>NC_143014.1:432366846-432685482 GCF_055824585.1 Amblyomma mixtum
GCGCAACCAATCAAAACAGCCTGCCAAAGCACGTCGCGGAAGTTTGAACTCCATGGTTGCCTACTCTCTCCAACTCGTTCTTGCTGAGACTGGCAGCGTCATTTCCATATGCCGGAGCCCCTGGTGGCGTATTTTTATTTGACTTGCTTTGTAGGGCATTTATCTAGGACAAATAAGTTGTTTTTGTTCATCTAATATAAAACGCAGACAGGTGACAAAATGTTCACACAATTTGCAGTATATTTACTGTTTGTACAATCATCCAGCTCGCGCCAGATGATGCCATATCCGCTGCTGACACCCGCCACTCTGTGGGGACACCATCAGAGCCATGGACTTCTTTTTGAGAGGACATTAAAATATTAAAAACGGAACATACGCTGTTTTAGCGACGCTAATAGCACCATCGTAACTCACTGTATGCGATCAACAGGCAAAACAGTCAACTAAGATTGTGTTTCTGGGCCCCTTTAAAGCTTTCATATATCGCGGTGCAGGTGTCTGCTATGATGCGATCCACTGTTCAGTGGCCAAGTCTGAACTGCCGTCTCCCTCTCTCACTGTGATGACTTTCCTTTGAGCTTAGCGGTGTTTTGCTGGCATGCTGTTTGCGCGTGTTGGAGTTCATGAGCGAAAAGGGCTTCCTTGGCTGATGAATTGATGATTTATTTCATTCCCCTTGTTAACGAGTTTGCTATTCGGTAGGATACCAGTCGCGATGACTATTTAAAAGCAGGTGATATGGCTGCAGATACGTGGCCAGACGGAGGATACTTGGCCTGCCTACGGGCCTTACACTCTGCACTCTAAACACGATTTCGCTTATACGGGAGTAAAAATGGAGTAGGCTGTCCTTTAGCGCACTCCCTTTTCAAAAAAGGAAGTGCGCTGAAGGACATCTGGACTCCTTTCTGCTTAGAGTGTGGGTACATGCACTGCTTTTTTTTTTTACTGTATTCGTTCCATATTCCCAGTTTGAATGCGAATTACCCTTATAAAAATGGTCTATAGACTTTCTATAGACTTTTTATAGACTCTATAGCCATCCTATAGACTTTTCCTTTTGTCTATAGACAGTCTATAGAAAATCTATGGACTAAAGTCTATAGCTGCTTCAATTTCCTTTTGTCTATAGACGGTCTATAGACTCTCTATAGACTAAGGTCTATAGCCGCCTCAATTTCCTTTCGTCTATAGACTGTCTATAGACCCTCTATAGACTAAGGTCTATAGCCGCCTCAATTTCCTTTCGTCTATAGACTGTCTATAGACCCTCTATAGACTAAGGTCTATAGCTGCCTGAATTTCCTTTCGTCTATAGACTCTCTATAGACTCTCTATAGACTAAGGTCTATAGCTGCCTCAATTTCCTTTCGGCTATAGACTGTCTATAGACACTTTATAGACTAAAGTCTATAGCTGACTCAATTTCATTTTGTCTATAGACGGTCTATAGACTCTCTATAGACTGAAGTCTATAACTACCTCTATTTCCTTTTGTCTATAGACGGTCTATAGACTCGCTATAGCCTAGGGTCTATAGCTGCCTCAATTTCCTTTTGTCTATAGACTGTCTATAGACTAAAGTCTATAACTGCTTCAATTTCCTTTCGTCTATAGCCGGTCTATAGACTCGCTATAGACTAAGGTCTATAGCTGCCTCAATTTCCTTTCGTCTATAGACTGTCTATAGACTTAAGTCTATAACTGCTTCAATTTCCTTTCGTCTATAGACGGTCTATAGACTAAGGTCTATAGCTGTCACAATTTACTTTCGTCTATAGACGGTCTATAGACTCTCTATAGACTACGGTCTGTAGCTGCTTCAATTTCATTTCGTCTATAGACGGTCTATAGACTCTCTATAGACTACGGTCTATAGCTGCTTCAATTTCCTTTCGTCTATAGCCGGTACTTCAGAAGAATGGCCTGAGGGGCGAGTTGGTGCATGATGAAATGAACGGCGGCGCAACAAGAAGAACACAACAAGAGAGGGGACACCACATGCGCACATGCGCACACCACATGCGCACCACGTGCGCATGTGGTGTCCCCTCTCTTGTTGTGTTCTTCTTGTTGCGCCGCCGTTCATTTCACTATAGCCGGTCTATAGACTCTCTACAGACTACAGTCTACAACTACCTCAATTTGCTTTCGTCTATAGACTGTACACTATAGATAGTCTACTGCCTACAGACCAGTCTATAACAATCGTAATTTTATCTAACAATGTTCGATACACTGACCTTCGACTAAGTCCAGAACAATGTCAATTTGCACTGTATGTTGAGGGGACCTGCATCTAGTGACCGCAACTATGTCGGGATTCCCCCACCTCCTTCGCTATTACGGAAATTAAAATGTATTGCGTAAGGCCATCACAACACCCTCCTGTATATTGTTTTCAGGAGCCTTGACAAGCTCCTTTTCGTTATACCGTGACGTATATTGTCAATACAATTAAATATTTAATGCTAACAAGTAAGCCGAGGAAAAGCAGCCGTTCTTGAAGTAAGGGCGCCCGCAAACTGTACTACATCGAACGAATACGCTGTCCCTTAAAGGAATCGCTCGACAAAATTCCATTCCATCTTTCAATCGTTACTGTCCAACGTGCTGAAATCAGAAACATTTTATCAACGGATCTACATTTCTCTTTATAACGTCCTGAAAATAAAGGGGGAAATACGGGTGTGAGAATTCAAGGAAGCGCCCATGCCTTAGAAACATCTTAGATTAATCTCAAAGAGCCTGGTCCTTTCTGCGATTAACATCTGCCATTTCTACCTTTGCAGTTTCTATTCACGTGAATAAGTGCTGCGACGCAACACTCACAAAGCCAGTATTTTTTCGTTCCTACCCTTGCACCTGTTGCTTCGGAGCCGATGACACGCTGATGTGGCGCATATCAGTTTTCTAAACACGAACACACGCAAAAAAGACGTTATGCTATGTAACCTTATAATTATTATTTGAGAATTGTACCACATACTATTCGGTGGGAGATGCGGCGCGTATATCGACAAGAAGTTAGATTTCGGTTGTGTTTTCACGAAAACAATAAACTTTTTAGGGGGTAAGCGAAGAATTTAAGCTTATAAACCCATTGCCTTCTGTGGTCTTGGATATCAGATCAAGCTGCACACGGGAAGAGTGCGAGCGATAAAGATACGACCGTGAAATGGGTTTCTGTTTCACGTTTTACCCATTTTACCGCGAGACGGCGGAAAATCTTTCGGGCTGCAAACAACCCTGTGCGTGGCTGCATCAATGGCGGTGGCGTGTTTTTCGCGGATTACGTTTTCTTCAAAATCCAGCTTCATCGTCCCCTTACGGTAAGTCTACACGTTTATATTTTATTCATTTGGTCTCCTAAACCACTCTAAGCAGAGCTGTGTGTGCAGAACAGATTATGTGCGCAGTTACAAACGTCCTATCTTCGTTTCTAAGGCGGAAGCCATCGGGCTCTCGACTAATGCCGCTTATCTCTGTGCCGCTGTCTTTACTAACGCGCGGAAAGGCAGTCTGTGCGATGCCCTTGATGATAAGCCGCTCCTCGCGAGCTGTCTACTAGATTTTTCGTGTTTCAAGGTAGATGCGCGGCCAGAAATGTCGTTTAGCCTGTGAATGACGGCCGAAATGGAACTGTGTGTTAGCGCCGTGTGAGCTCTATTTACTTTGCACTTCCGAAAACGTACTTACATACAGTCTCGTTCAGTGGTGGATTACATTTATTTCCTTATCTTTGTGTTATCGCCTGTCTGGACCATGGAGTGCTGTTCTTTTGGAGGTGTGCATTGCTTGCTACGTATGGACGCTCGCTCGGTGCGCGTCGTGGACGCCGACGTTTCAGCAAAGTTGTCTTGTAACGCTATAGACTGAAGCGCGAGACGTTTGTCAAAGTTGTACTCAAGCGGCGCTGGAGGAATCCTTGTAGTGTGATGGGTGAATAAAATTCGTTGCCGGCGCGAATGGCCGGCGTGCTCAAACACCGCGAAGAACCCACGAGCTCCATCCCATCTCCCCTTCGTTGCACACGTATGGATTCGTCCGTGTCTGTCATCAGAGCCGTTGGCCGCCGCCGTTGGCTTGCGGGCACTTCATTTTGAAAGCTGGGTAAAGGTCGGCTCGACAAGAGGTGGCTTACATTTCGTTCCGAGTGGTTCGTTCATGGATCCCGCTCACACGTGCACAGATTTCTCGAATACCATTTGCGCTAGAGGCAAAGCATGTGTTTTTGATTTAAGACTTCTACGTTATGAAAGCGGCGATGTGACTCGCCGATTATTTGCGCCTAAAATTAAATTAAGCTCTCGTGTTATTATAGCTGCGACTGTAATTGTTTCATTGAAATACTTCCTACTTTGAGCACGTTCAATGCTTTCGCTGATTTTTCTAGCAGCGTTGGGTTAGGCTACCTCCATGCAATAAACACACCTCTTTACTGCGCTGTTGGGGCTGCACTTGAAGGAAAAACTAAGTAAATTTCAGACGGTATTTTATCGTGACAGTAATTTGCTGTCTCAACCTCACGACTGCTTTTGAAACGGCGCAGCTGCAGCCTCTATGTGCTGTATTAGTATTCTGAATAATGAGCGCGGCATGGAAGCGCTGCAACCCGCTTGTTTCTAAGAGCGCGCGCAGATGTATGAGTATGCTGTTCCGTCTTTGTGCTTCAAGTTATAGGCGAAAATCTGTGGTGAACTGGTTGCTTCTGCCTGCTGGTTTTGTATAGCTTGTGCCCGTTTGAGTATCAGCTTACGTACACTCGGCCAAATCTTTAACTGGCTCAGGTGTTGCATCGCTAAATGCACCTTGTAAAAAGGTGCCTTTTGGCTACACTGCTGGCATATTCATGTTGTAATTTGACGCGTGAGATGGCATTTCATAGTTTATTTTTGTTAATATAATGTTTGAGTGGAGTACGTGCATGTTTAGATCAAAGTTATCAGAAATATTCATCGTCTCCCGCTGTACGAAGAGCCGAAACAAGCGGAATACGAAGCAATGGTTCTGGTGGCGCATTTGCACTAATCTGGCTAAACAACTTGTCCGCCATGAAAGGAGTGGTACTTTACCCAGATAATGAGGCCATATGGACTAGATCCATTTCTGCGTATGCCGCTTATTTCAGCTGTTCGTAGTGGCAGACGAATGTTTCTGATAACGTTGATCTAAACACGTAAGTACTGCACTCAAACATTATATGAACAAAAAGGAAGCACGAAATGACATTTCACTCGTTAAATTACAGCATGAATATGCCAGCAGTGTAGCCGAAAGGCACCTTTTTTGCAAGGTGCATTTAGCGATGCAACACCCGAGCCAGTTAAAAATTTGGCCGGGTGTACCAGGCTTCACGCAGGGTATTTTGAAGCGCTTCTTCTATAGCGGTTATAAGAATAAATGCTGCAATATTCTCCTTTTTGGATCCCTGTGTGAGGTGCACTGAATCTGTATTTTATGGAGGTGGCATTCTTAACAGCTCCTTGCGAGTCAATGCAGATATGTGGCACAATTGTTCGAAGTCTTCTGTTACAAATAAAGTAAAAGGATTGCCATAAAGAGGTCAGTATTGGCTGTAACAGTATTGCCATACAGAAATCAGTATCAGTACTGGATTCAGAGTAGAGTGCTCCAGGGATTAGGGTTCTTTGTTACAATGTTTTATGACGACGCATATAATCTTTCGTGTATTTACTGATATGATTGAGCCGGCGTGATAGCTCAGTGGCTATAATGTTCGTATGGCGACCTGAAAGATGCAGGTTCGATTCCGGCGTAGGCGGTCGCATTTTAATAGAGGCAAAATGCTAAAGGCCTGTGTACTCTGCACAGGTGGCCGAAATTATTCCCCAGCCTTTCACTTCAGCGTCTCGTAGCCTGTGTCGCCTTGGGTTTTTGAACCCCATAAAACCAAACCAAAAGATCAAGATTGCCTTTCTAGAATGGCATAGCCAGGATAGCCTTGCATTGTAAAGCACATGTGTAGAGATGGAATGGGAATTTTTTTTTTCAGTTCCTCTTATATTATTTTTTTCCTTTGTGCTGTACAGGTAAACGTGCCCGGACGATTTACTGCAGACAACAGGCCACAAGAATGCTTCTGAGGAAACTAGCCGGACTGTTACTTTCAACTTTTATGTAACTGTGGTGCATTCTTATGGTGCATGTATTGCATATTCCCAGCCTGGATAGCTTGGAAATAAACTAAATTTGTAAGTATATTGATTGTTTCATGTGTGAACTCTGTCTGGTGACCTTTTTCAATGATTGTAGACAGTCTATATGCAGTCTATAGATAATGGTCTACTAACAGTTTAGTAGACAGAGGTCTATAGACTGTCTATAGACTGCCAGGCCACACACCTATGGAATGTCTATAGACAATCTGTAGACATATGTCTACTGGACCAGTAGACTTTTGTCTGTAGACTGTCTATAGACG
This sequence comes from Amblyomma mixtum, assembly GCF_055824585.1. Lineage (NCBI taxonomy): Eukaryota > Metazoa > Arthropoda > Arachnida > Ixodida > Ixodidae > Amblyomma > Amblyomma mixtum. The sequence goes on from NC_143014.1 coordinate 432,373,295, forward strand.
GTAATCTACAGGAAGTCTATGGCCATAAGTCTATAGGTCGTCTATAGTCCGTCTATAGACAAGTGTCGATAGACGGTCTATAGACACCTCTATAGTAAATGTATGACCATAAGTCTATAGATCGTCTATAGACTGTCTATAGACCTGTGTCTATAGACTTCCTATAGACCCATAGACTTTCAGTAGACATTTGTCTATAGACTGTCTATAGACAAAAGTCTACTAAAAGTGTATGGCCATAAATCTATAGACTGTCTATAGACCAGTCTAAAGGATTTGTCTATAGACAGTCTATAGACTTGATAGACTAAAGTCTATAGACAGTCTATGGACTGTCTATAGAAATTTTTATAAGGGTACTCATTGATTTTGTGCTACAGTGCACCGGCTTTTAGAGTTTGTTTTGTTTGGTTTTCTTAGCCGCTTGCTCGATCCGTGGCCACCTCTATTTTCCCGTTGTCTGTCGTTGCTTTTCTCAAAGTAGCTCCGTGTTCTATTCGCGCTTTTCACGGCCTATAAGGGGCGCCACCGTTCGGTCAACATGGCCGACAGCATGATGATCGCTGCATAGCACAGCCAGCGCAGCTGCGATGTTTTGCGGCTAACAACGTGTTCACTCGCTGCAAACACGGCCAAGCTCACGTGTGTCTTGACGGTGTGGCACCTCCGGAAATTCTTTCCATAGCGTCTGTGTTTTCTTACGTCCGGGATCGCAAGCGCTGTCTAAACTATGGCGAAGCAGTCCTGGACGCCGGGCACCCTATGTGCTGCGGCCGCCGCCGATATTCAGACCAAGATGTGCAAGCAGTCAGTTTGTGTCTGGACACGAATAACGTGAAAGGACCACCGCATGAAATTCAAGTGGAACTGGACATAAAGGTGAATAAAGCATAAACCATTTGATATATCGCTAGCAGTCAGAAGGAACCACAGCAGAAGCAATGCTGAGTTGCGCAGTTTCGTTTTACAGGACAGGTGCCCTTGTAAAGCTAGACTGTTCGCTTATTGCAAGCATGTGATAGCGACGCAACTGCATGTAAATGGGTAAGTCTCCAATTAATCAAAATAAATAACAAGCGGCATCAAGTACGGCGTATTTCGTTTCACCGCTTTCTTCTTAGCCTTGGTAATTAAGCTGAGATCTTTAATCATTTTGCACTGCATTTGGTTCATTCAGTCATATCTTGTTGCGCATAGAGTCGGGCGCTAATCGATAGTTTTGTCGAAAAAAATTATAGTGAAAAAATTGTGGCCTGTCCACAAAGCATTCAGTATCTGCGCCCTCGCTTTAACCTTCCCCGCCGCTCACCCATAGCTAGCGCAACCTTGCGCGACAAAAACGTGTCTGCTCGCAGCGGAGCCTGATGTCCGATTTGCGAGATGGCTGTGTTAATTGACAGCGTTAATATGTGTCTCGTTAAGCGGGAAACCCGGATTCTAGCGAAACTCCGAGTGGCGTCATGCGTCAATGTCTGCAATGAAATTGATAGAAAGAGGACCTTAATTTGAATTAAAGGACGGCGCATGTCTCAACTGACTTAACTTTGTAAAGTGAGTAAAGAAAATATTTCATAAATCTCATTCGAACCCGTGACCCTTGGGTAGCGAACCAGTCCATGTCCCCACTGGCCACGTTGACTAAGTGGAGTGGATGTATGTGTTGTAATGTGCTATCCAGTCGAATGGATTAGGTGAGATCATAATTAGAGTAATTAAGTGTACAAGTGAGAAGTTTCTGTCCGCGAACGTAGTTTAGTGATGGGCTAATGAGGGGAGTGGAAGTAGAGGTGTGCTAATTAGTGATATAGTAATTATACTATATATTTATGCATTAATATATTACATTTATATATTAATTATACATTTATACTGGCATCATGTGACTTGGAATATGTGCCCGCAGCGTATAACCGATTGAGATTACTAGTTCTGATATCATATGGCCCATGTGTTGTGTGCTAATAAGTCCCCCGACCATTAAGCAATCACGCCATACCCTTAAAGGCGGAACTTAAGTGTCCTCCAAATTTTTTTCCTTCTTGCAGGCTTGGCCTCAAAAACTTCCAAGTTTTTGCTCTCACTAATGCCCGCAAGGCCACGAGGGTATTTAAATAAATAAAAATAAATAAATCAGAGCTTCAGCAACAGTAGGGCCGGCGCTCGTCGAAAAACCTCTACGATCCAAAGGAGACAGAAAAATTCTGCCACGTGAAAAACATTAGAAACAGTGAAGCTGGACGAGTCTACTCAAAAAAAATCCTGCAGAACTTCTCGCAGGCGGATCTAACGTCGCCCTGCATGTAGGCGGCCGACATAGCGGGAATGTTGTTGAAGATGAGATCGTTGAAAGGAAGGCTAACCATTCACTGGTGCAATTTATAACATCAGACACTAGTTTGGATGAGCTTGCAGCGCTCCACTAATTTGTTGTTAAAGATTTGCCGTTGCTGCGAAAAGGCTTCTTAGCCACACGCATTCTTGAAAGATCACTCGGCGAAACAAGCGCACAACACAAGAAACGGTTCACTGACGTCCTATGCAACTACCGCAGACGCCTCTGATTCCCCACCGCCGCTGTTCATCACGGAGACTGGGACGTCTTTCGCCCCACCGCGGCGCTTCAGTGTGTGAAACGCGCCAATAACGTTGTCTGTTGCACTGAGCCACGTTGCACAAGTTCAAAAAGGAACAGTAAATGCACGGCATTTGAAACGGAGGTGACGCTACGTGCTATGAGGTGCCTATAAGTTGTGGCAGTTTTTGCAGGTTTACCTTGTATCATGCGAGTCTGCGAAATTTATTAGTGATTACCTATTCTCTTACTACTACAGAGGTCTTGAAGGCTTCTGATGATGATGATCACCGAAAAGGGGATAATCTCCGACTGCAAGAGCGGACAAGGCTCGAAGGAATAGTATGGAAGAATGTGGCGCTTCTTACGTGCGACGAGATTTTTTAATGCTGTGCCCACGCCAACTCACCGCTCCGTCAGCGACGTGTACGGGCGGGAACACGAAGCGGTATTTATGTCATTCTTCTCCTGCACAGAAAACTGGATTTCATCTAGATTATCCTAAACTCTTGTTCCCTAAACCACACCTGACGTTCGGCCCGATACGCCTGCGTCAGCTCGCTGAAGGTATGCATGTTCTCTCTCGAGTCGTCCAGGTTCGAGTCCGCCGCCGCCCGGTTTATTAGTCCTCGGGCGTGGGCATTGGCGGCTTCGTTACCAGGGTTTCCCGAGTGCGCAGGCAACCAGATCAGCTCCACTTGGCGGGGCAGTGTAGCAGGAAGGAACTGCAAGACGGAGTAGGCGGTCTCGTGGATCCTGCCTCTAGCAAAATTTTGTAATGCGCTTTTAGAGTGAGAGCGAATGTACCGGGCTTCAGTGTGGGCAATGGTAGCGGCCATTGCAGCATCCTCTGCTGACTCGGGGGGGATGCGTGGGCAGTCCGTGTATGTTCGGTGCCCGTAGTATTTATGGAGGGCACGTGTGCACATCGCTCTGCGTGCGGTGTGATACTCCGGGTGTTTGTTAAGTGGGAGGGGCTTATGTTGTGTTGGGTTTAATGGCACATAGGCATCTCAGGCCACCATGCGCCAAACACAACTTGGAGGGGCTTAATTAGGAGGTTGGAGTGTATGTGTGAAGGGAGGGGCAGAAGCTGTGGATGGTTTGCGGGGATTCAGATATGGAAAATGTCTACGTATATGTGTCTGCCTGTAGAGGTTTTAGTGAGCCGCAATTATAGCCGACGCCAACCGTGTGGACCTTTAAGCCTGCTCGGCGGAGGCAACACATCACTTTGGTCCCAGCTTCCTGTAGACGGCACCACCGTTATGATCCGACCGGAGGAAATCGGCAGTCCCCGTTTCCTGTCCTCCCCTTCATCTTTCCCTTTCCTATCTTCGTTCTGACCACTCCCCTCTTCTCGGTTTTTCTTTTTCTCCTGGCGGCTAGTGTTTACCTTGTATGGAGTAGTTACACTGTGTTGCTCCATATTGGGTTATAGTTGGGGTATAGAGCTGATGTGGGCAGGACTTCCGAATTCCTGTCCCGTCCCTCGTTGGGCTCCGTGTTGGGCGCCTGGCACCATGACCGAACAATATACTTATTTCATGGCTCCCTCTTCCCAACAAAATGATCGCCCTAATAAAACAGCTCCGACCGGTGCAACACCTCAGCTCCTAACGCTAAAAGAAAAATTTTCAACACACCATGTTATTCATGGTGAAATAATGGAGCAACCAGCCACAAAGATATCCCCGTTCAAAGTTGCTAACAGTCTGACAGATACGTTGGGCCGCGGCTACAGGGTAACAAACTAGCAAGGGGTGTTCTACTGCTCGAAATCTAAGATAATACGCAACATGAAAAACTCCCAAAAGTTGTCTTTTTGAGAGACGGCAGTCTCTATCACCGAGCACCGATCCTTGAGTACTGTCAGTGGGGTAATTTCTGAACATAGTTTTCTTCTGCTCACCAAAAAAGAGATGTTGGATGGACGAACTGACCAAAGTGTCGTAAATGTCAACCGAATAAAAATCAGAAAAGGTGACAAGGAAATAGCAAACAAACACTTAGTACTCACTTTTGCCAGCAGCACACTCCATGAATCTATCGAATTTTTATATGACTAAATCCGCGTCCACGGCTATATTCCAAACCACCGTCGATATTTTAATTGGCAGAGGTTTGGCCATGGCTCCCAGAGTTGCCGCGGCCACCAAACATGCGCAAAATGTGCCTCAAGGGAACATAAATCCGAGAGCTGTGAAGCATCACCGCACTGCGCAAACTGCGAAGGCGAACACCCAGCATATTCCAGGTCTTGTCCATCATAGAAGATGGAAAAGGATATAATAACGTTGAAAACCAAGGAAAACATTTCATTCAAGGCGGCACGTAGACGATTTTCACTATCTAATCCAGTCGCCTTCACAACCAAGAAACTTCGCGGATGTGGTGCGCAGGAGCGACGCATCATGCCGCAGTCCGGCGCCTGTCCAAGTCCCGTTTACCGGGACACAGGTTAGGACCATCCACGTCCCAGGCGGCGACAGCGAAAGTTGCCCAGTGACCTCCGAAAAAGATCCGGACACTCCTCGAGCCCGCGGACAACCAGTGTACTCACCACAGTGGACGGCCTGAAACCCCTCCACGCGCGGTTTCGTCGAGGGGCTTTCAGCACCTCCTCCGAGACGATGGATGTAACCCCTAGCATCTCCGTCCTGCTCGGGCGGCACAGCTCACTCGAGCGTCGAAGCAAAGGAAGGGCCAGAATAACGAGACCCGAAAAGCCAGAAACAGGTTTCTGCTTGGCCTTTCAAACAAAACAATAAAAACGTTGAAAATGGCATTTTTAATCCAATGGAATGCTGCATCTAACGCAACACGTCGTCCAGCAACAGGTAGCCTCTGATAGCAGCCCAGCAGTAGTCGTTAAGGGCGACCAGCTGGGTGCGGCGGTCGTTGGTCGGGAGGCACTCGACCTGCTTCTTCACTACCCCGGCAAGCCTCATGAAATCGTGCATCGACTGGGCCTGGCGCAGCGCTCTCCGTACCATGGTCGCTGTCTCTCTCTGGCTGGCGGCGAGCATCCTTTCCAGCTCCTCAGTAAGTGTAGGGAACTGGATCACTATTTCTAGTGCCCGGATCCCTTCCCTGTGGAGAAAAAAAAAAGTTGCCACACGTAAGCTGAATGAAGTCTCTCTGCCAAGGCCGAAGCCCGCCCGCTCACTTTGTGAACGCAGTCGCCGCACGCAGCGGCGTGACGAAACCGTACGTAGCCGCCGCCACGGCTTGGTCTTTCCGCACTTAACGTTCATAGAGCCCTGGGAGCGATGATACCACTCCTGGCTGCCCTGGGATGGACGGTGCTGCCACCGGTCGAACCATCTTGTCACACATATACACGCACGCACACACACAAAAACGCAAACACACACGCCTGCGCACACACACTGGGACAAGTAAGCCTTGCGCCTTAAAAGGGTATCCGCACTTAAACCGCTGTTCGCCTACGAATATATTGCATTCAGTTCTGCACTTGCATCCGAACTAGACAGGACCGAAATTCAGGGTCGCGTTCACCTTATTCATTAAAATTTAGTGCGATCGATGTTTACCTGCGTGGCAATCTACCAGTACTATCTACCAGTAGGACTGCTGGGGGCAACCACTGCGCTTTCTACTCTTGGGAGGTTGCTCTGTCCAGCACAGACCCACAAGACCCGCCACGGCTGATCTAGCGGGCACGCCGCAGATTAGCCACAGCCAACGGACTCCTGGGCTATGCACACCGCCCGAAGAGGATGGCCACCAGCTGCTAAATAAAAGGCTTTCTGCATCTTCCTCTGAGAGCAAAGCTTCAATACGGAAGAAAATAGCGCTTGTTATCGTTTGATTCTTCTTGATGCCGGAGCGTCCAAGCTGTGTTCCATCAGCACCAATCCAAAGCAGGAACAGGCCAACGCTACCATCAAAACGGGAACGCGTAAATGTTAGCTGCTGGAGAGGATGTCGTGCCTACTAACCCTTCATCGCTGTGGTCTCCGCGCCATCAAAGTGAAAATGAAAGGCCCCATTAATCAGTCTGCCTCGAGTAAAATCTTTTTGTAGCGTGAGCTACATTGGTCACAGTCTCGCTGTTTCGCCTGCCCCCTCCGTCGACCATACCGCGCATGCGCGAGGAGCGAGTGACGTCACTGCGCATAGTTGGCGCGCTCGCCGCTGGCGCAGAGCCACGTGACGTCACTGCTACGTATATCCTGGCATAGCTGAGCTAAGCCACTCCTCCTCCCGTTTCAACTGTCATCTTCGCAGTTCATTTGATCCTAAGAGTACTTTAATTACGGCGTAATTTGTGAACAGAAATCTACATGGGCGCTTTTACCTTCTAAGCGTACCTTAAAGGGGCTGCAAAACACTGCCTGGGGGAATACCGGCTATACTTCAGGTGGGTTCTTTATATCACACAGATGCTGACTTAAAAAGAATTACAGGAATCGATGCACAGGAACGGGAGTTATTCAGTGAAGAAATTTCAAAATACAAGCAAACAAAACGCTGCCCTCAACTCGATTTTGGCGGGGCTTCCCACTCCTATTTCGCTCTCCCAATGACGGCACCTGGCGCAACCAATCAAAACAGCCAGCCAGAGCACGTCGCGGAAGTTTGTACTCCATGGCTGCCTGCTCTCTGTAACTCGTTCTTGCTGAGACTGGCAGCGTTGTTTCCATGCCAGAGCGCCCCTGGTGGTGTATTTTTATTTTACTTGCTTTGCAGGGCTTTTATCTAAGACAAGCAAGTTTTTCTTGTTGATCTAATATAAAACGCAGACAGGTGACATAATGTGTCTCTATTTATTCACACAATTTGCAGGATATTTACTGTTTGTCCAGTCATCAAGCTCGCGCCAGGTGATGTCATATCCGCTCCTAAAAACCCGCCACTGTGTGGCGACACCATCAGAGCCATGAAGTTGTTTTTGGGAGGACATTAAAATATTAAAAAACGGAATGTACGCGGTATTACCGACGCTAATAGCACCATTATAACTAACTGTATGCAATCAGCAGGCAAAACAGTTAACTAAGATTGTGTTTCTGGGCCCCTTTAAGGGCTTGCTGTTCTTTCCAAGGATTCTGTATAAATATTTGAGGCCTAAGTTATGTTAATTTCCGTCCTAGTAACTCCTTTTTTAAATCTATAGTGTATTGCCTAACGCGTGTTCAGGTTGTCGCTATGGCGCAAACAGGACTATAGATTTCGGTAAGTTTACTATGTGATGGCTGTGAGTGATTAAAGCACTACACCTGCGGTGCAACTAATCTTTTCCATAGTCCAAGGCCGGCCAATGAGCGTAGTGCGGAGAGCAACAGATAACACCTGCTTCCAGCAAAAATATTGAGACCACAAGGAAACGTACCTGTCGTTGCGCAAGCCCATCGCACACAAAGCGGCCTGGCACATAGTGGCCGCGTTCCTACAGACTTGCTCTGTGACGTCGATCCACTGGTCAGGTGTCTGGCCTTCGAGGTCGCCCCGAAGGGTGGCCTGTAGTAGCGTCCGGTTGTCCGCGATGTGCGCAGACAGGCCCCGGACGAAGGCGTTTCCTTGCACAGGCCCTTCCGTCTTGAAATCTGCGAAGTGCACGTTTCGGCTGCGGCCGACAGCAGCACCCAGAGACTCAGCGTCTCGCTCGGGTAAGTGTGTCGCTTCAATGCGCAGCTTCCTGATGGTGGAGTTCTTGTGTAGCGATTCGACTATCAGGCTCCAGCAGTCATTTGGAAACGGCCATATGCAGGGATTCCAAGATTCAAGAGTGAAGTCCTTGAGAGAAGTCGTGGTTTGGATAAATTGGGCGATGACTGACGCCATTTGTTCGTCAATGTGGACGGGCTTAATGTCCAAATAGACTTTGGTCAACTGGCGTAGCTCTGGCAAACGGTGCAAAACTAAAACCAGTCCTGTGTAGTTCTCTGATGATCTGGCGAGTAGCTCCGTCACCGAACTGCCGGCCAGCATTTGGGCTTCACCGGGCGTGCCCCGGACGCGGTAGCACATGGACAGAGCCGTGTTAGCAGCCGGCTCCATGGTTGCAGTCGCGAAGGTCACCAGCCAGCAGATCCTCGGGTATCAGCTGTGGATGAATGTGGGAAGAAGAAATCGGGTTAGAGTTAACAATATGAAATAAGATGCCTACAACATCAATTTTTATGAACCGTGAGTAGTAATCTATTGGGTAGTGATATATCATCCAAGAGGTATAAAACCTTAAAAACGCGTGAATTGAGACCTATCCACGATGAAAATATGCACTCTCGACCATTACACCTCTCCGAACTTTAATAATAATGTACGAAGAGCCCCTTGAACAAGCTTTTCATAAAGTGTTTGATATAGCTTGTGATGTGTAAGAAGTTGAATGTAAAAAGATTAAAGGTGCAAGAATTCAGCTTGATATGCCCTCCACATTCTGTACGTTTAGCAGCACGAATAAGCGTAATATACAAGGTGTTTCAAGTGAGACTGTTAGCAATTTTTTAAATATAGCGCCTGTGCCAGTTAGGAGATCGCACTCTCCGAGATACTATAGTCAGTGATGTTATACATCACAATACAACTAAGACTTGTTAACTAGTAGGCTGCTTGACTATTATTGAAACATTAACTTTTTAGCAACTACCCTCGAGCTTCTCATTAAGAGATTTAAAGCCTACTTTATTACCCAGATGCCGTTCTCCAGCCGCTGCCACGCAATGCACTTTGGGAACGCACAAGGGCGAAACCAAAAGAGCGTGGCTAGAGGAAGTTATCCGCGCCCACGAGCGCGCCTCACACAGCAACACGGTTGTCACAGCCGCACCCACGTGGGAGTGCTGGGCGAGCAGAGAGCACGTGACGGACGCAATAACTAGGCAACCGACAAGTGCAAAACATGGGGCCTCCTTAACCTTCTATCCCAAAACGAAAGAAGGAAAAAAATTGGCTAAGCAAGGCATCGGCCCAGTATGCGACGACATGGAGAAGCAAATGAGTTTTCCCAAGACGTGGAGCATCTTCCGCCACCTATTATGCCCCAAACAATATAAAACCCGCCGGGCATAAACCAATGGAATATAAAGCACTCTTTCTAATGCTCAGAACCATTAACAAACTCAAAGATAATTATGTTGGAAGCAGCATCATTCAAGCACCTCCAACATACTCGGGACTTAGACAACCCAGAGTTGAACTAGCCCATAACGGAAGCTGAAGTACGAGCAGTGATTACCAGCCTCAAAAGGAATTCTGCACCCTGGCCGGACGACATAACTAATAGAATAATTCGAAACCTAGACGACGACTTCATCGCCAGCCTCACATGCAACAAGTATTGGAGAAGGGAGAACTCCGCAAGCAGTCGAGATCATCGGATGTCATCTTTATGAACCCCAAACCTGTAAAACCGGAGAAACTAGAAAACCTTACCTCTATTTCCCTCACCTCGTGTCTAGGGAAAATGGTGGAAAAGGTCATCAAAACAAGACTTGCCAACTACATGGAAACCGAGAGACTCTGGCCTCATGAAATGGTTGGCTTAAGAAGACTCATATGCACACAGGACGTCAGACTAAAACACGAAATCGTAGACAAAAGAAGGACTAGGAACACAAATGCCATACTAGGCTTGGACCTCACAAAGGCATTTGACAACGTAAGACTTTATGTAATCCTCAAGCACCTTCAGAGAATGAATGTCGCCGAAAAAAACATTCGCCTACATACCTCTCAGAGAGAAGTTGAAATTCCTTGAGGCTGAATCTCCAGTCATCAAGACAACAGACAGAGGCACAATACAAGGATCTGTACTCTCCCTCTTGCTTTTCTACATAGCAATGATCAACCTCCCGCCTTTGCTCAAAGTAGACATCAAGTTCAGCCTCTACGCCGATGACATTAGCGTCTGGCTAAACAAAGGCTCGGACGCGGAAAGATAAGAGAAACTACACCGCACGGCTGAAACACAGTTACGTAGTACGCAGCCAAAATAGGACGCAAGTGCTCGCCGTATAAATTAGAACTACTAGTATAGACGAGTAAGAAGGAGAAACTAAGTTTAAACCTCATAATAGACAGCCAAAAACGCCCCTGGTGAGGCAGATCAGAATCCTCGGCCTCATTATTCAAGCCGACGGCAAAAATCCACAAACTACAAGGATATACCGCACAACCGACTCGCCTTATCAGAAGAGTGTCTGTCAAAAGCTACAGGCTCAAAGAAAAGAATTTATTAACGCTAGTTCAGACATACATAATCATCAGGGTTTGCTATGCAACACCCTACCTGAACTTGACATCAAGAGGAAGAGAACAAATTGATGTCGTGATAAGAAAAAGCGTCAAAAGCGCACTCAGCCTCCCCAACAGTACATCCACAGTAAAATAATGGGAATTGGAGCACATAACACGTGGGCGGAAGTGGCGGAAGCCCCGCGAGTCGCCCAAGTAGAAAGGCTCAGCCAATCCGAAACAAGGCAAAAAATCCTATAATGGGTCGGGCTCCAGCACGACAGAGGGTCAAACCCCAAAGCCAGCCTAAGCCAAGGTTGCAGGGCCAACTTGCTCATCCCACCCATGGCAAGAAATAAGAGTCCCACCCACAGCGCAGACAGAAAAGCCGGGGCTAAGGCCACCGAAAGGGACATTAAAGAACTAGAGCTAAACAGTGTAGCACACGCAGACGCGGCTACTGGCAATTCGGGACCTGCAGTCGCAGCAGTGGTAAACGGGACTGGAACCCCTTTGATCTCGGCTTCGGTGAACACAAGAGACGCAGACGTTGCTGAGGAGGTGGCGGTCGCACTAGCCTGCGTCGCCACGAAGGCAAACATAATAATCAGCGAGAACAAAACGGCTATATTAAACCTAGCGAAAGGAAGAACCTCGATCGATGCGAAGTAAATACTCACACCAAGAGAGATCAAGCGCAAGATCCAAGTCAAATGGCCCCCAGACCACGAATCGGTGTCTGGAAACGAAACCGTTCACGCGCTCCCCCGAGATATCTACTACCGGACGAACGCAAAAAGGCCCCACAACCCAGAGCCCGGGAAGACGATAAACATATACAACATCTGCGAATATTACAGGCCCAGCAGGAAAATAATCCGAACACCACACAAACAACAAAACAACGGAGAGACGATAAGCCTTCGAAGGCTACAGGCTGGAAACTACCCAAATTTCGTATGGGTACACCACCTCAAAATAGATGACAGAGAACACGATAAAAGCAAACAATGTGGACAGAGAGGCACACTAGACCACATCATATGGCAATGCCCCTTCTCGCCTAGGACTATGGCGAACATCCTAGACTTAGAAGCTTGGGAGTCCCTCCTGCGTAACTGAGTAGGGGAGCCTCCTATATTGCTCGAATAAAAAAAAGTGTCAATCAATCATTCCTACGCCCTCGCGTCAACACAGCCCTCTTCGCGAGCTTCGTCCGAGGCGTCAGTCTGGAGGTTTTCGCATCATCGATGGCGCGGCTCTCAATACTGCAAGATCTTCGCCGGCCGCCCTTCATCGCCGCTGAACAGCTTCTCGCTCGGCGACTAGCACAGCTGCGGGGATGCGAGCCTGTCTGTCCACGGCCGGTCTCGACGCGCGCGCTCTCACTCTAGAGAGAGCGAGCGTGCGCGTCGAGACCGGCCGTGGTCTGTCCTGACTCGTCCGTGTCTTTCTGCGCGCTTTATGTCAAAAGCGGCTTTACACTAGCCCAAAACCATACCTTAATGAGAGATTTACTGCCGCGGCTGACTGCCCTCGTGGCTCCCCTACCATAGCCTGAGTCGCAAAGATGCGGTGGTGAGCCACCCATGCTCTGGCGGCATAGTTGGAAAATTTTCAGTTTCGATGCTCGAAGAAAGTGGTCACTCATAACGCATATTCCATGCACCGAATGCTACTCACGTGTGCTCCCGCGTTTTCTGCTGAGACGACGAGTGCCTGTTCAGCGCCAGCTAAGACGTTTAGACAAGTTTTTGAACGGTGTCCATAGGCATGCGCAGAGTTCTCCATGAGAATGAGCCAAGTTTCAGCGCAGTGCCCCCTCCCACCAACCTCCTCTCACCTATGCCCCTTTGGCCAAAACGGATCGCAAAGAATGATTATAAAACATTTTGTGATGGAATTGCAAAATACACAAGATATTCACCAGTAGTTTTTATTGTAACCTGCAACATCGGCAGAGGAATATGTGGTATAGAGAAGATAAGGGGCTGGTTTGTTAACACTGAAAATGTGAGCAAGGGAGGAGAAGGCATCAGGGTGCTTGTCAGCGTTTCCACTAGAGGTATTAGATACTTTTAGCTGAGCGGGTTTGCGGCCAGCGGCGCTGAGCGGCCCAGCGGATACACCAGCGGAGCGTCGAGCGAGAAAAGACTTTTAGCTCGGCGGGTCCGGAACCCGCCCGAGCGGAAAAGATCGGCGCGCTCTGTTGCGCGATCTCGTGGTCAGAATTGGAGCTAGCGTAATATGAATACGCGTCGCGCTTGTTTTTATTATGCTATAACTGCGGAATAAATGTAATTTTCTTTTGTTTTCTCTATATTAGTTTAAAATAGGGGTGTTCTGGATGCAGTAGAGAAATATTTGTGTTAGAAAAAATGTTTGCGACTGCGACGCTACGAAAATGAAGCCAAGTGCTAACCGCCAGGTCAGTTGTTCTTTCGCGCGCTTTTTTAGTTGCTTCTGCTCTGCTTATATCCGTTTCCAAGATGCCGAAAAGCATATTGCAAGATCCGCTACTCCTGTCGAGACTTAAATGGTCCAAGATAGAAGATCGCCGCGGTCGTAACCGACGAAACAGCGTTGCCAGCGGTCGTGCTCGCGGCCGCCATCTTGAATACCCATACACGCTCGCGCGCGCTCACGCACACTCGCGCGCTCCGCTGAGGAAGGCCTCCCAGCGGGGCGCCGTAAACGCGCTCGCCGCCCCAGCGCACTGCGCATGCGCAGTGGCGTCCGCGCTCGTCCGCTCGGCTCCGCTGGCCGTAAAAACGCTCAGCTAAAACTCTTTATTGTCTTCACCCAGACGAAGGCTGTTCTCTTATTGAAATGTTCGCAAGCACCCTGACGCTTTCCCGTCCCTTGTTCACCACGTGAGTACCGGCAGAGGAAGGCACTCACTGCATCGCTGAAGCATCAGTGTAATTTCGCGCTTCCGGAGTAATTTTCATCCTCTCTAGACCCAAGAAAATATGACAATTTCTTATTTGGTTACTGTCACTGCAAAAAAGAACCTGAAAACACTGCCTCAAAATGACCCGTCAAGAGTAAACAGTGCTTGAAACACCGCATCATGGAGCGTCGGCCGTTAACATTCCTGCGTGACCATAGCATTGCACTGTAAACAATGACGGAACAAATCGGCAGAGTAAATTTATTGGGCAGACTTCGTGATTAGGGGGCTGAGACGATTAGGGGGAAGGAGCGAACCCCCCTTCCCTTGTGCGCGCGCCTATGAAGGTGTCTAAGTAACAATAATGAGTTTCCTTTGACAATAGCCTTGGATGGTGTCTAATTACCCATATAGAGAGTTTGCACGAACGCTGGCGACGCTATGCATTCTGGGTACTACGCCATCTTGTCTTCCTATCAGCAGTCGTCGCAGCCACCGCACTTGCAACGCAGCCAAGTTTATACGGTTGTGTAGTGCGTGCAAACGGTGCTGGCATGATGGTATACTGTTATGTCATGAGCTTTAACAGCCGAACCCAAATCAAAGCGCAGAAACTAAGAAAGGACGGGCAGACTTTGATACGTCTCCACGAGTGCGAGAAGGCAAACCAGCTCTCAAGGCGACGCCTACGCGAATGGCTCGCGCGGATTAACAGACGCGAGATCGACGCCAGCCTGGACAAGTGTAAAGTCTGTTCATGCCACTTCATGTCATGTGCGTAAACAATTTGCGACATATGGAGAGTTTGATAGTCGATTTGTTTACTGCAGCTCCTGCGTTCTACGCTTCACAAGGCAGGTACCTGGCGACGCGTCTAATTGCTGCCCACACCGAAGATCTTTGGTTACACGCATACATTTCCTACATCAACCGTGGAAACTTTTCGACGATTACCCCATCGCTGCAGCTGCGCTATGACTCGAAATCCCCAAATCAGACGCGCTATCATTGTTGCAAAGCACGATCCCATGGCTGGCCAGCAGCCAGTGTTAATGCCGTCTATGAACGACTGTTTTTGAAGTGCGTGCAAGCCGTACCCTACATAATACAGTAAGGTAGCAACACGCAAGCATGCTTCGCCGTTGCCATCCATGCAGATACAGTGTGCAGATCAAATGTCGCCGTCGCTTTCGCTCCAGTGGTTCACCTGGGTTTAAATCACAAAGGCAACAAAAGGAATTTGTATCTCTGTCAATAGTATCCTTGCCTGTGTTTTCAGGATCACGGCCTCGGCTGTGACCGTTTTCATCCATGGCTTGCATACGCATCCACTGGTGAGAATGCTATGGCCTTCCAAAGCTTCCTTGTCCTTAAGTTCCTGCTTAGTGACAAAACTAGTTCTCCGAACTAGAAATTCATGACTGCGGACGACGTCGACGGGCGGCCACGTGTCCAAATGCATAGTGATCCATAGTGCAGTCGCCGGCGCGTATTGTGAACGAGTCCACACTGCATTGCTTTGCCTTTTCCTCGTAGCGCACCCGATCTTTTCGGCACAGCTGCACACAACAATCCGGAGCAGAAACTGCTGACATCGTCCATGCGCGTCGGGGTGGCACACGAGCAACCCTGTGTTTGTTTGGTTGACTGTCGAAGACGACGCGGCTCTCGGGTCAGTTCACTGCAGCCTGCCTGTGCGGCGTCGACTGCTGTTTAGGACGGCAAGATGGCGGATTACCCAGAATGCATAGTGCCGCCGGCGTGCGTCAAGCTCCCTGTTTTGTCTTCCTTGACAATGAAATGTCCGTGACTCTGCGTGAATATATTTTAGACAAGTGACGGCTATGAGTACCTTTCGCGGCACGGAAAATAGAGCGTGTTTTTACACGATCGAGTTATTTCCTCAAGTAAAGGGGAATGGGTGGAATAGGCCGCAGGTCGAGGATTTCCCCGCGTAATCACCATGCTAAGGGGAGTTGTTATTATCAATTCATTTACAAAACCTCCTAAGCTTACTACGAATGACTGATATGCAGACATTTCTGCAGTGCAGTATGTTTTCTGGGGTGGTATTCTCCCGGTGTCGCCTTTTGCGACATGTCGCATTCGCTCTTCGCTGATTGGCTCGAGCCGCGGTGACGGCGGCGTGACGACACGGACCCGCTTTCCTGCTACGTCATCGTGACGTCGCCCCAATTTACTACGCTTAGTCGAACAACGGAATGTGCTGAAGCGATTCGCGCGGGCGACGGGCTACCGTTAGCGTACGAACGCAATCGGCAGTTGCGGCTTTTGCGCACTTGGCGTGAAAACATGGCGACGTCCTTTCAAGCGAGAGCCGCCCGCTTCAGCCAATTCAGCAGTCCTTGCGATTCCGGTCGGCATGTTTACCGGCAACTACTGCTGTTGTTACTCTTCGCTATCACTTACCTTGCTTCAACGATAAAGTTTAAGCTGCAATTCAGCCTAGTTTTTTAGATACGCTCTAGATTCTGGAGCGCGCAAGCCTAATGGGAAAGAAAAATAGATTTGGAGCTTTTTCGCGGTGTTTTATAGACTTAAATGAAGTAAAGCGAGTTTATATTAAATTTGCAAATGTTTTTTTGAACATTAGACGTCATGTGATGGCAAATATTCTTGCTATAAAAGATACGAAACTACTGCTGCTAGTGAATCAGTAGAGGTAAATTGTCGCTTCTCGGAGTGAATGAATGCACCGCAGACGAAAGTTCTGGCGGCTTTTTCCGTTTCTTCGAGCATCTGTAAGCACTTTTTTAGGCCCCGCCCATATGCGACATGTCGCAAAAGGCGACACCGGCAGAATACTACCACTGCATTGCACACAATCTGTCTAAAGGAGGTTTTACAAACCAGAGCAGTGTTTTTGAGGCAAGTGCGTGCGGAGAACACATGTGCATCCGCTTAGTAATAGGGTGTGCTTAAATTGCACCACATTATTCTCCAACGTCGTTCGCTGAAGTATGCGTATGCAGCTAACTTGTGAGCCATTTTGTAGCGCTCCCCCTTCTGAAACGGTAGGACTTTACTGGGAAAAGCGCCATCGAGAACGCGGCAAGCAATGGCTTGCCGCGTTCGCGATAAAAGAACTTCCATTCAGTTTTTTCTCTACCAGCCACAACACTGCAGATAAAGGGGGTGAGTCATGCCAACACCCTCTAGAGAAAAGTCACCCTCGCTACCCTGCGGGATAAAGGGAGCCGGACAATGAAGGATTCCAAGAATACGGGTAAGGTCAAGCCCCCTCCGGGAGGCGTATTCGCCAACTGCAGCCTGTACAGCCACATGGCTTGAAACCACGGTGAATTGATCACGGTGACTGAAGAGTGTCACAACGGCTTACCTAAAAGGGATAATAAATGCTCTTAAACGGCGTTATATGCCACTAAGCATCACGATTTGCGACCTAAAAGGGGAAAAATGCTAAAAAATGAAATTAAAAAAACAATAAAATTACAGTACAGAGAGCGGAGTCGAACGGCCGACCTTCCATACGCAACACGTGCCTCTAATCCACCGCGCCATAGCGGCGATGTCAAGCCGTCGTTCTGAATGAATATTTATAACAAGCCTTAATGTGGCTGCTACCTGCCGGTGGGCGGCGCTGTCATCGCTGGCTGTACCGGCTGCATTTGGCGAACACGCCTCCGGGAGCGTATGCGTCACGTGGCATCCCACTGTGCACGTTCTTGTGACAAGGCGGTTCACCGGCTGCACGCAACAATCATTTCTGGCGCAAATTAAAACATCAAATATTAAGCGGGCTCACCAGGAAGAAGGCAACTCAGATTTGAACTTTTTCTGTGGATAGATGGCCACACCTGAGTACCCCAAAAAGGAGGGAAGTTCTATTGCCCCTCCAAGTGTGTAAACTACACCGCGACACGAAAGTATTCGTTCTTCCGCGTACAAAAAGTAGAGCCCATAACTTTCTGTAGGTATGCGGCAAAAGTTCCGGGGACCGAAGCACAAAAAAGTTAGCCCCTCTCAAGCCATTGAGCCCAGAAGGATGTGGGGGTCATACAATGGACCACTTCCCAGGAACCCACCAATTTAGCATTTCCGGTTTGGAATGCCTAAGCTTCCTTGAGTCTTTTCTGGGAAAATTCTTTTACAATGGTAGGGTGGGGTTACTAGTTTCCCCTGAGCAGACAGGTGTGGTCGTTTAAAATGGCGGATGCGAGGCTTGGTGCATCCCCAGGAAATTACCCGGAAAAGGGTTCATTGCGTTGAACACCTATGCAGTCAGTCGCTAAATCAAAGGAAAGAAAGGAGCTCCTAGCACAATGCCTTATGACTGGTTTTCTTCCCATTCCCGCGTAGCCTTCCTTACATAGCTACAGAAGCATGTCCTCGGTTGTAGTGACAGCCTAGACTCGTACGAGCCTTCCCAGCGCCGAACACCCATCTTCCGCTTCTCGGCACCAACAAGGCACCAAGCAAATCAAAGTTGGATGAAACTTAAAAGGACGTGAAGTGTGGTTTGCAAAAGCACTGAGAGCGTCCTGTAGCTATGCATGGTGACTGAATGCAAACTTTGGCATTGTATAAGCGAGTTCTTGCTTAGCTCTGTTTACATGAACTAATAACGCCAGGTTGAGTCAGGGGTCGGGCTGAGCGAAGTCAACCCAACTCGACCAACGCGTAGTTACACGAACTCGATTTTAGCTAGTCGAGACTAGTAGCGAAAAAATAATGTGTCGCCAGGTGGAGTCACGTCTCACTAGTAACATCCGCAGGGACAGACGAAATTACAATTAAGCTGATTAATGAACTTGGCCCAAGAAGCAAGAAAGCGCTGATAAAAGCATTGGAGACAGTCATAACAAATCAGCAAATTCCGCACAGCTGGAGACGGAGTAAAATGAATTTGAGTAATAAAGGGAAAGGAGATAAGATGAACATAAAATCCTTCCGTCCGATTACGATAACATCTGTTGTGTACAGGCTGGCAAATCAGGCTGTGAAATTAAAAATACAGTCATGGGTAGAAGGTAATCGGATATTCGGAGAACTTCAGAATGAGTTCAAAAGGAGTAGGCGCTTAGATGATAGCCTGTTCGTGATTACCCAATGCATAGAAATAGCTAAGGCGGAAAACAGACCTCTGTTTTTAGCCTTTCTGGACATAAGCGGTGCATACGATAACGTGAACAGGGAACTCCTGTGAAGCATATTGAAAGATTTAGGTATCGTCATGAGGTAATTGATTTTCTACAGGAAATCTAACGAGATAATGAAGTTGAAATTACATGGGAAGGGAAAAAAAGTGCCACAACTGTGGGGGTGCACCAAGGATTAAGGCCAGGTTGTCCTCTATTCCAGAAGAGGGCAAATACGGGCTGGTTGGTACATGTTTTACGAATTGGAAAAACAGCGCAATCAAAGACGAGACACAAGAGAAGGACAAAACACCAGCGCTGGTGTTTTGTCCTTCTCTTGTGTCTCGTCTTTGATTGCGCTGTTTTTCCAATTTGTCCTCTATCACCGCTGCTGTTCATGCTCTACGTGATAAATATGAAAAGAAGGCTAGAAGAAAGTAATCTAGGTTATAATCTGTCGTACAGATTAGGCGGAAATGTAGTTGAGCAGCGACTCCCAGGTTTAATGTATGCGGACGATATTGTACTGTTTGCAGATAGCCATGAAGATTTACAAACTTAGGGTAATTGCTGTGGAGACCAAGGAGACGCTCTAGGATTCAGTTTTAGCGCAACTAAATCAGGTGTGATGATTTTTAACTATACAACTGACCAGGTGCTTACAATACAAGGCCAAGAAATACCCAAAGTGGGAGAATACAAATAGCTCGGGATATGGCTAAACGAAGGGCAGATATACACGGAAAAGCATGAACAGGCTCTTAGGGCAAAAGGACGAAGAGACGCCGAGATAATGAAACATAGGGCATTATGGGGGTACAACAAATATGAAGTACTAAGAGGTATTTGGAAAGGAATAATGGTGCCGGGACTTACTTTCGGCAATGCGGCTCTGTGCTTAAGGGCAGAAGTTCAGTCGAGATTAGGCGTAAATCAGAGACCTGCTGGAAGATTAGGACTAGGTGCCCACGGCAAAACCACAAACGAGGCAGTACAAGGGGACATGGGCTGGGCATCGTTCGAAGCACGGGAAGCTAAGAGGAAAATACTATATGAAGAACGCCTCAGGAAATTGGACGATAAAGGGTTGGCAGGTACGGTATTTAAATATATATACAGAAATAACGTTGACTCACAGTGGCGGAAAAGAACTAGAAAACTAACCCGTAAGTATGCCGGTCATGAGGATGGAGAAAGAAAGAGTATTAAACGACAGGCTAAAAACGCGGAAGTTAAAAAATGGATGAATTCAATGGAAAATAAACATAGTGTAGAACTATATCGATACTGGAAAAGGCAGATCAGGAAGGAATTTTTCTATAACTCAAGAGGCAGTGCCCTACTTTTTGAAGCTAGATCAGGGTGCCTTAGAACGCGCAGCTGCAAAAAGAAATTTAACGAAGAAGATGACACATGTGCAGTGTGTGGTAGATCTGTGGAAACAATTGAACACCTCATAATCAAATGTGATGGTATCCATCCGGGTGGCGATGCCGGCACAGTCACTCTTCCCTAGGGTTTAAAGATAACAATGGTCATGTAAATGAATCTGCAGTGGAAGTTAGCAAAAACCGATTGGAGGATTGGTGGCTCAAAAACAGATGTGGCATAAGGTCAGAATTGTACTAAACCGTAAATAAAGATGATGGCGAATCTTAATGAGAATTGCCAACACAGTAAACAAAAAATAGTAAAGAAAAGCTGAGTATGGTGGCAATTGGCACCACCCCGCTTCAAAGGGGGCGCTCCTATCCATCCATCCAAAATTTTAGCGCGAAATTCAAATCCCCGCAGAAAAAAATATGTGCGCACGAACACAGACAAGCAAGAAGTTGGTGGTAGTGTGTAGTAGCGACAAAGTAATTTGTCGCCAGGTGGAGCCACGTCGCACTAGTAAAGTTTTAGCGCGAAATTCAAATCCCCGCAGAAAATACATACACAACTTTCAGAGCCTGTAAAACGCAAACAATAGGTTCGATATGGATAAAAATTGCGGCTTAACAATCAAGAAAGAAAAAGGGAGGAAATGTTGCGGATGAAATTTTGATATTTGACTTAGTTTTTTCCCTAGATGACATGAAAGTTCGACATATCTAAAAGCACCAGCTTTCTGGAACTTTGAGTCAGTTGCAGTTGAAGAGCTGGGCCAAGTAGGTCAGTTTTTTCGCGTGGGTCCGGCCCAATCGACAAATTACGGCCAGCGCAGAGCTCTGCAATGCGCACACCTGTGCGCAGAAAAAAAAAACCTAAGAGGCCACTGCAGCAGTCGAGAGCCGCATCTTACGGTAGTTATTGCCGAGAAGCGGACAGTCGTTGTTTCAGCATTAAGCATTACAACTTTTCTGGATATGAGATCGAGAAGTGCGGGGAGCGTGGTAAGAGACTATCTATTTTCAGGACGGGCAATGCGAAATTCTGTAAAGGACCTCACAAACCTTGTAGCTGCTCATTGTATCCCCGACGTGCCTGCGCCTGTGCCAACGATGAACTACAGGAGCTCACATTCACTCACTCGCACTAACACTCATCTCCACTTATATCCCCTCACTCACACTCATGTCCACCCATGCACTGACTAACACTCACACTCAAAGACGTGAGGGTGAGTTTCAGTCAGGCAATACGAGTGCACTCATGAGTGAGTCTGCCGATCTATGCCTATTTTGCATTGCAATTCACTGATAATTACGCCGTCCACGTGTAGTCCATCAGGTGGGAAGCGGGACTTCCTTCATTCATTCCTCATTCAAATAACGAATGCATATTGATATCAATCTGAGAAATATCTGAACAGACCTCGAACGCCATCGGCAGTATGCAAGCATCTACAACATTGTGAGAACAGGAGCGCTATCGAGACTTCAACAAGTGGATATGTCAAATAGAACGATAATTTCTCGGCAGACAAGCGTGAACAGCTGGATCGACTCACCTCAGGAATTTCTGGGTTGCAGTTCGCTATACGGCAGGTTCAACCTCCACACTTTCCTCACGTCGACTGTTCAGACGTCCCCGAATACACGATTCGAATCAACTTCGGACCAACTCGGTACACAAACGGTTTGACAACTGAGGGCTCCATCCTGCGGGCTCTATTTTTAAAGGCAAGGTGACCCAGGTCACGTGTGATGAGAGAGAGAAATTAAGGGAAAGAAGTAAAGGGAAGGCGATGGGTCTGGGCGTGACGTTATTGGTTTGTGACTCATGTGAATGACGGTCAACCCCTAGCACAATAGCAACCTCTAGCACAACCACAATATTCTCAGAATATTGAAGTGAGTAGGAGGACCAACAAGACGAGATAAAGAAGGAAAGGAGAAAAAAGAAGGGGCCGGAAACACGTTCCCCATACAGTACAGTACAACACTAGAACCCAGTGGCTCTTGCCTGTCAAAGGTGCCCCTTCCAGGAATGTTAGGACTGGCATCCCTCGGAATGGCATCCCTCGATTTTCATGACCCTGCTAGTGTGACAATGCAGGGAGCGGGGCCACAATGGAGAGAGCTGTCCATCCCTCACCAGAGGGAAGGGGTTTTCCCCTTTCTTCGACCAATAGGTGCTTTGCCACACATCACGTGTTCATGCGTCACCACATTGACAGGCGCGCTTTCGGCCCTCGTACACAGACGGCAATCTCGCATTCTTCTTCGAAAAGGAAGAGGAAAGACGTCCCCTTATCTCAATAGAGCCCAGGCACGAACGACAGGAGCGGGTCGAGACAGGTACTTGTCAAGGGAATGCATCATTGTAACCTTTGCAGCTCTTTCCTTTACACTCTACCTCGAAACCTGGCAATGTCCGGCGGGGCTTCAGGTTCACACAGATTTGGGGGCAGCCCCGCGCTCGTTTTCGAAGAAGGACACAGTGCAGGGCTGCTGACTCATCTCCTCTCGCGCTAAACCCTTCATGCAGTATTGCAGGAAGCGAAAACGTGTCTGTGAACGAGGGTTTTTGGTTGCAAAACGTCTTCCTCTAAGTCAGCCTTCCCGCAATTTTGCAAGTTGTCCATTAGCGGTGGCTCGCGAAGATCCGCGCGCTACCTCTGGCAACCGCCGCCTCTTGCCAGTTTTCGGTCGGCTTGCGCATTTCGCTGAGTGACGCGCTGTTTTGATAAATTGCAGTGCGTTCGCTACCATGACGTCGTGGCCGGCTGAAACGACAGTTTATTTTATTTATCTTCTTAAAGAGTTCTCAACTCTGTGGAATAGGCCGGTATGATTATTTGAACACACAAAAGAAGCAGGTGCAGTGGGCTCAAATACGGGACAGAATGGAGGATAATAATGGAGGATACATGGCCTGGCTACATGCCATTCACTGTTGTCACGTACGCTTTTTATTTCACTGTGTTTGCGGCATAAAACAACTGGATTCTTCGCTAATGTTTTGTGCCACTCATTTATAATCTGGTTTGTTTTTTTTGTTTTATTAGCCGCTTCATTTTAATCACCTGCGTGCCTACCTCTCGTAGCTGGCTTCTGTGTTTACGTTGCCTGTCGTTGCTTTTCTCAAACTAGCACCCTGTTTATTTTTTTTTTAAAAATCCTTGGCTTGACTGTTGAGGCGTGCTGCTCAATATGAAAAAGTTCAAGCGAAATACACAGTGGCACGAGGTGAAACGGGGAGTGCCTCTTATAAATGATTTATTATTTTGTTATAAGAGAGGCCTTGAAGACCCAGTTTACGAAAAAGCGCCGCACATACCGCAAAGAAAAAGAAAAAATGTCCCAGTCAAAGAGCGGGCAGGGCTCTGAAGAGAGGTACTTGCGGAGGTGGCGGTTTCTTGCGGTGCCCAGTGGCGGTGCCCTCTCCGCCCACCGCTCTTCCAATGACCCGTATGGAGTGCCACAAAAAACGGTGTGTCATTCCTCTCTTGCACAGAAGGCTGGTTGGAAGCCAACGCACGTGGTCATCGCGCTGCCCGCTGCAGGTGCCATCCGCTTCCTCGGAAATGGACTGCGTGTGAGTCATACACGCCGACGGGGCGCACGTGTGAACCAGTGGCGTGGAGAAAAAGACAGAGGGAGGAGAAGCATACATGCGAAATATGACTGGGTAAGAATATGCGAGTAAATGCATGGGCGTCTTCCTTTCATTCATATCTGAACGATCTTACATGAATGTAACCGCCGATTTCCTACTAAAAAACCAAGGTTTACATTACGACAGAAATAATGCACCATTTCTAGTAGCGCTGTCACAAACCTCCTCGTTCGCCGTCTTTGCCAGCTAGAAACCCAGATAAGTTCGCTGAACGTATATTTTAGAAAAGCGTTCGATGAAAAAAACGACAACAAAATATGGGTGCAGTGCTGGTTTCTTTTACACCCTGTTTTTCTTGGCACTGTCAGACTGCAATTACGCGGATAAAGGCAAGACTCCCTCCCCTCCCCGTCACTTTAAACGAATTATTTTTCTGAGAGGTAGCCTGGAAGTAGTAGTTCGCCGAAGGCAGCACCAGTAATGCGCAACTAGTAAAGGGGCACTGACAAGTAGCAGGGGTAATTCTATTAGAGTACGAATGCTAAATTCAACTTGAACGAAACAAAAAATTTTTTTTTCCCAAGAAAACTCGTTTACACTCTGCTGCGCAGACTACAATGGTGCCCTACCCTTTCAACCTGTCAGTACTGCATCACTCGCCGCGCTGCTTTTTTTTTTTTTTTCATTTTGGTGCTGCCAATTGACCGCGCCTGCGGAGGGGGCGGCGAGTGTTATTTTTCGCTGTGCCCCACTGGCAGCGCGAAGTAGAAACAAGCAAGCCAGCGAGAAATTTTGCAGTGAACAGAATGGAAAGGTGCAAAATTAGCTTGAAAGCAACAGTGGCATCACCGCGCACTGTTTCAACATTTAAAAACGTTTATAAGTAATTTACCTGTACGTCCCACATGATTGCAGATTGCACAACAAGAATTCCATTTTTTCTGTCTGGTTGTATAGTCATGCAAATTCTACATTCGCATTACAGCTTGCAGAGGGCACCGTCGCATCAATAGGTGGCATCTTGAATGAGGAGAGCCCTGATGTTGAAGCTGTCACTGCCGGCAAACTGCACTCCATTCGGCTTAGCGCACTTCAACAACTCTCGGCCAAAAAGTTGAAACCAAGAAAAAGAGCGGAGATGTGGGAGGAGCGAAAGAACGCGCTCGCGACCATTGCGGGCGCGATGCGGCCAGCAGAGGGCAACGATGCCGCTGCGCACTTGGCAAAACTGTCGCAGCGATGCTGAGGAATTTGGATGGTGTTAAGCTTTCTCGCTGCCAGAAAGAGTTATTGGATGTACTAGAGACGCATTTCACCACGGAATAACCACACTTCGACTTCCTGATATTGTTTTATGGGGTCTGCATGGGCAGCGCGAATGGTCTGGGCAGGTAGTACATGTTGTCTACGCACAGCTGTACAATACAGTCCTATGTTTCACTTCTTTTTGCTTAGCTCTGGGCATATACACTGTGCCAACATGCGCAGACTCTCGCTGCCATGGCACAGCACCTTTGCCTTTGAAGTACGCGAATATTTTGTCACGAACAGCAGCACCATATGCAGCACCGTATGGCGGTATCCCGAAAAAAATGGACCCTCCCGCGCTTCGCCACCTCCTTCGGCAGCACCTTGTCCATCTTTAGACACAAAAATGTGCGTCCCACACACCGCATTAGCCATGGCAGCGACTCTCTCCGGCTTCGCGCTGATGACGGTTTGCAGACAACGAACACGATTCGCCAAGATCCCGAATGCACATCCGACAACGCGCCGCGCTCTTGACAGCCTACAAGAAAAAGGAGTGTTTATACGAAAAATTCAAATGCGTAACTAAGTGATGCATCAGTGGGCTGGACGCGTGGAACAGCACTTCTCTTGCGCACTAATTATTTTCCTCAGTTGTTTACTAGCAAAACGGACACCAACAGTACTTAATATGCTTGAAAAGCTTTTCACTTTCGGGGTATTCCTTTAATCAATCTTAAGCTGTACAAGAACTCATCGTTGTATGTGCATTTAGGAAAATAAATATGTGTGTCAGCCGAATAGGTGAAACTGCCCAAAACACACTGTCATGAAGCCGTTAACTACGAGAATACTAAGTTTACCTGTGACTAAATATCCTCTGCTCATCCGACAGGGTGGTTCCTCCGTATGGCTTCATTAGGTTTCTGCCGATAGGGCACGCGTCATGCGCCACGAACACAGGCGGCAGAAGCAACTCTGCCGGTCCTCCCACAATAACTGCCTCTGGCAGGTTGGCTCTGTTCTCCGTCAGGGCACGCTGCAACGCTCTCGTTTGCCCGACACCTCCATCGCCCTGGGATCCTGGCGCACCGACCTCGATGCAGATAAATCGGTACTTTGAGTACACAATACCAAATAGAACAATACTGTATGATTTTTTGTAGCTAAAATAAATTGAGCCTGATTTTGTCGGTTCGGTATGCAGACAAGTTTTCCGTCCATTGCAATGGCACAATTTGCATATTGCCAATCTTCATTAAATGCCGCTATATTGTTTTGCCAATCTTTTTTTGTTGTTTCCGGCGCCCTTTGGCAATCCCCTTAAAGGGGCTGCAGAACACTGCTTGGGGGGATACCGGCTATACTTCAGGTGGATTCTTTATGTCACACAGATGCTGACTTAAAAAGAATTCCAGGAATCGATGCACAGGAACGGGAGTTATTCAGTGAAGAAATTTCAAAATACAAGCAAACAAAACGGTGCCCTCAACTCGATTTTGGCGGGGCTTCCCAATCATATTTCGCTCTCCCAATGACAGCACCTGGCGCAACCAATCAAAACAGCCTGCCAAAGCACGTCGCGGAAGTTTGAACTCCATGGTTGCCTACTCTCTCCAACTCGTTCTTGCTGAGACTGGCAGCGTCATTTCCATATGCCGGAGCCCCTGGTGGCGTATTTTTATTTGACTTGCTTTGTAGGGCATTTATCTAGGACAAATAAGTTGTTTTTGTTCATCTAATATAAAACGCAGACAGGTGACAAAATGTTCACACAATTTGCAGTATATTTACTGTTTGTACAATCATCCAGCTCGCGCCAGATGATGCCATATCCGCTGCTGACACCCGCCACTCTGTGGGGACACCATCAGAGCCATGGACTTCTTTTTGAGAGGACATTAAAATATTAAAAACGGAACATACGCTGTTTTAGCGACGCTAATAGCACCATCGTAACTCACTGTATGCGATCAACAGGCAAAACAGTCAACTAAGATTGTGTTTCTGGGCCCCTTTAAAGCTTTCATATATCGCGGTGCAGGTGTCTGCTATGATGCGATCCACTGTTCAGTGGCCAAGTCTGAACTGCCGTCTCCCTCTCTCACTGTGATGACTTTCCTTTGAGCTTAGCGGTGTTTTGCTGGCATGCTGTTTGCGCGTGTTGGAGTTCATGAGCGAAAAGGGCTTCCTTGGCTGATGAATTGATGATTTATTTCATTCCCCTTGTTAACGAGTTTGCTATTCGGTAGGATACCAGTCGCGATGACTATTTAAAAGCAGGTGATATGGCTGCAGATACGTGGCCAGACGGAGGATACTTGGCCTGCCTACGGGCCTTACACTCTGCACTCTAAACACGATTTCGCTTATACGGGAGTAAAAATGGAGTAGGCTGTCCTTTAGCGCACTCCCTTTTCAAAAAAGGAAGTGCGCTGAAGGACATCTGGACTCCTTTCTGCTTAGAGTGTGGGTACATGCACTGCTTTTTTTTTTTACTGTATTCGTTCCATATTCCCAGTTTGAATGCGAATTACCCTTATAAAAATGGTCTATAGACTTTCTATAGACTTTTTATAGACTCTATAGCCATCCTATAGACTTTTCCTTTTGTCTATAGACAGTCTATAGAAAATCTATGGACTAAAGTCTATAGCTGCTTCAATTTCCTTTTGTCTATAGACGGTCTATAGACTCTCTATAGACTAAGGTCTATAGCCGCCTCAATTTCCTTTCGTCTATAGACTGTCTATAGACCCTCTATAGACTAAGGTCTATAGCCGCCTCAATTTCCTTTCGTCTATAGATTGTCTATAGACCCTCTATAGACTAAGGTCTATAGCTGCCTGAATTTCCTTTCGTCTATAGACTCTCTATAGACTCTCTATAGACTAAGGTCTATAGCTGCCTCAATTTCCTTTCGGCTATAGACTGTCTATAGACACTTTATAGACTAAAGTCTATAGCTGACTCAATTTCATTTTGTCTATAGACGGTCTATAGACTCTCTATAGACTGAAGTCTATAACTACCTCTATTTCCTTTTGTCTATAGACGGTCTATAGACTCGCTATAGCCTAGGGTCTATAGCTGCCTCAATTTCCTTTTGTCTATAGACTGTCTATAGACTAAAGTCTATAACTGCTTCAATTTCCTTTCGTCTATAGCCGGTCTATAGACTCGCTATAGACTAAGGTCTATAGCTGCCTCAATTTCCTTTCGTCTATAGACTGTCTATAGACTTAAGTCTATAACTGCTTCAATTTCCTTTCGTCTATAGACGGTCTATAGACTAAGGTCTATAGCTGTCACAATTTACTTTCGTCTATAGACGGTCTATAGACTCTCTATAGACTACGGTCTGTAGCTGCTTCAATTTCATTTCGTCTATAGACGGTCTATAGACTCTCTATAGACTACGGTCTATAGCTGCTTCAATTTCCTTTCGTCTATAGCCGGTACTTCAGAAGAATGGCCTGAGGGGCGAGTTGGTGCATGATGAAATGAACGGCGGCGCAACAAGAAGAACACAACAAGAGAGGGGACACCACATGCGCACATGCGCACACCACATGCGCACCACGTGCGCATGTGGTGTCCCCTCTCTTGTTGTGTTCTTCTTGTTGCGCCGCCGTTCATTTCACTATAGCCGGTCTATAGACTCTCTACAGACTACAGTCTACAACTACCTCAATTTGCTTTCGTCTATAGACTGTACACTATAGATAGTCTACTGCCTACAGACCAGTCTATAACAATCGTAATTTTATCTAACAATGTTCGATACACTGACCTTCGACTAAGTCCAGAACAATGTCAATTTGCACTGTATGTTGAGGGGACCTGCATCTAGTGACCGCAACTATGTCGGGATTCCCCCACCTCCTTCGCTATTACGGAAATTAAAATGTATTGCGTAAGGCCATCACAACACCCTCCTGTATATTGTTTTCAGGAGCCTTGACAAGCTCCTTTTCGTTATACCGTGACGTATATTGTCAATACAATTAAATATTTAATGCTAACAAGTAAGCCGAGGAAAAGCAGCCGTTCTTGAAGTAAGGGCGCCCGCAAACTGTACTACATCGAACGAATACGCTGTCCCTTAAAGGAATCGCTCGACAAAATTCCATTCCATCTTTCAATCGTTACTGTCCAACGTGCTGAAATCAGAAACATTTTATCAACGGATCTACATTTCTCTTTATAACGTCCTGAAAATAAAGGGGGAAATACGGGTGTGAGAATTCAAGGAAGCGCCCATGCCTTAGAAACATCTTAGATTAATCTCAAAGAGCCTGGTCCTTTCTGCGATTAACATCTGCCATTTCTACCTTTGCAGTTTCTATTCACGTGAATAAGTGCTGCGACGCAACACTCACAAAGCCAGTATTTTTTCGTTCCTACCCTTGCACCTGTTGCTTCGGAGCCGATGACACGCTGATGTGGCGCATATCAGTTTTCTAAACACGAACACACGCAAAAAAGACGTTATGCTATGTAACCTTATAATTATTATTTGAGAATTGTACCACATACTATTCGGTGGGAGATGCGGCGCGTATATCGACAAGAAGTTAGATTTCGGTTGTGTTTTCACGAAAACAATAAACTTTTTAGGGGGTAAGCGAAGAATTTAAGCTTATAAACCCATTGCCTTCTGTGGTCTTGGATATCAGATCAAGCTGCACACGGGAAGAGTGCGAGCGATAAAGATACGACCGTGAAATGGGTTTCTGTTTCACGTTTTACCCATTTTACCGCGAGACGGCGGAAAATCTTTCGGGCTGCAAACAACCCTGTGCGTGGCTGCATCAATGGCGGTGGCGTGTTTTTCGCGGATTACGTTTTCTTCAAAATCCAGCTTCATCGTCCCCTTACGGTAAGTCTACACGTTTATATTTTATTCATTTGGTCTCCTAAACCACTCTAAGCAGAGCTGTGTGTGCAGAACAGATTATGTGCGCAGTTACAAACGTCCTATCTTCGTTTCTAAGGCGGAAGCCATCGGGCTCTCGACTAATGCCGCTTATCTCTGTGCCGCTGTCTTTACTAACGCGCGGAAAGGCAGTCTGTGCGATGCCCTTGATGATAAGCCGCTCCTCGCGAGCTGTCTACTAGATTTTTCGTGTTTCAAGGTAGATGCGCGGCCAGAAATGTCGTTTAGCCTGTGAATGACGGCCGAAATGGAACTGTGTGTTAGCGCCGTGTGAGCTCTATTTACTTTGCACTTCCGAAAACGTACTTACATACAGTCTCGTTCAGTGGTGGATTACATTTATTTCCTTATCTTTGTGTTATCGCCTGTCTGGACCATGGAGTGCTGTTCTTTTGGAGGTGTGCATTGCTTGCTACGTATGGACGCTCGCTCGGTGCGCGTCGTGGACGCCGACGTTTCAGCAAAGTTGTCTTGTAACGCTATAGACTGAAGCGCGAGACGTTTGTCAAAGTTGTACTCAAGCGGCGCTGGAGGAATCCTTGTAGTGTGATGGGTGAATAAAATTCGTTGCCGGCGCGAATGGCCGGCGTGCTCAAACACCGCGAAGAACCCACGAGCTCCATCCCATCTCCCCTTCGTTGCACACGTATGGATTCGTCCGTGTCTGTCATCAGAGCCGTTGGCCGCCGCCGTTGGCTTGCGGGCACTTCATTTTGAAAGCTGGGTAAAGGTCGGCTCGACAAGAGGTGGCTTACATTTCGTTCCGAGTGGTTCGTTCATGGATCCCGCTCACACGTGCACAGATTTCTCGAATACCATTTGCGCTAGAGGCAAAGCATGTGTTTTTGATTTAAGACTTCTACGTTATGAAAGCGGCGATGTGACTCGCCGATTATTTGCGCCTAAAATTAAATTAAGCTCTCGTGTTATTATAGCTGCGACTGTAATTGTTTCATTGAAATACTTCCTACTTTGAGCACGTTCAATGCTTTCGCTGATTTTTCTAGCAGCGTTGGGTTAGGCTACCTCCATGCAATAAACACACCTCTTTACTGCGCTGTTGGGGCTGCACTTGAAGGAAAAACTAAGTAAATTTCAGACGGTATTTTATCGTGACAGTAATTTGCTGTCTCAACCTCACGACTGCTTTTGAAACGGCGCAGCTGCAGCCTCTATGTGCTGTATTAGTATTCTGAATAATGAGCGCGGCATGGAAGCGCTGCAACCCGCTTGTTTCTAAGAGCGCGCGCAGATGTATGAGTATGCTGTTCCGTCTTTGTGCTTCAAGTTATAGGCGAAAATCTGTGGTGAACTGGTTGCTTCTGCCTGCTGGTTTTGTATAGCTTGTGCCCGTTTGAGTATCAGCTTACGTACACTCGGCCAAATCTTTAACTGGCTCAGGTGTTGCATCGCTAAATGCACCTTGTAAAAAGGTGCCTTTTGGCTACACTGCTGGCATATTCATGTTGTAATTTGACGCGTGAGATGGCATTTCATAGTTTATTTTTGTTAATATAATGTTTGAGTGGAGTACGTGCATGTTTAGATCAAAGTTATCAGAAATATTCATCGTCTCCCGCTGTACGAAGAGCCGAAACAAGCGGAATACGAAGCAATGGTTCTGGTGGCGCATTTGCACTAATCTGGCTAAACAACTTGTCCGCCATGAAAGGAGTGGTACTTTACCCAGATAATGAGGCCATATGGACTAGATCCATTTCTGCGTATGCCGCTTATTTCAGCTGTTCGTAGTGGCAGACGAATGTTTCTGATAACGTTGAT
Source organism: Amblyomma mixtum (assembly GCF_055824585.1). NCBI lineage: Eukaryota > Metazoa > Arthropoda > Arachnida > Ixodida > Ixodidae > Amblyomma > Amblyomma mixtum. The sequence goes on from NC_143014.1 coordinate 432,405,037, forward strand.
CTAAACACGTAAGTACTGCACTCAAACATTATATGAACAAAAAGGAAGCACGAAATGACATTTCACTCGTTAAATTACAGCATGAATATGCCAGCAGTGTAGCCGAAAGGCACCTTTTTTGCAAGGTGCATTTAGCGATGCAACACCCGAGCCAGTTAAAAATTTGGCCGGGTGTACCAGGCTTCACGCAGGGTATTTTGAAGCGCTTCTTCTATAGCGGTTATAAGAATAAATGCTGCAATATTCTCCTTTTTGGATCCCTGTGTGAGGTGCACTGAATCTGTATTTTATGGAGGTGGCATTCTTAACAGCTCCTTGCGAGTCAATGCAGATATGTGGCACAATTGTTCGAAGTCTTCTGTTACAAATAAAGTAAAAGGATTGCCATAAAGAGGTCAGTATTGGCTGTAACAGTATTGCCATACAGAAATCAGTATCAGTACTGGATTCAGAGTAGAGTGCTCCAGGGATTAGGGTTCTTTGTTACAATGTTTTATGACGACGCATATAATCTTTCGTGTATTTACTGATATGATTGAGCCGGCGTGATAGCTCAGTGGCTATAATGTTCGTATGGCGACCTGAAAGATGCAGGTTCGATTCCGGCGTAGGCGGTCGCATTTTAATAGAGGCAAAATGCTAAAGGCCTGTGTACTCTGCACAGGTGGCCGAAATTATTCCCCAGCCTTTCACTTCAGCGTCTCGTAGCCTGTGTCGCCTTGGGTTTTTGAACCCCATAAAACCAAACCAAAAGATCAAGATTGCCTTTCTAGAATGGCATAGCCAGGATAGCCTTGCATTGTAAAGCACATGTGTAGAGATGGAATGGGAATTTTTTTTTTCAGTTCCTCTTATATTATTTTTTTCCTTTGTGCTGTACAGGTAAACGTGCCCGGACGATTTACTGCAGACAACAGGCCACAAGAATGCTTCTGAGGAAACTAGCCGGACTGTTACTTTCAACTTTTATGTAACTGTGGTGCATTCTTATGGTGCATGTATTGCATATTCCCAGCCTGGATAGCTTGGAAATAAACTAAATTTGTAAGTATATTGATTGTTTCATGTGTGAACTCTGTCTGGTGACCTTTTTCAATGATTGTAGACAGTCTATATGCAGTCTATAGATAATGGTCTACTAACAGTTTAGTAGACAGAGGTCTATAGACTGTCTATAGACTGCCAGGCCACACACCTATGGAATGTCTATAGACAATCTGTAGACATATGTCTACTGGACCAGTAGACTTTTGTCTGTAGACTGTCTATAGACGGTAATCTACAGGAAGTCTATGGCCATAAGTCTATAGGTCGTCTATAGTCCGTCTATAGACAAGTGTCGATAGACGGTCTATAGACACCTCTATAGTAAATGTATGACCATAAGTCTATAGATCGTCTATAGACTGTCTATAGACCTGTGTCTATAGACTTCCTATAGACCCATAGACTTTCAGTAGACATTTGTCTATAGACTGTCTATAGACAAAAGTCTACTAAAAGTGTATGGCCATAAATCTATAGACTGTCTATAGACCAGTCTAAAGGATTTGTCTATAGACAGTCTATAGACTTGATAGACTAAAGTCTATAGACAGTCTATGGACTGTCTATAGAAATTTTTATAAGGGTACTCATTGATTTTGTGCTACAGTGCACCGGCTTTTAGAGTTTGTTTTGTTTGGTTTTCTTAGCCGCTTGCTCGATCCGTGGCCACCTCTATTTTCCCGTTGTCTGTCGTTGCTTTTCTCAAAGTAGCTCCGTGTTCTATTCGCGCTTTTCACGGCCTATAAGGGGCGCCACCGTTCGGTCAACATGGCCGACAGCATGATGATCGCTGCATAGCACAGCCAGCGCAGCTGCGATGTTTTGCGGCTAACAACGTGTTCACTCGCTGCAAACACGGCCAAGCTCACGTGTGTCTTGACGGTGTGGCACCTCCGGAAATTCTTTCCATAGCGTCTGTGTTTTCTTACGTCCGGGATCGCAAGCGCTGTCTAAACTATGGCGAAGCAGTCCTGGACGCCGGGCACCCTATGTGCTGCGGCCGCCGCCGATATTCAGACCAAGATGTGCAAGCAGTCAGTTTGTGTCTGGACACGAATAACGTGAAAGGACCACCGCATGAAATTCAAGTGGAACTGGACATAAAGGTGAATAAAGCATAAACCATTTGATATATCGCTAGCAGTCAGAAGGAACCACAGCAGAAGCAATGCTGAGTTGCGCAGTTTCGTTTTACAGGACAGGTGCCCTTGTAAAGCTAGACTGTTCGCTTATTGCAAGCATGTGATAGCGACGCAACTGCATGTAAATGGGTAAGTCTCCAATTAATCAAAATAAATAACAAGCGGCATCAAGTACGGCGTATTTCGTTTCACCGCTTTCTTCTTAGCCTTGGTAATTAAGCTGAGATCTTTAATCATTTTGCACTGCATTTGGTTCATTCAGTCATATCTTGTTGCGCATAGAGTCGGGCGCTAATCGATAGTTTTGTCGAAAAAAATTATAGTGAAAAAATTGTGGCCTGTCCACAAAGCATTCAGTATCTGCGCCCTCGCTTTAACCTTCCCCGCCGCTCACCCATAGCTAGCGCAACCTTGCGCGACAAAAACGTGTCTGCTCGCAGCGGAGCCTGATGTCCGATTTGCGAGATGGCTGTGTTAATTGACAGCGTTAATATGTGTCTCGTTAAGCGGGAAACCCGGATTCTAGCGAAACTCCGAGTGGCGTCATGCGTCAATGTCTGCAATGAAATTGATAGAAAGAGGACCTTAATTTGAATTAAAGGACGGCGCATGTCTCAACTGACTTAACTTTGTAAAGTGAGTAAAGAAAATATTTCATAAATCTCATTCGAACCCGTGACCCTTGGGTAGCGAACCAGTCCATGTCCCCACTGGCCACGTTGACTAAGTGGAGTGGATGTATGTGTTGTAATGTGCTATCCAGTCGAATGGATTAGGTGAGATCATAATTAGAGTAATTAAGTGTACAAGTGAGAAGTTTCTGTCCGCGAACGTAGTTTAGTGATGGGCTAATGAGGGGAGTGGAAGTAGAGGTGTGCTAATTAGTGATATAGTAATTATACTATATATTTATGCATTAATATATTACATTTATATATTAATTATACATTTATACTGGCATCATGTGACTTGGAATATGTGCCCGCAGCGTATAACCGATTGAGATTACTAGTTCTGATATCATATGGCCCATGTGTTGTGTGCTAATAAGTCCCCCGACCATTAAGCAATCACGCCATACCCTTAAAGGCGGAACTTAAGTGTCCTCCAAATTTTTTTCCTTCTTGCAGGCTTGGCCTCAAAAACTTCCAAGTTTTTGCTCTCACTAATGCCCGCAAGGCCACGAGGGTATTTAAATAAATAAAAATAAATAAATCAGAGCTTCAGCAACAGTAGGGCCGGCGCTCGTCGAAAAACCTCTACGATCCAAAGGAGACAGAAAAATTCTGCCACGTGAAAAACATTAGAAACAGTGAAGCTGGACGAGTCTACTCAAAAAAAATCCTGCAGAACTTCTCGCAGGCGGATCTAACGTCGCCCTGCATGTAGGCGGCCGACATAGCGGGAATGTTGTTGAAGATGAGATCGTTGAAAGGAAGGCTAACCATTCACTGGTGCAATTTATAACATCAGACACTAGTTTGGATGAGCTTGCAGCGCTCCACTAATTTGTTGTTAAAGATTTGCCGTTGCTGCGAAAAGGCTTCTTAGCCACACGCATTCTTGAAAGATCACTCGGCGAAACAAGCGCACAACACAAGAAACGGTTCACTGACGTCCTATGCAACTACCGCAGACGCCTCTGATTCCCCACCGCCGCTGTTCATCACGGAGACTGGGACGTCTTTCGCCCCACCGCGGCGCTTCAGTGTGTGAAACGCGCCAATAACGTTGTCTGTTGCACTGAGCCACGTTGCACAAGTTCAAAAAGGAACAGTAAATGCACGGCATTTGAAACGGAGGTGACGCTACGTGCTATGAGGTGCCTATAAGTTGTGGCAGTTTTTGCAGGTTTACCTTGTATCATGCGAGTCTGCGAAATTTATTAGTGATTACCTATTCTCTTACTACTACAGAGGTCTTGAAGGCTTCTGATGATGATGATCACCGAAAAGGGGATAATCTCCGACTGCAAGAGCGGACAAGGCTCGAAGGAATAGTATGGAAGAATGTGGCGCTTCTTACGTGCGACGAGATTTTTTAATGCTGTGCCCACGCCAACTCACCGCTCCGTCAGCGACGTGTACGGGCGGGAACACGAAGCGGTATTTATGTCATTCTTCTCCTGCACAGAAAACTGGATTTCATCTAGATTATCCTAAACTCTTGTTCCCTAAACCACACCTGACGTTCGGCCCGATACGCCTGCGTCAGCTCGCTGAAGGTATGCATGTTCTCTCTCGAGTCGTCCAGGTTCGAGTCCGCCGCCGCCCGGTTTATTAGTCCTCGGGCGTGGGCATTGGCGGCTTCGTTACCAGGGTTTCCCGAGTGCGCAGGCAACCAGATCAGCTCCACTTGGCGGGGCAGTGTAGCAGGAAGGAACTGCAAGACGGAGTAGGCGGTCTCGTGGATCCTGCCTCTAGCAAAATTTTGTAATGCGCTTTTAGAGTGAGAGCGAATGTACCGGGCTTCAGTGTGGGCAATGGTAGCGGCCATTGCAGCATCCTCTGCTGACTCGGGGGGGATGCGTGGGCAGTCCGTGTATGTTCGGTGCCCGTAGTATTTATGGAGGGCACGTGTGCACATCGCTCTGCGTGCGGTGTGATACTCCGGGTGTTTGTTAAGTGGGAGGGGCTTATGTTGTGTTGGGTTTAATGGCACATAGGCATCTCAGGCCACCATGCGCCAAACACAACTTGGAGGGGCTTAATTAGGAGGTTGGAGTGTATGTGTGAAGGGAGGGGCAGAAGCTGTGGATGGTTTGCGGGGATTCAGATATGGAAAATGTCTACGTATATGTGTCTGCCTGTAGAGGTTTTAGTGAGCCGCAATTATAGCCGACGCCAACCGTGTGGACCTTTAAGCCTGCTCGGCGGAGGCAACACATCACTTTGGTCCCAGCTTCCTGTAGACGGCACCACCGTTATGATCCGACCGGAGGAAATCGGCAGTCCCCGTTTCCTGTCCTCCCCTTCATCTTTCCCTTTCCTATCTTCGTTCTGACCACTCCCCTCTTCTCGGTTTTTCTTTTTCTCCTGGCGGCTAGTGTTTACCTTGTATGGAGTAGTTACACTGTGTTGCTCCATATTGGGTTATAGTTGGGGTATAGAGCTGATGTGGGCAGGACTTCCGAATTCCTGTCCCGTCCCTCGTTGGGCTCCGTGTTGGGCGCCTGGCACCATGACCGAACAATATACTTATTTCATGGCTCCCTCTTCCCAACAAAATGATCGCCCTAATAAAACAGCTCCGACCGGTGCAACACCTCAGCTCCTAACGGTAAAAGAAAAATTTTCAACACACCATGTTATTCATGGTGAAATAATGGAGCAACCAGCCACAAAGATATCCCCGTTCAAAGTTGCTAACAGTCTGACAGATACGTTGGGCCGCGGCTACAGGGTAACAAACTAGCAAGGGGTGTTCTACTGCTCGAAATCTAAGATAATACGCAACATGAAAAACTCCCAAAAGTTGTCTTTTTGAGAGACGGCAGTCTCTATCACCGAGCACCGATCCTTGAGTACTGTCAGTGGGGTAATTTCTGAACATAGTTTTCTTCTGCTCACCAAAAAAGAGATGTTGGATGGACGAACTGACCAAAGTGTCGTAAATGTCAACCGAATAAAAATCAGAAAAGGTGACAAGGAAATAGCAAACAAACACTTAGTACTCACTTTTGCCAGCAGCACACTCCATGAATCTATCGAATTTTTATATGACTAAATCCGCGTCCACGGCTATATTCCAAACCACCGTCGATATTTTAATTGGCAGAGGTTTGGCCATGGCTCCCAGAGTTGCCGCGGCCACCAAACATGCGCAAAATGTGCCTCAAGGGAACATAAATCCGAGAGCTGTGAAGCATCACCGCACTGCGCAAACTGCGAAGGCGAACACCCAGCATATTCCAGGTCTTGTCCATCATAGAAGATGGAAAAGGATATAATAACGTTGAAAACCAAGGAAAACATTTCATTCAAGGCGGCACGTAGACGATTTTCACTATCTAATCCAGTCGCCTTCACAACCAAGAAACTTCGCGGATGTGGTGCGCAGGAGCGACGCATCATGCCGCAGTCCGGCGCCTGTCCAAGTCCCGTTTACCGGGACACAGGTTAGGACCATCCACGTCCCAGGCGGCGACAGCGAAAGTTGCCCAGTGACCTCCGAAAAAGATCCGGACACTCCTCGAGCCCGCGGACAACCAGTGTACTCACCACAGTGGACGGCCTGAAACCCCTCCACGCGCGGTTTCGTCGAGGGGCTTTCAGCACCTCCTCCGAGACGATGGATGTAACCCCTAGCATCTCCGTCCTGCTCGGGCGGCACAGCTCACTCGAGCGTCGAAGCAAAGGAAGGGCCAGAATAACGAGACCCGAAAAGCCAGAAACAGGTTTCTGCTTGGCCTTTCAAACAAAACAATAAAAACGTTGAAAATGGCATTTTTAATCCAATGGAATGCTGCATCTAACGCAACACGTCGTCCAGCAACAGGTAGCCTCTGATAGCAGCCCAGCAGTAGTCGTTAAGGGCGACCAGCTGGGTGCGGCGGTCGTTGGTCGGGAGGCACTCGACCTGCTTCTTCACTACCCCGGCAAGCCTCATGAAATCGTGCATCGACTGGGCCTGGCGCAGCGCTCTCCGTACCATGGTCGCTGTCTCTCTCTGGCTGGCGGCGAGCATCCTTTCCAGCTCCTCAGTAAGTGTAGGGAACTGGATCACTATTTCTAGTGCCCGGATCCCTTCCCTGTGGAGAAAAAAAAAAGTTGCCACACGTAAGCTGAATGAAGTCTCTCTGCCAAGGCCGAAGCCCGCCCGCTCACTTTGTGAACGCAGTCGCCGCACGCAGCGGCGTGACGAAACCGTACGTAGCCGCCGCCACGGCTTGGTCTTTCCGCACTTAACGTTCATAGAGCCCTGGGAGCGATGATACCACTCCTGGCTGCCCTGGGATGGACGGTGCTGCCACCGGTCGAACCATCTTGTCACACATATACACGCACGCACACACACAAAAACGCAAACACACACGCCTGCGCACACACACTGGGACAAGTAAGCCTTGCGCCTTAAAAGGGTATCCGCACTTAAACCGCTGTTCGCCTACGAATATATTGCATTCAGTTCTGCACTTGCATCCGAACTAGACAGGACCGAAATTCAGGGTCGCGTTCACCTTATTCATTAAAATTTAGTGCGATCGATGTTTACCTGCGTGGCAATCTACCAGTACTATCTACCAGTAGGACTGCTGGGGGCAACCACTGCGCTTTCTACTCTTGGGAGGTTGCTCTGTCCAGCACAGACCCACAAGACCCGCCACGGCTGATCTAGCGGGCACGCCGCAGATTAGCCACAGCCAACGGACTCCTGGGCTATGCACACCGCCCGAAGAGGATGGCCACCAGCTGCTAAATAAAAGGCTTTCTGCATCTTCCTCTGAGAGCAAAGCTTCAATACGGAAGAAAATAGCGCTTGTTATCGTTTGATTCTTCTTGATGCCGGAGCGTCCAAGCTGTGTTCCATCAGCACCAATCCAAAGCAGGAACAGGCCAACGCTACCATCAAAACGGGAACGCGTAAATGTTAGCTGCTGGAGAGGATGTCGTGCCTACTAACCCTTCATCGCTGTGGTCTCCGCGCCATCAAAGTGAAAATGAAAGGCCCCATTAATCAGTCTGCCTCGAGTAAAATCTTTTTGTAGCGTGAGCTACATTGGTCACAGTCTCGCTGTTTCGCCTGCCCCCTCCGTCGACCATACCGCGCATGCGCGAGGAGCGAGTGACGTCACTGCGCATAGTTGGCGCGCTCGCCGCTGGCGCAGAGCCACGTGACGTCACTGCTACGTATATCCTGGCATAGCTGAGCTAAGCCACTCCTCCTCCCGTTTCAACTGTCATCTTCGCAGTTCATTTGATCCTAAGAGTACTTTAATTACGGCGTAATTTGTGAACAGAAATCTACATGGGCGCTTTTACCTTCTAAGCGTACCTTAAAGGGGCTGCAAAACACTGCCTGGGGGAATACCGGCTATACTTCAGGTGGGTTCTTTATATCACACAGATGCTGACTTAAAAAGAATTACAGGAATCGATGCACAGGAACGGGAGTTATTCAGTGAAGAAATTTCAAAATACAAGCAAACAAAACGCTGCCCTCAACTCGATTTTGGCGGGGCTTCCCACTCCTATTTCGCTCTCCCAATGACGGCACCTGGCGCAACCAATCAAAACAGCCAGCCAGAGCACGTCGCGGAAGTTTGTACTCCATGGCTGCCTGCTCTCTGTAACTCGTTCTTGCTGAGACTGGCAGCGTTGTTTCCATGCCAGAGCGCCCCTGGTGGTGTATTTTTATTTTACTTGCTTTGCAGGGCTTTTATCTAAGACAAGCAAGTTTTTCTTGTTGATCTAATATAAAACGCAGACAGGTGACATAATGTGTCTCTATTTATTCACACAATTTGCAGGATATTTACTGTTTGTCCAGTCATCAAGCTCGCGCCAGGTGATGTCATATCCGCTCCTAAAAACCCGCCACTGTGTGGCGACACCATCAGAGCCATGAAGTTGTTTTTGGGAGGACATTAAAATATTAAAAAACGGAATGTACGCGGTATTACCGACGCTAATAGCACCATTATAACTAACTGTATGCAATCAGCAGGCAAAACAGTTAACTAAGATTGTGTTTCTGGGCCCCTTTAAGGGCTTGCTGTTCTTTCCAAGGATTCTGTATAAATATTTGAGGCCTAAGTTATGTTAATTTCCGTCCTAGTAACTCCTTTTTTAAATCTATAGTGTATTGCCTAACGCGTGTTCAGGTTGTCGCTATGGCGCAAACAGGACTATAGATTTCGGTAAGTTTACTATGTGATGGCTGTGAGTGATTAAAGCACTACACCTGCGGTGCAACTAATCTTTTCCATAGTCCAAGGCCGGCCAATGAGCGTAGTGCGGAGAGCAACAGATAACACCTGCTTCCAGCAAAAATATTGAGACCACAAGGAAACGTACCTGTCGTTGCGCAAGCCCATCGCACACAAAGCGGCCTGGCACATAGTGGCCGCGTTCCTACAGACTTGCTCTGTGACGTCGATCCACTGGTCAGGTGTCTGGCCTTCGAGGTCGCCCCGAAGGGTGGCCTGTAGTAGCGTCCGGTTGTCCGCGATGTGCGCAGACAGGCCCCGGACGAAGGCGTTTCCTTGCACAGGCCCTTCCGTCTTGAAATCTGCGAAGTGCACGTTTCGGCTGCGGCCGACAGCAGCACCCAGAGACTCAGCGTCTCGCTCGGGTAAGTGTGTCGCTTCAATGCGCAGCTTCCTGATGGTGGAGTTCTTGTGTAGCGATTCGACTATCAGGCTCCAGCAGTCATTTGGAAACGGCCATATGCAGGGATTCCAAGATTCAAGAGTGAAGTCCTTGAGAGAAGTCGTGGTTTGGATAAATTGGGCGATGACTGACGCCATTTGTTCGTCAATGTGGACGGGCTTAATGTCCAAATAGACTTTGGTCAACTGGCGTAGCTCTGGCAAACGGTGCAAAACTAAAACCAGTCCTGTGTAGTTCTCTGATGATCTGGCGAGTAGCTCCGTCACCGAACTGCCGGCCAGCATTTGGGCTTCACCGGGCGTGCCCCGGACGCGGTAGCACATGGACAGAGCCGTGTTAGCAGCCGGCTCCATGGTTGCAGTCGCGAAGGTCACCAGCCAGCAGATCCTCGGGTATCAGCTGTGGATGAATGTGGGAAGAAGAAATCGGGTTAGAGTTAACAATATGAAATAAGATGCCTACAACATCAATTTTTATGAACCGTGAGTAGTAATCTATTGGGTAGTGATATATCATCCAAGAGGTATAAAACCTTAAAAACGCGTGAATTGAGACCTATCCACGATGAAAATATGCACTCTCGACCATTACACCTCTCCGAACTTTAATAATAATGTACGAAGAGCCCCTTGAACAAGCTTTTCATAAAGTGTTTGATATAGCTTGTGATGTGTAAGAAGTTGAATGTAAAAAGATTAAAGGTGCAAGAATTCAGCTTGATATGCCCTCCACATTCTGTACGTTTAGCAGCACGAATAAGCGTAATATACAAGGTGTTTCAAGTGAGACTGTTAGCAATTTTTTAAATATAGCGCCTGTGCCAGTTAGGAGATCGCACTCTCCGAGATACTATAGTCAGTGATGTTATACATCACAATACAACTAAGACTTGTTAACTAGTAGGCTGCTTGACTATTATTGAAACATTAACTTTTTAGCAACTACCCTCGAGCTTCTCATTAAGAGATTTAAAGCCTACTTTATTACCCAGATGCCGTTCTCCAGCCGCTGCCACGCAATGCACTTTGGGAACGCACAAGGGCGAAACCAAAAGAGCGTGGCTAGAGGAAGTTATCCGCGCCCACGAGCGCGCCTCACACAGCAACACGGTTGTCACAGCCGCACCCACGTGGGAGTGCTGGGCGAGCAGAGAGCACGTGACGGACGCAATAACTAGGCAACCGACAAGTGCAAAACATGGGGCCTCCTTAACCTTCTATCCCAAAACGAAAGAAGGAAAAAAATTGGCTAAGCAAGGCATCGGCCCAGTATGCGACGACATGGAGAAGCAAATGAGTTTTCCCAAGACGTGGAGCATCTTCCGCCACCTATTATGCCCCAAACAATATAAAACCCGCCGGGCATAAACCAATGGAATATAAAGCACTCTTTCTAATGCTCAGAACCATTAACAAACTCAAAGATAATTATGTTGGAAGCAGCATCATTCAAGCACCTCCAACATACTCGGGACTTAGACAACCCAGAGTTGAACTAGCCCATAACGGAAGCTGAAGTACGAGCAGTGATTACCAGCCTCAAAAGGAATTCTGCACCCTGGCCGGACGACATAACTAATAGAATAATTCGAAACCTAGACGACGACTTCATCGCCAGCCTCACATGCAACAAGTATTGGAGAAGGGAGAACTCCGCAAGCAGTCGAGATCATCGGATGTCATCTTTATGAACCCCAAACCTGTAAAACCGGAGAAACTAGAAAACCTTACCTCTATTTCCCTCACCTCGTGTCTAGGGAAAATGGTGGAAAAGGTCATCAAAACAAGACTTGCCAACTACATGGAAACCGAGAGACTCTGGCCTCATGAAATGGTTGGCTTAAGAAGACTCATATGCACACAGGACGTCAGACTAAAACACGAAATCGTAGACAAAAGAAGGACTAGGAACACAAATGCCATACTAGGCTTGGACCTCACAAAGGCATTTGACAACGTAAGACTTTATGTAATCCTCAAGCACCTTCAGAGAATGAATGTCGCCGAAAAAAACATTCGCCTACATACCTCTCAGAGAGAAGTTGAAATTCCTTGAGGCTGAATCTCCAGTCATCAAGACAACAGACAGAGGCACAATACAAGGATCTGTACTCTCCCTCTTGCTTTTCTACATAGCAATGATCAACCTCCCGCCTTTGCTCAAAGTAGACATCAAGTTCAGCCTCTACGCCGATGACATTAGCGTCTGGCTAAACAAAGGCTCGGACGCGGAAAGATAAGAGAAACTACACCGCACGGCTGAAACACAGTTACGTAGTACGCAGCCAAAATAGGACGCAAGTGCTCGCCGCATAAATTAGAACTACTAGTATAGACGAGTAAGAAGGAGAAACTAAGTTTAAACCTCATAATAGACAGCCAAAAACGCCCCTGGTGAGGCAGATCAGAATCCTCGGCCTCATTATTCAAGCCGACGGCAAAAATCCACAAACTACAAGGATATACCGCACAACCGACTCGCCTTATCAGAAGAGTGTCTGTCAAAAGCTACAGGCTCAAAGAAAAGAATTTATTAACGCTAGTTCAGACATACATAATCATCAGGGTTTGCTATGCAACACCCTACCTGAACTTGACATCAAGAGGAAGAGAACAAATTGATGTCGTGATAAGAAAAAGCGTCAAAAGCGCACTCAGCCTCCCCAACAGTACATCCACAGTAAAATAATGGGAATTGGAGCACATAACACGTGGGCGGAAGTGGCGGAAGCCCCGCGAGTCGCCCAAGTAGAAAGGCTCAGCCAATCCGAAACAAGGCAAAAAATCCTATAATGGGTCGGGCTCCAGCACGACAGAGGGTCAAACCCCAAAGCCAGCCTAAGCCAAGGTTGCAGGGCCAACTTGCTCATCCCACCCATGGCAAGAAATAAGAGTCCCACCCACAGCGCAGACAGAAAAGCCGGGGCTAAGGCCACCGAAAGGGACATTAAAGAACTAGAGCTAAACAGTGTAGCACACGCAGACGCGGCTACTGGCAATTCGGGACCTGCAGTCGCAGCAGTGGTAAACGGGACTGGAACCCCTTTGATCTCGGCTTCGGTGAACACAAGAGACGCAGACGTTGCTGAGGAGGTGGCGGTCGCACTAGCCTGCGTCGCCACGAAGGCAAACATAATAATCAGCGAGAACAAAACGGCTATATTAAACCTAGCGAAAGGAAGAACCTCGATCGATGCGAAGTAAATACTCACACCAAGAGAGATCAAGCGCAAGATCCAAGTCAAATGGCCCCCAGACCACGAATCGGTGTCTGGAAACGAAACCGTTCACGCGCTCCCCCGAGATATCTACTACCGGACGAACGCAAAAAGGCCCCACAACCCAGAGCCCGGGAAGACGATAAACATATACAACATCTGCGAATATTACAGGCCCAGCAGGAAAATAATCCGAACACCACACAAACAACAAAACAACGGAGAGACGATAAGCCTTCGAAGGCTACAGGCTGGAAACTACCCAAATTTCGTATGGGTACACCACCTCAAAATAGATGACAGAGAACACGATAAAAGCAAACAATGTGGACAGAGAGGCACACTAGACCACATCATATGGCAATGCCCCTTCTCGCCTAGGACTATGGCGAACATCCTAGACTTAGAAGCTTGGGAGTCCCTCCTGCGTAACTGAGTAGGGGAGCCTCCTATATTGCTCGAATAAAAAAAAGTGTCAATCAATCATTCCTACGCCCTCGCGTCAACACAGCCCTCTTCGCGAGCTTCGTCCGAGGCGTCAGTCTGGAGGTTTTCGCATCATCGATGGCGCGGCTCTCAATACTGCAAGATCTTCGCCGGCCGCCCTTCATCGCCGCTGAACAGCTTCTCGCTCGGCGACTAGCACAGCTGCGGGGATGCGAGCCTGTCTGTCCACGGCCGGTCTCGACGCGCGCGCTCTCACTCTAGAGAGAGCGAGCGTGCGCGTCGAGACCGGCCGTGGTCTGTCCTGACTCGTCCGTGTCTTTCTGCGCGCTTTATGTCAAAAGCGGTTTTACACTAGCCCAAAACCATACCTTAATGAGAGATTTACTGCCGCGGCTGACTGCCCTCGTGGCTCCCCTACCATAGCCTGAGTCGCAAAGATGCGGTGGTGAGCCACCCATGCTCTGGCGGCATAGTTGGAAAATTTTCAGTTTCGATGCTCGAAGAAAGTGGTCACTCATAACGCATATTCCATGCACCGAATGCTACTCACGTGTGCTCCCGCGTTTTCTGCTGAGACGACGAGTGCCTGTTCAGCGCCAGCTAAGACGTTTAGACAAGTTTTTGAACGGTGTCCATAGGCATGCGCAGAGTTCTCCATGAGAATGAGCCAAGTTTCAGCGCAGTGCCCCCTCCGACCAACCTCCTCTCACCTATGCCCCTTTGGCCAAAACGGATCGCAAAGAATGATTATAAAACATTTTGTGATGGAATTGCAAAATACACAAGATATTCACCAGTAGTTTTTATTGTAACCTGCAACATCGGCAGAGGAATATGTGGTATAGAGAAGATAAGGGGCTGGTTTGTTAACACTGAAAATGTGAGCAAGGGAGGAGAAGGCATCAGGGTGCTTGTCAGCGTTTCCACTAGAGGTATTAGATACTTTTAGCTGAGCGGGTTTGCGGCCAGCGGCGCTGAGCGGCCCAGCGGATACACCAGCGGAGCGTCGAGCGAGAAAAGACTTTTAGCTCGGCGGGTCCGGAACCCGCCCGAGCGGAAAAGATCGGCGCGCTCTGTTGCGCGATCTCGTGGTCAGAATTGGAGCTAGCGTAATATGAATACGCGTCGCGCTTGTTTTTATTATGCTATAACTGCGGAATAAATGTAATTTTCTTTTGTTTTCTCTATATTAGTTTAAAATAGGGGTGTTCTGGATGCAGTAGAGAAATATTTGTGTTAGAAAAAATGTTTGCGACTGCGACGCTACGAAAATGAAGCCAAGTGCTAACCGCCAGGTCAGTTGTTCTTTCGCGCGCTTTTTTAGTTGCTTCTGCTCTGCTTATATCCGTTTCCAAGATGCCGAAAAGCATATTGCAAGATCCGCTACTCCTGTCGAGACTTAAATGGTCCAAGATAGAAGATCGCCGCGGTCGTAACCGACGAAACAGCGTTGCCAGCGGTCGTGCTCGCGGCCGCCATCTTGAATACCCATACACGCTCGCGCGCGCTCACGCACACTCGCGCGCTCCGCTGAGGAAGGCCTCCCAGCGGGGCGCCGTAAACGCGCTCGCCGCCCCAGCGCACTGCGCATGCGCAGTGGCGTCCGCGCTCGTCCGCTCGGCTCCGCTGGCCGTAAAAACGCTCAGCTAAAACTCTTTATTGTCTTCACCCAGACGAAGGCTGTTCTCTTATTGAAATGTTCGCAAGCACCCTGACGCTTTCCCGTCCCTTGTTCACCACGTGAGTACCGGCAGAGGAAGGCACTCACTGCATCGCTGAAGCATCAGTGTAATTTCGCGCTTCCGGAGTAATTTTCATCCTCTCTAGACCCAAGAAAATATGACAATTTCTTATTTGGTTACTGTCACTGCAAAAAAGAACCTGAAAACACTGCCTCAAAATGACCCGTCAAGAGTAAACAGTGCTTGAAACACCGCATCATGGAGCGTCGGCCGTTAACATTCCTGCGTGACCATAGCATTGCACTGTAAACAATGACGGAACAAATCGGCAGAGTAAATTTATTGGGCAGACTTCGTGATTAGGGGGCTGAGACGATTAGGGGGAAGGAGCGAACCCCCCTTCCCTTGTGCGCGCGCCTATGAAGGTGTCTAAGTAACAATAATGAGTTTCCTTTGACAATAGCCTTGGATGGTGTCTAATTACCCATATAGAGAGTTTGCACGAACGCTGGCGACGCTATGCATTCTGGGTACTACGCCATCTTGTCTTCCTATCAGCAGTCGTCGCAGCCACCGCACTTGCAACGCAGCCAAGTTTATACGGTTGTGTAGTGCGTGCAAACGGTGCTGGCATGATGGTATACTGTTATGTCATGAGCTTTAACAGCCGAACCCAAATCAAAGCGCAGAAACTAAGAAAGGACGGGCAGACTTTGATACGTCTCCACGAGTGCGAGAAGGCAAACCAGCTCTCAAGGCGACGCCTACGCGAATGGCTCGCGCGGATTAACAGACGCGAGATCGACGCCAGCCTGGACAAGTGTAAAGTCTGTTCATGCCACTTCATGTCATGTGCGTAAACAATTTGCGACATATGGAGAGTTTGATAGTCGATTTGTTTACTGCAGCTCCTGCGTTCTACGCTTCACAAGGCAGGTACCTGGCGACGCGTCTAATTGCTGCCCACACCGAAGATCTTTGGTTACACGCATACATTTCCTACATCAACCGTGGAAACTTTTCGACGATTACCCCATCGCTGCAGCTGCGCTATGACTCGAAATCCCCAAATCAGACGCGCTATCATTGTTGCAAAGCACGATCCCATGGCTGGCCAGCAGCCAGTGTTAATGCCGTCTATGAACGACTGTTTTTGAAGTGCGTGCAAGCCGTACCCTACATAATACAGTAAGGTAGCAACACGCAAGCATGCTTCGCCGTTGCCATCCATGCAGATACAGTGTGCAGATCAAATGTCGCCGTCGCTTTCGCTCCAGTGGTTCACCTGGGTTTAAATCACAAAGGCAACAAAAGGAATTTGTATCTCTGTCAATAGTATCCTTGCCTGTGTTTTCAGGATCACGGCCTCGGCTGTGACCGTTTTCATCCATGGCTTGCATACGCATCCACTGGTGAGAATGCTATGGCCTTCCAAAGCTTCCTTGTCCTTAAGTTCCTGCTTAGTGACAAAACTAGTTCTCCGAACTAGAAATTCATGACTGCGGACGACGTCGACGGGCGGCCACGTGTCCAAATGCATAGTGATCCATAGTGCAGTCGCCGGCGCGTATTGTGAACGAGTCCACACTGCATTGCTTTGCCTTTTCCTCGTAGCGCACCCGATCTTTTCGGCACAGCTGCACACAACAATCCGGAGCAGAAACTGCTGACATCGTCCATGCGCGTCGGGGTGGCACACGAGCAACCCTGTGTTTGTTTGGTTGACTGTCGAAGACGACGCGGCTCTCGGGTCAGTTCACTGCAGCCTGCCTGTGCGGCGTCGACTGCTGTTTAGGACGGCAAGATGGCGGATTACCCAGAATGCATAGTGCCGCCGGCGTGCGTCAAGCTCCCTGTTTTGTCTTCCTTGACAATGAAATGTCCGTGACTCTGCGTGAATATATTTTAGACAAGTGACGGCTATGAGTACCTTTCGCGGCACGGAAAATAGAGCGTGTTTTTACACGATCGAGTTATTTCCTCAAGTAAAGGGGAATGGGTGGAATAGGCCGCAGGTCGAGGATTTCCCCGCGTAATCACCATGCTAAGGGGAGTTGTTATTATCAATTCATTTACAAAACCTCCTAAGCTTACTACGAATGACTGATATGCAGACATTTCTGCAGTGCAGTATGTTTTCTGGGGTGGTATTCTCCCGGTGTCGCCTTTTGCGACATGTCGCATTCGCTCTTCGCTGATTGGCTCGAGCCGCGGTGACGGCGGCGTGACGACACGGACCCGCTTTCCTGCTACGTCATCGTGACGTCGCCCCAATTTACTACGCTTAGTCGAACAACGGAATGTGCTGAAGCGATTCGCGCGGGCGACGGGCTACCGTTAGCGTACGAACGCAATCGGCAGTTGCGGCTTTTGCGCACTTGGCGTGAAAACATGGCGACGTCCTTTCAAGCGAGAGCCGCCCGCTTCAGCCAATTCAGCAGTCCTTGCGATTCCGGTCGGCATGTTTACCGGCAACTACTGCTGTTGTTACTCTTCGCTATCACTTACCTTGCTTCAACGATAAAGTTTAAGCTGCAATTCAGCCTAGTTTTTTAGATACGCTCTAGATTCTGGAGCGCGCAAGCCTAATGGGAAAGAAAAATAGATTTGGAGCTTTTTCGCGGTGTTTTATAGACTTAAATGAAGTAAAGCGAGTTTATATTAAATTTGCAAATGTTTTTTTGAACATTAGACGTCATGTGATGGCAAATATTCTTGCTATAAAAGATACGAAACTACTGCTGCTAGTGAATCAGTAGAGGTAAATTGTCGCTTCTCGGAGTGAATGAATGCACCGCAGACGAAAGTTCCGGCGGCTTTTTCCGTTTCTTCGAGCATCTGTAAGCACTTTTTTAGGCCCCGCCCATATGCGACATGTCGCAAAAGGCGACACCGGCAGAATACTACCACTGCATTGCACACAATCTGTCTAAAGGAGGTTTTACAAACCAGAGCAGTGTTTTTGAGGCAAGTGCGTGCGGAGAACACATGTGCATCCGCTTAGTAATAGGGTGTGCTTAAATTGCACCACATTATTCTCCAACGTCGTTCGCTGAAGTATGCGTATGCAGCTAACTTGTGAGCCATTTTGTAGCGCTCCCCCTTCTGAAACGGTAGGACTTTACTGGGAAAAGCGCCATCGAGAACGCGGCAAGCAATGGCTTGCCGCGTTCGCGATAAAAGAACTTCCATTCAGTTTTTTCTCTACCAGCCACAACACTGCAGATAAAGGGGGTGAGTCATGCCAACACCCTCTAGAGAAAAGTCACCCTCGCTACCCTGCGGGATAAAGGGAGCCGGACAATGAAGGATTCCAAGAATACGGGTAAGGTCAAGCCCCCTCCGGGAGGCGTATTCGCCAACTGCAGCCTGTACAGCCACATGGCTTGAAACCACGGTGAATTGATCACGGTGACTGAAGAGTGTCACAACGGCTTACCTAAAAGGGATAATAAATGCTCTTAAACGGCGTTATATGCCACTAAGCATCACGATTTGCGACCTAAAAGGGGAAAAATGCTAAAAAATGAAATTAAAAAAACAATAAAATTACAGTACAGAGAGCGGAGTCGAACGGCCGACCTTCCATACGCAACACGTGCCTCTAATCCACCGCGCCATAGCGGCGATGTCAAGCCGTCGTTCTGAATGAATATTTATAACAAGCCTTAATGTGGCTGCTACCTGCCGGTGGGCGGCGCTGTCATCGCTGGCTGTACCGGCTGCATTTGGCGAACACGCCTCCGGGAGCGTATGCGTCACGTGGCATCCCACTGTGCACGTTCTTGTGACAAGGCGGTTCACCGGCTGCACGCAACAATCATTTCTGGCGCAAATTAAAACATCAAATATTAAGCGGGCTCACCAGGAAGAAGGCAACTCAGATTTGAACTTTTTCTGTGGATAGATGGCCACACCTGAGTACCCCAAAAAGGAGGGAAGTTCTATTGCCCCTCCAAGTGTGTAAACTACACCGCGACACGAAAGTATTCGTTCTTCCGCGTACAAAAAGTAGAGCCCATAACTTTCTGTAGGTATGCGGCAAAAGTTCCGGGGACCGAAGCACAAAAAAGTTAACCCCTCTCAAGCCATTGAGCCCAGAAGGATGTGGGGGTCATACAATGGACCACTTCCCAGGAACCCACCAATTTAGCATTTCCGGTTTGGAATGCCTAAGCTTCCTTGAGTCTTTTCTGGGAAAATTCTTTTACAATGGTAGGGTGGGGTTACTAGTTTCCCCTGAGCAGACAGGTGTGGTCGTTTAAAATGGCGGATGCGAGGCTTGGTGCATCCCCAGGAAATTACCCGGAAAAGGGTTCATTGCGTTGAACACCTATGCAGTCAGTCGCTAAATCAAAGGAAAGAAAGGAGCTCCTAGCACAATGCCTTATGACTGGTTTTCTTCCCATTCCCGCGTAGCCTTCCTTACATAGCTACAGAAGCATGTCCTCGGTTGTAGTGACAGCCTAGACTCGTACGAGCCTTCCCAGCGCCGAACACCCATCTTCCGCTTCTCGGCACCAACAAGGCACCAAGCAAATCAAAGTTGGATGAAACTTAAAAGGACGTGAAGTGTGGTTTGCAAAAGCACTGAGAGCGTCCTGTAGCTATGCATGGTGACTGAATGCAAACTTTGGCATTGTATAAGCGAGTTCTTGCTTAGCTCTGTTTACATGAACTAATAACGCCAGGTTGAGTCAGGGGTCGGGCTGAGCGAAGTCAACCCAACTCGACCAACGCGTAGTTACACGAACTCGATTTTAGCTAGTCGAGACTAGTAGCGAAAAAATAATGTGTCGCCAGGTGGAGTCACGTCTCACTAGTAACATCCGCAGGGACAGACGAAATTACAATTAAGCTGATTAATGAACTTGGCCCAAGAAGCAAGAAAGCGCTGATAAAAGCATTGGAGACAGTCATAACAAATCAGCAAATTCCGCACAGCTGGAGACGGAGTAAAATGAATTTGAGTAATAAAGGGAAAGGAGATAAGATGAACATAAAATCCTTCCGTCCGATTACGATAACATCTGTTGTGTACAGGCTGGCAAATCAGGCTGTGAAATTAAAAATACAGTCATGGGTAGAAGGTAATCGGATATTCGGAGAACTTCAGAATGAGTTCAAAAGGAGTAGGCGCTTAGATGATAGCCTGTTCGTGATTACCCAATGCATAGAAATAGCTAAGGCGGAAAACAGACCTCTGTTTTTAGCCTTTCTGGACATAAGCGGTGCATACGATAACGTGAACAGGGAACTCCTGTGAAGCATATTGAAAGATTTAGGTATCGTCATGAGGTAATTGATTTTCTACAGGAAATCTAACGAGATAATGAAGTTGAAATTACATGGGAAGGGAAAAAAAGTGCCACAACTGTGGGGGTGCACCAAGGATTAAGGCCAGGTTGTCCTCTATTCCAGAAGAGGGCAAATACGGGCTGGTTGGTACATGTTTTACGAATTGGAAAAACAGCGCAATCAAAGACGAGACACAAGAGAAGGACAAAACACCAGCGCTGGTGTTTTGTCCTTCTCTTGTGTCTCGTCTTTGATTGCGCTGTTTTTCCAATTTGTCCTCTATCACCGCTGCTGTTCATGCTCTACGTGATAAATATGAAAAGAAGGCTAGAAGAAAGTAATCTAGGTTATAATCTGTCGTACAGATTAGGCGGAAATGTAGTTGAGCAGCGACTCCCAGGTTTAATGTATGCGGACGATATTGTACTGTTTGCAGATAGCCATGAAGATTTACAAACTTAGGGTAATTGCTGTGGAGACCAAGGAGACGCTCTAGGATTCAGTTTTAGCGCAACTAAATCAGGTGTGATGATTTTTAACTATACAACTGACCAGGTGCTTACAATACAAGGCCAAGAAATACCCAAAGTGGGAGAATACAAATAGCTCGGGATATGGCTAAACGAAGGGCAGATATACACGGAAAAGCATGAACAGGCTCTTAGGGCAAAAGGACGAAGAGACGCCGAGATAATGAAACATAGGGCATTATGGGGGTACAACAAATATGAAGTACTAAGAGGTATTTGGAAAGGAATAATGGTGCCGGGACTTACTTTCGGCAATGCGGCTCTGTGCTTAAGGGCAGAAGTTCAGTCGAGATTAGGCGTAAATCAGAGACCTGCTGGAAGATTAGGACTAGGTGCCCACGGCAAAACCACAAACGAGGCAGTACAAGGGGACATGGGCTGGGCATCGTTCGAAGCACGGGAAGCTAAGAGGAAAATACTATATGAAGAACGCCTCAGGAAATTGGACGATAAAGGGTTGGCAGGTACGGTATTTAAATATATATACAGAAATAACGTTGACTCACAGTGGCGGAAAAGAACTAGAAAACTAACCCGTAAGTATGCCGGTCATGAGGATGGAGAAAGAAAGAGTATTAAACGACAGGCTAAAAACGCGGAAGTTAAAAAATGGATGAATTCAATGGAAAATAAACATAGTGTAGAACTATATCGATACTGGAAAAGGCAGATCAGGAAGGAATTTTTCTATAACTCAATAGGCAGTGCCCTACTTTTTGAAGCTAGATCAGGGTGCCTTAGAACGCGCAGCTGCAAAAAGAAATTTAACGAAGAAGATGACACATGTGCAGTGTGTGGTAGATCTGTGGAAACAATTGAACACCTCATAATCAAATGTGATGGTATCCATCCGGGTGGCGATGCCGGCACAGTCACTCTTCCCTAGGGTTTAAAGATAACAATGGTCATGTAAATGAATCTGCAGTGGAAGTTAGCAAAAACCGATTGGAGGATTGGTGGCTCAAAAACAGAGATGTGGCATAAGGTCAGAATTGTACTAAACCGTAAATAAAGATGATGGCGAATCTTAATGAGAATTGCCAACACAGTAAACAAAAAATAGTAAAGAAAAGCTGAGTATGGTGGCAATTGGCACCACCCCGTTTCAAAGGGGGCGCTCCTATCCATCCATCCAAAATTTTAGCGCGAAATTGAATCCCCGCAGAAAAAAATATGTGCGCACGAACACAGACAAGCAAGAAGTTGGTGGTAGTGTGTAGTAGCGACAAAATAATTTGTCGCCAGGTGGAGCCACGTCGCACTAGTAAAGTTTTAGCGCGAAATTCAAATCCCCGCAGAAAATACATACACAACTTTCAGAGCCTGTAAAACGCAAACAATAGGTTCGATATGGATAAAAATTGCGGCTTAACAATCAAGAAAGAAAAAGGGAGGAAATGTTGCAGATGAAATTTTGATATTTGACTTAGTTTTTTCCCTAGATGACATGAAAGTTCGACATATCTAAAAGCACCAGCTTTCTGGAACTTTGAGTCAGTTGCAGTTGAAGAGCTGGGCCAAGTAGGTCAGTTTTTTCGCGTGGGTCCGGCCCAATCGACAAATTACGGCCAGCGCAGAGCTCTGCAATGCGCACACCTGTGCGCAGAAAAAAAAAACCTAAGAGGCCACTGCAGCAGTCGAGAGCCGCATCTTACGGTAGTTATTGCCGAGAAGCGGACAGTCGTTGTTTCAGCATTAAGCATTACAACTTTTCTGGATATGAGATCGAGAAGTGCGGGGAGCGTGGTAAGAGACTATCTATTTTCAGGACGGGCAATGCGAAATTCTGTAAAGGACCTCACAAACCTTGTAGCTGCTCATTGTATCCCCGACGTGCCTGCGCCTGTGCCAACGATGAACTACAGGAGCTCACATTCACTCACTCGCACTAACACTCATCTCCACTTATATCCCCTCACTCACACTCATGTCCACCCATGCACTGACTAACACTCACACTCAAAGACGTGAGGGTGAGTTTCAGTCAGGCAATACGAGTGCACTCATGAGTGAGTCTGCCGATCTATGCCTATTTTGCATTGCAATTCACTGATAATTACGCCGTCCACGTGTAGTCCATCAGGTGGGAAGCGGGACTTCCTTCATTCATTCCTCATTCAAATAACGAATGCATATTGATATCAATCTGAGAAATATCTGAACAGACCTCGAACGCCATCGGCAGTATGCAAGCATCTACAACATTGTGAGAACAGGAGCGCTATCGAGACTTCAACAAGTGGATATGTCAAATAGAACGATAATTTCTCGACAGACAAGCGTGAACAGCTGGATCGACTCACCTCAGGAATTTCTGGGTTGCAGTTCGCTATACGGCAGGTTCAACCTCCACACTTTCCTCACGTCGACTGTTCAGACGTCCCCGAATACACGATTCGAATCAACTTCGGACCAACTCGGTACACAAACGGTTTGACAACTGAGGGCTCTATCCTGCGGGCTCTATTTTTAAAGGCAAGGTGACCCAGGTCACGTGTGATGAGAGAGAGAAATTAAGGGAAAGAAGTAAAGGGAAGGCGATGGGTCTGGGCGTGTTTGTGACTCATGTGAATGACGGTCAACCCCTAGCACAATAGCAACCTCTAGCACAACCACAATATTCTCAGAATATTGAAGTGAGTAGGAGGACCAACAAGACGAGATAAAGAAGGAAAGGAGAAAAAAGAAGGGGCCGGAAACACGTTCCCCATACAGTACAGTACAACACTAGAACCCAGTGGCTCTTGCCTGTCAAAGGTGCCCCTTCCAGGAATGTTAGGACTGGCATCCCTCGGAATGGCATCCCTCGATTTTCATGACCCTGCTAGTGTGACAATGCAGGGAGCGGAGCCACAATGGAGAGAGCTGTCCATCCCCCACCAGAGGGAAGGGGTTTTCCCCTTTCTTCGACCAATAGGTGCTTTGCCACACATCACGTGTTCATGCGTCACCACATTGAGAGGCGCGCTTTCGGCCCTCGTACACAGACGGCAATCTCGCATTCTTCTTCGAAAAGGAAGAGGAAAGACATCCCCTTATCTCAATAGAGCCCAGGCACGAACGACAGGAGCGGGTCGAGACAGGTACTTGTCAAGGGAATGCATCATTGTAACCTTTGCAGCTCTTTCCTTTACACTCTACCTCGAAACCTGGCAATGTCCGGCGGGGCTTCAGGTTCACGCAGATTTGGGGGCAGCCCCGCGCTCGTTTTCGAAGAAGGACACAGTGCAGGGCTGCTGACTCATCTCCTCTCGCGCTAAACCCTTCATGCAGTATTGCAGGAAGCGAAAACGTGTCTGTGAACGAGGGTTTTTGGTTGCAAAACGTCTTCCTCTAAGTCAGCCTTCCCGCAATTTTGCAAGTTGTCCATTAGCGGTGGCTCGCGAAGATCCGCGCGCTACCTCTGGCAACCGCCGCCTCTTGCCAGTTTTCGGTCGGCTTGCGCATTTCGGTGAGTGACGCGCTGTTTTGATAAATTGCAGTGCGTTCGCTACCATGACGTCGTGGCCGGCTGAAACGACAGTTTATTTTATTTATCTTCTTAAAGAGTTCTCAACTCTGTGGAATAGGCCGGTATGATTATTTGAACACACAAAAGAAGCAGGTGCAGTGGGCTCAAATACGGGACAGAATGGAGGATAATAATGGAGGATACATGGCCTGGCTACATGCCATTCACTGTTGTCACGTACGCTTTTTATTTCACTGTGTTTGCGGCATAAAACAACTGGATTCTTCGCTAATGTTTTGTGCCACTCATTTATAATCTGGTTTGTTTTTTTTGTTTTATTAGCCGCTTCATTTTAATCACCTGCGTGCCTACCTCTCGTAGCTGGCTTCTGTGTTTACGTTGCCTGTCGTTGCTTTTCTCAAACTAGCACCCTGTTTACTTTTTTTTAAAAAATCCTTGGCTTGACTGTTGAGGCGTGCTGCTCAATATGAAAAAGTTAAAGCGAAATACACAGTGGCACGAGGTGAAACGGGGAGTGCCTCTTATAAATGATTTATTATTTTGTTATAAGAGAGGCCTTGAAGACCCAGTTTACGAAAAAGCGCCGCACATACCGCAAAGAAAACGAAAAAATGTCCCAGTCAAAGAGCGGGCAGGGCTCTGAAGAGAGGTACTTGCGGAGGTGGCGGTTTCTTGCGGTGCCCAGTGGCGGTGCCCTGTCCGCCCACCGCTCTTCCAATGACCCGTATGGAGTGCCACAAAAAACGGTGTGTCATTCCTCTCTTGCACAGAAGGCTGGTTGGAAGCCAACGCACGTGGTCATCGCGCTGCCCGCTGCAGGTGCCATCCGCTTCCTCGGAAATGGACTGCGTGTGAGTCATACACGCCGACGGGGCGCACGTGTGAACCAGTGGCGTGGAGAAAAAGAAAGAGGGAGGAGAAGCATACATGCGAAATATGACTGTGTAAGAATATGCGAGTAAATGCATGGGCGGCTTCCTTTCATTCATATCTGAACGATCTTACATGAATGTAACCGCCGATTTCCTACTAAAAAACCAAGGTTTACATTACGACAGAAATAATGCACCATTTCTAGTAGCGCTGTCACAAACCTCCTCGTTCGCCGTCTTTGCCAGCTAGAAACCCAGATAAGTTCGCTGAACGTATATTTTAGAAAAGCGTTCGATGAAAAAAACGACAACAAAATATGGGTGCAGTGCTGGTTTCTTTTACACCCTGTTTTTCTTGGCACTGTCAGACTGCAATTACGCGGATAAAGGCAAGACTCCCTCCCCTCCCCGTCACTTTAAACGAATTATTTTTCTGAGAGGTAGCCTGGAAGTAGTAGTTCGCCGAAGGCAGCACCAGTAATGCGCAACTAGTAAAGGGGCACTGACAAGTAGCAGGGGTAATTCTATTAGAGTACGAATGCTAAATTCAACTTGAACGAAAAAAAAAAATTTTTTTTTCCCAAGAAAACTCGTTTACACTCTGCTGCGCAGACTACAATGGTGCCCTACCCTTTCAACCTGTCAGTACTGCATCACTCGCCGCGCTGCTTTTTTTTTTTCATTTTGGTGCTGCCAATTGACCGCGCCTGCGGAGGGGGCGGCGAGTGTTATTTTTCGCTGTGCCCCACTGGCAGCGCGAAGTAGAAACAAGCAAGCCAGCGAGAAATTTTGCAGTGAACAGAATGGAAAGGTGCAAAATTAGCTTGAAAGCAACAGTGGCATCACCGCGCACTGTTTCAACATTTAAAAACGTTTATAAGTAATTTACCTGTACGTCCCACATGATTGCAGATTGCACAACAAGAATTTCATTTTTTCTGTCTGGTTGTATAGTCATGCAAATTCTACATTCGCATTACAGCTTGCAGAGGGCACCGTCGCATCAATAGGTGGCATCTTGAATGAGGAGAGCCCTGATGTTGAAGCTGTCACTGCCGGCAAACTGCACTCCATTCGGCTTAGCGCACTTCAACAACTCTCGGCCAAAAAGTTGAAACCAAGAAAAAGAGCGGAGATGTGGGAGGAGCGAAAGAACGCGCTCGCGACCATTGCGGGCGCGATGCGGCCAGCAGAGGGCAACGATGCCGCTGCGCACTTGGCAAAACTGTCGCAGCGATGCTGAGGAATTTGGATGGTGTTAAGCTTTCTCGCTGCCAGAAAGAGTTATTGGATGTACTAGAGACGCATTTCACCACGGAATAACCACACTTCGACTTCCTGATATTGTTTTATGGGGTCTGCATGGGCAGCGCGAATGGTCTGGGCAGGTAGTACATGTTGTCTACGCACAGCTGTACAATACAGTCCTATGTTTCACTTCTTTTTGCTTAGCTCTGGGCATATACACTGTGCCAACATGCGCAGACTCTCGCTGCCATGGCACAGCACCTTTGCCTTTGAAGTACGCGAATATTTTGTCACGAACAGCAGCACCATATGCAGCACCGTATGGCGGTATCCCGAAAAAAATGGACCCTCCCGCGCTTCGCCACCTCCTTCGGCAGCACCTTGTCCATCTTTAGACACAAAAATGTGCGTCCCACACACCGCATTAGCCATGGCAGCGACTCTCTCCGGCTTCGCGCTGATGACGGTTTGCAGACAACGAACACGATTCGCCAAGATCCCGAATGCACATCCGACAACGCGCCGGGCTCTTGACAGCCTACAAGAAAAAGGAGTGTTTATACGAAAAATTCAAATGCGTAACTAAGTGATGCATCAGTGGGCTGGACGCGTGGAACAGCACTTCTCTTGCGCACTAATTATTTTCTTCAGTTGTTTACTAGCAAAACGGACACCAACAGTACTTAATATGCTTGAAAAGCTTTTCACTTTCGGGGTATTCCTTTAATCAATCTTAAGCTGTACAAGAACTCATCGTTGTATGTGCATTTAGGAAAATAAATATGTGTGTCAGCCGAATAGGTGAAACTGCCCAAAACACACTGTCATGAAGCCGTTAACTACGAGAATACTAAGTTTACCTGTGACTAAATATCCTCTGCTCATCCGACAGGGTGGTTCCTCCGTATGGCTTCATTAGGTTTCTGCCGATAGGGCACGCGTCATGCGCCACGAACACAGGCGGCAGAAGCAACTCTGCCGGTCCTCCCACAATAACTGCCTCTGGCAGGTTGGCTCTGTTCTCCGTCAGGGCACGCTGCAACGCTCTCGTTTGCCCGACACCTCCATCGCCCTGGGATCCTGGCGCACCGACCTCGATGCAGATAAATCGGTACTTTGAGTACACAATACCAAATAGAACAATACTGTATGATTTTTTGTAGCTAAAATAAATTGAGCCTGATTTTGTCGGTTCGGTATGCAGACAAGTTTTCCGTCCATTGCAATGGCACAATTTGCATATTGCCAATCTTCATTAAATGCCGCTATATTGTTTTGCCAATCTTTTTTTGTTGTTTCCGGCGCCCTTTGGCAATCCCCTTAAAGGGGCTGCAGAACACTGCTTGGGGGGATACCGGCTATACTTCAGGTGGATTCTTTATGTCACACAGATGCTGACTTAAAAAGAATTCCAGGAATCGATGCACAGGAACGGGAGTTATTCAGTGAAGAAATTTCAAAATACAAGCAAACAAAACGGTGCCCTCAACTCTATTTTGGCGGGGCTTCCCACTCATATTTCGCTCTCCCAATGACAGCACCTGGCGCAACCAATCAAAACAGCCTGCCAAAGCACGTCGCGGAAGTTTGAACTCCATGGTTGCCTACTCTCTCCAACTCGTTCTTGCTGAGACTGGCAGCGTCATTTCCATATGCCGGAGCCCCTGGTGGCGTATTTTTATTTGACTTGCTTTGTAGGGCATTTATCTAGGACAAACAAGGTGTTTTTGTTCATCTAATATAAAACGCAGACAGGTGACAAAATGTTCACACAATTTGCAGTATATTTACTGTTTGTACAATCATCCAGCTCGCGCCAGATGATGCCATATCCGCTGCTGACACCCGCCACTCTGTGGGGACACCATCAGAGCCATGGACTTCTTTTTGAGAGGACATTAAAATATTAAAAACGGAACATACGCTGTTTTAGCGACGCTAATAGCACCATCGTAACTCACTGTATGCGATCAACAGGCAAAACAGTCAACTAAGATTGTGTTTCTGGGCCCCCTTAAAGCTTTCATATATCGCGGTGCAGGTGTCTGCTATGATGCGATCCACTGTTCAGTGGCCAAGTCTGAACTGCCGTCTCCCTCTCTCACTGTGATGACTTTCCTTTGAGCTTAGCGGTGTTTTGCTGGCATGCTGTTTGCGCGTGTTGGAGTTCATGAGCGAAAAGGGCTTCCTTGGCTGATGAATTGATGATTTATTTCATTCCCCTTGTTAACGAGTTTGCTATTCGGTAGGATACCAGTCGCGATGACTATTTAAAAGCAGGTGATATGGCTGCAGATACGTGGCCAGACGGAGGATACTTGGCCTGCCTACGGGCCTTACACTCTGCACTCTAAACACGATTTCGCTTATACGGGAGTAAAAATGGAGTAGGCTGTCCTTTAGCGCACTCCCTTTTCAAAAAAGGAAGTGCGCTGAAGGACATCTGGACTCCTTTCTGCTTAGAGTGTGGGTACATGCACTGCTTTTTTTTTTTTACTGTATTCGTTCCATATTCCCAGTTTGAATGCGAATTACTCATTGATTTTGTGCTACAGTGCACCGGCTTTTAGAGTTTGTTTTGTTTGGTTTTCTTAGCCGCTTGCTCGATCCGTGGCCACCTCTATTTTCCCGTTGTCTGTCGTTGCTTTTCTCAAAGTAGCTCCGTGTTCTATTCGCGCTTTTCACGGCCTATAAGGGGCGCCACCGTTCGGTCAACATGGCCGACAGCATGATGATCGCTGCATAGCACAGCCAGCGCAGCTGCGATGTTTTGCGGCTAACAACGTGTTCACTCGCTGCAAACACGGCCAAGCTCACGTGTGTCTTGACGGTGTGGCACCTCCGGAAATTCTTTCCATAGCGTCTGTGTTTTCTTACGTCCGGGATCGCAAGCGCTGTCTAAACTATGGCGAAGCAGTCCTGGACGCCGGGCACCCTATGTGCTGCGGCCGCCGCCGATATTCAGACCAAGATGTGCAAGCAGTCAGTTTGTGTCTGGACACGAATAACGTGAAAGGACCACCGCATGAAATTCAAGTGGAACTGGACATAAAGGTGAATAAAGCATAAACCATTTGATATATCGCTAGCAGTCAGAAGGAACCACAGCAGAAGCAATGCTGAGTTGCGCAGTTTCGTTTTACAGGACAGGTGCCCTTGTAAAGCTAGACTGTTCGCTTATTGCAAGCATGTGATAGCGACGCAACTGCATGTAAATGGGTAAGTCTCCAATTAATCAAAATAAATAACAAGCGGCATCAAGTACGGCGTATTTCGTTTCACCGCTTTCTTCTTAGCCTTGGTAATTAAGCTGAGATCTTTAATCATTTTGCACTGCATTTGGTTCATTCAGTCATATCTTGTTGCGCATAGAGTCGGGCGCTAATCGATAGTTTTGTCGAAAAAAATTATAGTGAAAAAATTGTGGCCTGTCCACAAAGCATTCAGTATCTGCGCCCTCGCTTTAACCTTCCCCGCCGCTCACCCATAGCTAGCGCAACCTTGCGCGACAAAAACGTGTCTGCTCGCAGCGGAGCCTGATGTCCGATTTGCGAGATGGCTGTGTTAATTGACAGCGTTAATATGTGTCTCGTTAAGCGGGAAACCCGGATTCTAGCGAAACTCCGAGTGGCGTCATGCGTCAATGTCTGCAATGAAATTGATAGAAAGAGGACCTTAATTTGAATTAAAGGACGGCGCATGTCTCAACTGACTTAACTTTGTAAAGTGAGTAAAGAAAATATTTCATAAATCTCATTCGAACCCGTGACCCTTGGGTAGCGAACCAGTCCATGTCCCCACTGGCCACGTTGACTAAGTGGAGTGGATGTATGTGTTGTAATGTGCTATCCAGTCGAATGGATTAGGTGAGATCATAATTAGAGTAATTAAGTGTACAAGTGAGAAGTTTCTGTCCGCGAACGTAGTTTAGTGATGGGCTAATGAGGGGAGTGGAAGTAGAGGTGTGCTAATTAGTGATATAGTAATTATACTATATATTTATGCATTAATATATTACATTTATATATTAATATATACATTTATACTGGCATCATGTGACTTGAAATATGTGCCCGCAGCGTATAACCGATTGAGATTACTAGTTCTGATATCATATGGCCCATGTGTTGTGTGCTAATAAGTCCCCCGACCATTAAGCAATCACGCCATACCCTTAAAGGCGGAACTTAAGTGTCCTCCAAATTTTTTTCCTTCTTGCAGGCTTGGCCTCAAAAACTTCCAAGTTTTTGCTCTCACTAATGCCCGCAAGGCCACGAGGGTATTTAAATAAATAAAAATAAATAAATCAGAGCTTCAGCAACAGTAGGGCCGGCGCTCGTCGAAAAACCTCTACGATCCAAAGGAGACAGAAAAATTCTGCCACGTGAAAAACATTAGAAACAGTGAAGCTGGACGAGTCTACTCAAAAAAAAATCCTGCAGAACTTCTCGCAGGCGGATCTAACGTCGCCCTGCATGTAGGCGGCCGACATAGCGGGAATGTTGTTGAAGATGAGATCGTTGAAAGGAAGGCTAACCATTCACTGGTGCAATTTATAACATCAGACACTAGTTTGGATGAGCTTGCAGCGCTCCACTAATTTGTTGTTAAAGATTTGCCGTTGCTGCGAAAAGGCTTCTTAGCCACACGCATTCTTGAAAGATCACTCGGCGAAACAAGCGCACAACACAAGAAACGGTTCACTGACGTCCTATGCAACTACCGCAGACGCCTCTGATTCCCCACCGCCGCTGTTCATCACGGAGACTGGGACGTCTTTCGCCCCACCGCGGCGCTTCAGTGTGTGAAACGCGCCAATAACGTTGTCTGTTGCACTGAGCCACGTTGCACAAGTTCAAAAAGGTACAGTAAATGCACGGCATTTGAAACGGAGGTGACGCTACGTGCTATGAGGTGCCTATAAGTTGTGGCAGTTTTTGCAGGTTTACCTTGTATCATGCGAGTCTGCGAAATTTATTAGTGATTACCTATTCTCTTACTACTACAGAGGTCTTGAAGGCTTCTGATGATGATGATCACCGAAAAGGGGATAATCTCCGACTGCAAGAGCGGACAAGGCTCGAAGGAATAGTATGGAAGAATGTGGCGCTTCTTACGTGCGACGAGATTTTTTAATGCTGTGCCCACGCCAACTCACCGCTCCGTCAGCGACGTGTACGGGCGGGAACACGAAGCGGTATTTATGTCATTCTTCTCCTGCACAGAAAACTGGATTTCATCTAGATTATCCTAAACTCTTGTTCCCTAAACCACACCTGACGTTCGGCCCGATACGCCTGCGTCAGCTCGCTGAAGGTATGCATGTTCTCTCTCGAGTCGTCCAGGTTCGAGTCCGCCGCCGCCCGGTTTATTAGTCCTCGGGCGTGGGCATTGGCGGCCTCGTTACCAGGGTTTCCCGAGTGCGCAGGCAACCAGATCAGCTCCACTTGGCGGGGCAGTGTAGCAGGAAGGAACTGCAAGACGGAGTAGGCGGTCTCGTGGATCCTGCCTCTAGCAAAATTTAGTAATGCGCTTTTAGAGTGAGAGCGAATGTACCGGGCTTCAGTGTGGGCAATGGTAGCGGCCATTGCAGCATCCTCTGCTGACTCGGGGGGGATGCGTGGGCAGTCCGTGTATGTTCGGTGCCCGTAGTATTTATGGAGGGCACGTGTGCATATTGCTCTGCGTGCGGTGTGATACTCCGGGTGTGTGTTAAGTGGGAGGGGCTTATGTTGTGTTGGGTTTAATGGCACATAGGCATCTCAGGCCACCATGCGCCAAACACAACTTGGAGGGGCTTAATTAGGAGGTTGGAGTGTATGTGTGAAGGGAGGGGCAGAAGCTGTGGATGGTTTGCGGGGATTCAGATATGGAAAATGTCTACGTATATGTGTCTGCCTGTAGAGGTTTTAGTGAGCCGCAATTATAGCCGACGCCAACCGTGTGGACCTTTAAGCCTGCTCGGCGGAGGCAACACATCACTTTGGTCCCAGCTTCCTGTAGACGGCACCACCGTTATGATCCGACCGGAGGAAATCGGCAGTCCCCGTTTCCTGTCCTCCCCTTCATCTTTCCCTTTCCTATCTTCGTTCTGACCACTCCCCTCTTCTCGGTTTTTCTTTTTCTCCTGGCGGCTAGTGTTTACCTTGTATGGAGTAGTTACACTGTGTTGCTCCATATTGGGTTATAGTTGGGGTATAGAGCTGATGTGGGCAGGACTTCCGAATTCCTGTCCCGTCCCTCGTTGGGCTCCGTGTTGGGCGCCTGGCCCCATGACCGAACAATATACTTATTTCATGGCTCCCTCTTCCCAACAAAATGATCGCCCTAATAAAACAGCGCCGACCGGTGCAACACCTCAGCTCCTAACGGTAAAAGAAAAATTTTCAACACACCATGTTATTCATGGTGAAATAATGGAGCAACCAGCCACAAAGATATCCCCGTTCAAAGTTGCTAACAGTCTGACAGATACGTTGGGCCGCGGCTACAGGGTAACAAACTAGCAAGGGGTGTTCTACTGCTCGAAATCTAAGATAATACGCAACATGAAAAACTCCCAAAAGTTGTCTTTTTGAGAGACGGCAGTCTCTATCACCGAGCACCGATCCTTGAGTACTGTCAGTGGGGTAATTTCTGAACATAGTTTTCTTCTGCTCACCAAAAAAGAGATGTTGGATGGACGAACTGACCAAAGTGTCGTAAATGTCAACCGAATAAAAATCAGAAAAGGTGACAAGGAAATAGCAAACAAACACTTAGTACTCACTTTTGCCAGCAGCACACTCCATGAATCTATCGAATTTTTATATGACTAAATCCGCGTCCACGGCTATATTCCAAACCACCGTCGATATTTTAATTGGCAGAGGTTTGGCCATGGCTCCCAGAGTTGCCGCGGCCACCAAACATGCGCAAAATGTGCCTCAAGGGAACATAAATCCGAGAGCTGTGAAGCATCACCGCACTGCGCAAACTGCGAAGGCGAACACCCAGCATATTCCAGGTCTTGTCCATCATAGAAGATGGAAAAGGATATAATAACGTTGAAAACCAAGGAAAACATTTCATTCAAGGCGGCACGTAGACGATTTTCACTATCTAATCCAGTCGCCTTCACAACCAAGAAACTTCGCGGATGTGGTGCGCAGGAGCGACGCATCATGCCGCAGTCCGGCGCCTGTCCAAGTCCCGTTTACCGGGACACAGGTTAGGACCATCCACGTCCCAGGCGGGGACAGCGAAAGTTGCCCAGTGACCTCCGAAAAAGATCCGGACACTCCTCGAGCCCGCGGACAACCAGTGTACTCACCACAGTGGACGGCCTGAAACCCCTCCACGCGCGGTTTCGTCGAGGGGCTTTCAGCACCTCCTCCGAGACGATGGATGTAACCCCTAGCATCTCCGTCCTGCTCGGGCGGCACAGCTCACTCGAGCGTCGAAGCAAAGGAAGGGCCAGAATAACGAGACCCGAAAAGCCAGAAACAGGTTTCTGCTTGGCCTTTCAAACAAAACAATAAAAACGTTGAAAATGGCATTTTTAATCCAATGGAATGCTGCATCTAACGCAACACGTCGTCCAGCAACAGGTAGCCTCTGATAGCAGCCCAGCAGTAGTCGTTAAGGGCGACCAGCTGGGTGCGGCGGTCGTTGGTCGGGAGGCACTCGACCTGCTTCTTCACTACCCCGGCAAGCCTCATGAAATCGTGCATCGACTGGGCCTGGCGCAGCGCTCTCCGTACCATGGTCGCTGTCTCTCTCTGGCTGGCGGAGAGCATCCTTTCCAGCTCCTCAGTAAGTGTAGGGAACTGGATCACTATTTCTAGTGCCCGGATCCCTTCCCTGTGGAGAAAAAAAAAAGTTGGCACACGTAAGCTGAATGAAGTCTCTCTGCCAAGGCCGAAGCCCGCCCGCTCACTTTGTGAACGCAGTCGCCGCACGCAGCGGCGTGACGAAACCGTACGTAGCCGACGCCACGGCTTGGTCTTTCCGCACTTAACGTTCATAGAGCCCTGGGAGCGATGATACCACTCCTGGCTGCCCTGGGATGGACGGTGCTGCCACCGGTCGAACCATCTTGTCACACATATACACGCACGCACACACACAAAAACGCAAACACACACGCCTGCGCACACACACTGGGACAAGTAAGCCTTGCGCCTTAAAAGGGTATCCGCACTTAAACCGCTGTTCGCCTACGAATATATTGCATTCAGTTCTGCACTTGCATCCGAACTAGACAGGACCGAAATTCAGGGTCGCGTTCACCTTATTCATTAAAATTTAGTGCGATCGATGTTTACCTGCGTGGCAATCTACCAGTACTATCTACCAGTAGGACTGCTGGGGGCAACCACTGCGCTTTCTACTCTTGGGAGGTTGCTCTGTCCAGCACAGACCCAAGAGACCCGCCACGGCTGATCTAGCGGGCACGCCGCAGATTAGCCACAGCCAACGGACTCCTGGGCTATGCACACCGCCCGAAGAGGATGGCCACCAGCTGCTAAATAAAAGGCTTTCTGCATCTTCCTCTGAGAGCAAAGCTTCAATACGGAAGAAAATAGCGCTTGTTATCGTTTGATTCTTTTTGATGCCGGAGCGTCCAAGCTGTGTTCCATCAGCACCAATCCAAAGCAGGAACAGGCCAACGCTACCATCAAAACGGGAACGCGTAAATGTTAGCTGCTGGAGAGGATGTCGTGCCTACTAACCCTTCATCGCTGTGGTCTCCGCGCCATCAAAGTGAAAATGAAAGGCCCCATTAATCAGTCTGCCTCGAGTAAAATCTTTTTGTAGCGTGAGCTACATTGGTCACAGTCTCGCTGTTTCGCCTGCCCCCTCCGTCGACCATACCGCGCATGCGCGAGGAGCGAGTGATGTCACTGCGCATAGTTGGCGCGCTCGCCGCTGGCGCAGAGCCACGTGACGTCACTGCTACGTATATCCTGGCATAGCTGAGCTAAGCCACTCCTCCTCCCGTTTCAACTGTCATCTTCGCAGTTCATTTGATCCTAAGAGTACTTTAATTACGGCGTAATTTGTGAACAGAAATCTACATGGGCGCTTTTACCTTCTAAGCGTACCTTAAAGGGGCTGCAAAACACTGCCTGGGGGAATACCGGCTATACTTCAGGTGGGTTCTTTATATCACACAGATGCTGACTTAAAAAGAATTACAGGAATCGATGCACAGGAACGGGAGTTATTCAGTGAAGAAATTTCAAAATACAAGCAAACAAAACGCTGCCCTCAACTCGATTTTGGCGGGGCTTCCCACTCCTATTTCGCTCTCCCAATGACGGCACCTGGCGCAACCAATCAAAACAGCCAGCCAGAGCACGTCGCGGAAGTTTGGACTCCATGGTTGCCTGCTCTCTGTAACTCGTTCTTGCTGAGACTGGCAGCGTTGTTTCCATGCCAGAGCGCCCCTGGTGGTGTATTTTTATTTTACTTGCTTTGCAGGGCTTTTATCTAAAACAAGCAAGTTTTTCTTGTTGATCTAATATAAAACGCAGACAGGTGACATAATGTGTCTCTATTTATTCACACAATTTGCAGGATATTTACTGTTTGTCCAGTCATCAAGCTCGCGCCAGGTGATGTCATATCCGCTCCTAAAAACCCGCCACTGTGTGGCGACACCATCAGAGCCATGAAGTTGTTTTTGGGAGGACATTAAAATATTAAAAAACGGAATGTACGCGGTATTACCGACGCTAATAGCACCATTATAACTAACTGTATGCAATCAGCAGGCAAAACAGTTAACTAAGATTGTGTTTCTGGGCCCCTTTAAGGGCTTGCTGTTCTTTCCAAGGATTCTGTATAAATATTTGAGGCCTAAGTTATGTTAATTTCCGTCCTAGTAACTCCTTTTTTAAATCTATTGTGTATTGCCTAACGCGTGTTCAGGTTGTCGCTATGGCGTAAACAGGACTATAGATTTCGGTAAGTTTACTATGTGATGGCTGTGAGTGATTAAAGCACTACACCTGCGGTGCAACTAATCTTTTCCATAGTCCAAGGCCGGCCAATGAGCGTAGTGCGGAGAGCAACAGATAACACCTGCTTCCAGCAAAAATATTGAGACCACAAGGAAACGTACCTGTCGTTGCGCAAGCCCATCGCACACCAAGCGGCCTGGCACATAGTGGCCGCGTTCCTACAGACTTGCTCTGTGACGTCGATCCACTGGTCAGGTGTCTGGCCTTCGAGGTCGCCCCGAAGGGTGGCCTCTAGTAGCGTCCGGTTGTCCGCGATGTGCGCAGACAGGCCCCGGACGAAGGCGTTTCCTTGCACAGGCCCTTCCGTCTTGAAATCTGCGAAGTGCACGTTTCGGCTGCGGCCGACAGCAGCACCCAGAGACTCAGCGTCTCGCTCGGGTAAGTGTGTCGCTTCAATGCGCAGCTTCCTGATGGTGGAGTTCTTGTGTAGCGATTCGACTATCAGGCTCCAGCAGTCATTTGGAAACGGCCATATGCAGGGATTCCAAGATTCAAGAGTGAAGTCCTTGAGAGAAGTCGTGGTTTGGATAAATTGGGCGATGACTGACGCCATTTGTTCGTCAATGTGGACGGGCTTAATGTCCAAATAGACTTTGGTCAACT
Organism: Amblyomma mixtum; assembly: GCF_055824585.1. NCBI lineage: Eukaryota > Metazoa > Arthropoda > Arachnida > Ixodida > Ixodidae > Amblyomma > Amblyomma mixtum. The sequence continues at coordinate 432,441,933 of NC_143014.1, forward strand.
GGCGTAGCTCTGGCAAACGGTGCAAAACTAAAACCAGTCCTGTGTAGTTATCTGATGACCTGGCGACTAGTTCCGTCACCGAACTGCCGGCCAGCATTTGGGCTTCACCGGGCTTGCCCCAGACGCGGTAGCACATGGACAGAGCCGTGTTAGCAGCCGGCTCCATGGTTGCAGTCGCAAAGGTCACCAGCCAGCAGATCCTCGGGTATCAGCTGTTTGATGAATGTGGCAAGAAGAAATCGGGTGGGAGTTACCAATATGAAATAGGATGTCTACAACATCGATTTTTATGAAGCGTGAGTAGTTATCTATCGGGTAATGATATATCATCCAAGAGGTATAAAACCTTAAAAACGCGTGAATTGAGACCTATCCACGATGAAAATATGCACTCTCGACCATTACACCTCTCCGAACTTTAATAATAATGTACGAACAGCCCCTTGAACAAGCTTTTCATAAAGTGTTTGATATAGCTTGTGATGTGTAAGAAGTTGAATGTAAAAAGATTAAAGGTGCAAGAATTCAGCTTGATATGCCCTCCACATTCTGTACGTTTAGCAGCACGAATAAGCGTAATATACAAGGTGTTTCAAGTGAGACTGTTAGCAATTTTTTAAATATAGCGCCTGTGCCAGTTAGGAGATCGCACTCTCCGAGATACTATAGTCAGTGATGTTATACATCACAATACAACTAAGACTTGTTAACTAGTAGGCTGCTTGACTATTATTGAAACATTAACTTTTTAGCAACTACCCTCGAGCTTCTCATTAAGAGATTTAAAGCCTACTTTATTACCCAGATGCCGTTCTCCAGCCGCTGCCACGCAATGCACTTTGGGAACGCACAAGGGCGAAACCAAAAGGGCGTGGCTAGAGAAAGTTATCCGCGCCCACGAGCGCGCCTCACACAGCAACACGGTTGTCACAGCCGCACCCACGTGGGAGTGCTGGGCGAGCAGAGAGCACGTGACGGACGCAATAACTAGGCAACCGACAAGTGCAAAACATGGGGCCTCCTTAACCTTCTATCCCAAAACGAAAGAAGGAAAAAAATTGGCTAAGCAAGGCATCGGCCCAGTATGCGACGACATGGAGAAGCAAATGAGTTTTCCCAAGACGTGGAGCATCTTCCGCCACCTATTATGCCCCAAACAATATAAAACCCGCCGGGCATAAACCAATGGAAGATAAAGCACTCTTTCTAATGCTCAGAACCATTAACAAACTCAAAGATAATTATGTTGGAAGCAGCATCATTCAAGCACCTCCAACATACTCGGGACTTAGACAACCCAGAGTTGAACTAGCCCATAACGGAAGCTGAAGTACGAGCAGTGATTACCAGCCTCAAAAGGAATTCTGCACCCTGGCCGGACGACATAACTAATAGAATAATTCGAAACCTAGACGACGACTTCATCGCCAGCCTCACATGCAACAAGTATTGGAGAAGGGAGAACTCCGCAAGCAGTCGAGATCATCGGATGTCATCTTTATGAACCCCAAACCTGTAAAACCGGAGAAACTAGAAAACCTTACCTCTATTTCCCTCACCTCGTGTCTAGGGAAAATGGTGGAAAAGGTCATCAAAACAAGACTTGCCAACTACATGGAAACCGAGAGACTCTGGCCTCATGAAATGGTTGGCTTAAGAAGACTCATATGCACACAGGACGTCAGACTAAAACACGAAATCGTAGACAAAAGAAGGACTAGGAACACAAATGCCATACTAGGCTTGGACCTCACAAAGGCATTTGACAACGTAAGACTTTATGTAATCCTCAAGCACCTTCAGAGAATGAATGTCGCCGAAAAAAACATTCGCCTACATACCTCTCAGAGAGAAGTTGAAATTCCTTGAGGCTGAATTTCCAGTCATCAAGACAACAGACAGAGGCACAATACAAGGATCTGTACTCTCCCTCTTGCTTTTCTACATAGCAATGATCAACCTCCCGCCTTTGCTCAAAGTAGACATCAAGTTCAGCCTCTACGCCGATGACATTAGCGTCTGGCTAAACAAAGGCTCGGACGCGGAAAGATAAGAGAAACTACACCGCACGGCTGAAACACAGTTACGTAGTACGCAGCCAAAATAGGACGCAAGTGCTCGCCGTATAAATTAGAACTACTAGTATAGACGAGTAAGAAGGAGAAACTAAGTTTAAACCTCATAATAGACAGCCAAAAACGCCCCTGGTGAGGCAGATCAGAATCCTCGGCCTCATTATTCAAGCCGACGGCAAAAATCCACAAACTACAAGGATATACCGCACAACCGACTCGCCTTATCAGAAGAGTGTCTGTCAAAAGCTACAGGCTCAAAGAAAAGAATTTATTAACGCTAGTTCAGACATACATAATCATCAGGGTTTGCTATGCAACACCCTACCTGAACTTGACATCAAGAGGAAGAGAACAAATTGATGTCGTGATAAGAAAAAGCGTCAAAAGCGCACTCAGCCTCCCCAACAGTACATCCACAGTAAAATAATGGGAATTGGAGCACATAACACGTGGGCGGAAGTGGCGGAAGCCCCGCGAGTCGCCCAAGTAGAAAGGCTCAGCCAATCCGAAACAAGGCAAAAAATCCTATAATGGGTCGGGCTCCAGCACGACAGAGGGTCAAACCCCAAAGCCAGCCTAAGCCAAGGTTGCAGGGCCAACTTGCTCATCCCACCCATGGCAAGAAATAAGAGTCCCACCCACAGCGCAGACAGAAAAGCCGGGGCTAAGGCCACCGAAAGGGACATTAAAGAACTAGAGCTAAACAGTGTAGCACACGCAGACGCGGCTACTGGCAATTCGGGACCTGCAGTCGCAGCAGTGGTAAACGGGACTGGAACCCCTTTGATCTCGGCTTCGGTGAACACAAGAGACGCAGACGTTGCTGAGGAGGTGGCGGTCGCACTAGCCTGCGTCGCCACGAAGGCAAACATAATAATCAGCGAGAACAAAACGGCTATATTAAACCTAGCGAAAGGAAGAACCTCGATCGATGCGAAGTAAATACTCACACCAAGAGAGATCAAGCGCAAGATCCAAGTCAAATGGCCCCCAGACCACGAATCGGTGTCTGGAAACGAAACCGTTCACGCGCTCCCCCGAGATATCTACTACCGGACGAACGCAAAAAGGCCCCACAACCCAGAGCCCGGGAAGACGATAAACATATACAACATCTGCGAATATTACAGGCCCAGCAGGAAAATAATCCGAACACCACACAAACAACAAAACAACGGAGAGACGATAAGCCTTCGAAGGCTACAGGCTGGAAACTACCCAAATTTCGTATGGGTACACCACCTCAAAATAGATGACAGAGAACACGATAAAAGCAAACAATGTGGACAGAGAGGCACACTAGACCACATCATATGGCAATGCCCCTTCTCGCCTAGGACTATGGCGAACATCCTAGACTTAGAAGCTTGGGAGTCCCTCCTGCGTAACTGAGTAGGGGAGCCTCCTATATTGCTCGAATAAAAAAAAGTGTCAATCAATCATTCCTACGCCCTCGCGTCAACACAGCCCTCTTCGCGAGCTTCGTCCGAGGCGTCAGTCTGGAGGTTTTCGCATCATCGATGGCGCGGCTCTCAATACTGCAAGATCTTCGCCGGCCGCCCTTCATCGCCGCTGAACAGCTTCTCGCTCGGCGACTAGCACAGCTGCGGGGATGCGAGCCTGTCTGTCCACGGCCGGTCTCGACGCGCGCGCTCTCACTCTAGAGAGAGCGAGCGTGCGCGTCGAGACCGGCCGTGGTCTGTCCTGACTCGTCCGTGTCTTTCTGCGCGCTTTATGTCAAAAGCGGTTTTACACTAGCCCAAAACCATACCTTAATGAGAGATTTACTGCCGCGGCTGACTGCCCTCGTGGCTCCCCTACCATAGCCTGAGTCGCAAAGATGCGGTGGTGAGCCACCCATGCTCTGGCGGCATAGTTGGAAAATTTTCAGTTTCGATGCTCGAAGAAAGTGGTCACTCATAACGCATATTCCATGCACCGAATGCTACTCACGTGTGCTCCCGCGTTTTCTGCTGAGACGACGAGTGCCTGTTCAGCGCCAGCTAAGACGTTTAGACAAGTTTTTGAACGGTGTCCATAGGCATGCGCAGAGTTCTCCATGAGAATGAGCCAAGTTTCAGCGCAGTGCCCCCTCCCACCAACCTCCTCTCACCTATGGCCCTTTGGCCAAAACGGATCGCAAAGAATGATTATAAAACATTTTGTGATGGAATTGCAAAATACACAAGATATTCACCAGTAGTTTTTATTGTAACCTGCAACATCGGCAGAGGAATATGTGGTATAGAGAAGATAAGCGGCTGGTTTTTTAACACTGAAAATGTGAGCAAGGGAGGAGAAGGCATCAGGGTGCTTGTCAGCGTTTCCACAAGAGGTATTATCTTCACCCAGACGAAGGCTGTTCTCTTATTGAAATGTTCGCAAGCACCCTGACGCTTTCCCGTCCCTTGTTCACCACGTGAGTACCGGCAGAGGAATGCACTCACTGCATCGCTGAAGCATCAGTGTAATTTCGTGCTTCCGGAGTAATTTTCATCCTCTCTAGACCCCAGAAAATATGACAATTTCTTATTTGGTTACTGTCACTGCAAAAAAGAACCTGAAAATATTGCCTCAAAATGACCCGTCAAGAGTAAACAGTGCTTGAAACACCGCATCATGGAGCGTCGGCCGTTAACATTCCTGCGTGACCATAGCATTGCACTGTAAACAATGACGGAACAAATCGGCAGAGTAAATGTATTGGGCAGACTTCGTGATTAGGGGGCTGAGACGATTAGGGGGAGGGAGCGAACCCCCCTTCCCTTGTGCGCGCGCCTATGAAGGTGTCTAAGTAACAATAATGAGTTTCCTTTGACAATAGCCTTGGATGGTGTCTAATTACCCATATAGAGAGTTTGCACGAACGCTGGCGACGCTATGCATTCTGGGTACTACGCCATCTTGTCTTCCTATCAGCAGTCGTCGCAGCCACCGCACTTGCAACGCAGCCAAGTTTATACGGTTGTGTAGTGCGTGCAAACGGTGCTGGCATGATGGTATACTGTTATGTCATGAGCTTTAACAGCCGAACCCAAATCAAAGCGCAGAAACTAAGAAAGGACGGGCAGACTCTGATACGTCTGCACGAGTGCGAGAAGGCAAACCAGCTCTCAAGGCGACGCCTACGCGAATGGCTCGCGCGGATTAACAGACGCGAGATCGACGCCAGCCTGGACAAGTGTAAAGTCTGTTCATGCCACTTCGTGTCATGTGCGTAAACAATTTGTGACATATGGAAAGTTTGATAGTCGATTTGTTTACTGCAGCTCCTGCGTTCTACGCTTCACAAGGCAGGTACCTGGCGACGCGTCTAATTGCTGCCCACACCGAAGATCTTTGGTTACACGCATACATTTCCTACATCAACCGTCGAAACTTTTCGACGATTACCCCATCGCTGCACCTGCGCTATGACTCGAAATCCCCAAATCAGACGCGCTATCATTGTTGCAAAGCACGATCCCATGGCTGGCCAGCAGCCAGTGTTAATGCCGTCTATGAACGACTGTTTTTGAAGTGCGTGCAAGCCGTACCCTACATAATACAGTAAGGTAGCAACACGCAAGCATGCTTCGCCGTTGCCATCCATGCAGATACAGTGTGCAGATCAAATGTCGCCGTCGCTTTCGCTCCAGTGGTTCACCTGGGTTTAAATCACAAAGGCAACAAAAGGAATTTGTATCTCTGTCAATAGTATCCTTGCCTGTGTTTTCAGGATCACGGCCTCGGCTGTGACTGTTTTCATCCATGGCTTGCATACGCATCCACTGGTGAGAATGCTATGGCCTTCCAAAGCTTCCTTGTCCTTAAGTTCCTGCTTAGTGACAAAACTAGTTCTCCGAACTAGAAATTCATGACTGCGGACGACGTCGACGGGCGGCCACGTGTCCAAATGCAGAGTGATCCATAGTGCAGTGGCCGGCGCGTATTGTGAACGAGTCCACACTGCATTGCTTTGCCTTTTCCTCGTAGCGCACCCGATCTTTTCGGCACAGCTGCACACAACAATCCGGAGCAGAAACTGCTGACATAGTCCATGCGCGTCGGGGTGGCACACGAGCAACCCTGTGTTTGTTTGGTTGACTGTCGAAGACGACGCGGCTCTCGGGTCAGTTCACTGCAGCCTGCCTGTGCGGCGTCGACTGCTGTTTAGGACGGCAAGATGGCAGATTACCCAGAATGCATAGTGCCGCCGGCGTGCGTCAAGCTCCCTGTTTTGTCTTCCTTGACAATGAAATGTCCGTGACTCTGCGTGAATATATTTTAGACAAGTGACGGCTATGAGTACCTTTCGCGGCACGGAAAATAGAGCGTGTTTTTACACGATCGAGTTATTTCCTCAAGTAAAGGGGAATGGGTGGAATAGGCCGCAGGTCGAGGATTTCCCCGCGTAATCACCATGCTAAGGGGAGTTGTTATTATCAATCCATTTACAAAACCTCCTAAGCTTACTACGAATGACTGATATGCAGACATTTCTGCAGAGCAGTATGTTTTCTGGGGTGGTATTCTCCCGGTGTCGCCTTTTGCGACATGTCGCATTCGCTCTTCGCTGATTGGCTCGAGCCGCGGTGACGGCGGCGTGACGACACGGACCCGCTTTCCTGCTACGTCATCGTGACGTCGCCCCAATTTACTACGCTTAGTCGAACAACGGAATGTGCTGAAGCGATTCGCGCGGGCGACGGGCTACCGTTAGCGTACGAACGCAATCGGCAGTTGCGGCTTTTGCGCCCTTGGCGTGAAAACATGGCGACGTCCTTTCAAGCGAGAGCCGCCCGCTTCAGCCAATTCAGCAGTCCTTGCGATTCCGGTCGGCATGTTTACCGGCAACTACTGCTGTTGTTACTCTTCGCTATCACTTACCTTGCTTCGACGATAAAGTTTAAGCTGCAATTCAGCCTAGTTTTTTAGATACGCTCTAGATTCTGGAGCGCGCAAGCCTAATGGGTCCTCCAGCTACACTGCTACCGTCTGCAACTGCCCGAAACGCAGCCGAAACCTAGCACAACCGTCCGGAACGAAAGAAAAATAGATTTGGAGCTTTTTCGCGGTGTTTTATAGACTTAAATGAAGTAAAGCGAGTTTATATTAAATTTGCAAATGTTTTTTGAACATTATAGACGTCATGTGATGGCAAATATTCTTCACTGATCTCCACTAGGTGGCTGGATGCCGCATTCCCGCTTTCCGAGACGAGCGCGAGTGAAGCCACCGGAAGTTGGACCGCTTGTCCCGGAAGTCGGGTGTCTGCTGTGTATTTCAATGCAAAAAGTCGTGTCTTTCGCCCTTTCGTTCTCAGTTTTTTGCGTTGTTTTCGTGTGATGTCTGCTGTTATATGAAAGGAAGAAGCAAGCTGAACGCGAGAAATGTGAGCATTGTGTGCAGAACCCTGTAATTTCTGCGAAAGCGAAGAAAACAGGCATGCAGGTCTCACCCTGCCTTGCCAAGGGGGTACGTGCATTAAACACTATGTTCTTGCCTGGTTCGTGTATTCCGAGCGTAAAGGAGAAGTAGTGGAATGACTATGAGGCTAGGTCACCTTAAAACCGAATTTTCGTGCAGTAAAGAAGAGGCACAGCGCGAGAGGAACGACTGACAAGAAAGGCGAATGGTGCAGTGCGCGTGAGAAGCGCTGTTAGAAGTCAACTGCACCAAGCACCACGAATTAAAGACCATTCAGGCTTAACTTGCTACAACACGAAACAGTACATGACACGCTCCGTCGAAAAAGCAGTACCATACCTTTTGGAGGCGCTAATGTGAACCAACCGAACACCGTCGACACCTCACAAGATAGTAGCCTAGCCCTCGCTCCGGTTCGGTCTAAACTTAATTCGGTAAAATGGTCGCTGCAAAGTAAGCTGCCTGGTGAATGTTTCAACCTATTCTTTCTTATATTTATCCCACATTGATAGCATAACTTGGGCTTGAGCGTGGGAACAAGCATCGCAGTAAAGAGCACAGTTGGCGAAGCTAGGCAAAAACGAGACGACACCGAGCCGAGTAGACGAGGCTCCATACTTGCTGTGCGTAGCGGCGTCCTGTCGTCTGCTATTGTCGCCCCATTGAAATGCAATGGGCCCTTATTTTTGAAACGTCCTTCCCGAAGACTTCGCTGGTCTCCTCGCTCAGTTGGCGGCGCAAAAGGTAGGCATTGTCATGGAAAAAGACGAGAACGGCGAAAAGACGAAATGCTAAGTGGGAAAACAAAACTGGAACTGAAAAACCGTGCTGAGCTCCGATTTCATGCACTGCCAAAGGCTGACTTCCGGGACAAGGCCGCTTACTTCCGGTGGCTTCACTTTCGGGCGCCCGATGCGGCATCCAGCTCCGCTAGTGGAGATCAGTGATATTCTTGCTATAAAAGATACGAAACTACTGCTGCTAGTGAATCAGTAGTGGTAAATTGTCGCTTCTCGGAGTGAATGAATGCACCGCAGACGAAAGTGCCGGCGGCTTTTTCCGTTTCTTCGAGCATATGTAAGCACTTTTAAGCATGAAATGCTTTTAGCCCCCGTTGTCGGCAGTGTGGTGACGTCACGCCGAGACCGAGATCCACTCATCCGGGCATTGAAATCCACTCATCCGGGCACTGAAATCCACTCATCCGGGCACTGAAATCGAGTCATCCGGGCACTGAAATCGAGTCATCCGGGCACTGAAATCGAGTCATCCGGGCACTGAAATCGAGTCATCCGGGCACTGAATTCCAGTCATCCGGGCTCTGAAACGAGAACATCCGGGCACCGTACGAGACTTAACGAGATTTAACGAGACTCTCTAAGCCCTCCTACGCGACCGGCATGCAAGCAACGGTTGGTCTCCAAACGAGTCACAAAAAATAACTGCTGCCAGTGCCTTCTCAATGTTTATCAAGATATCAGTCGCGCTGTGCGTTTGATAATGCACGGAATTATAATTTCCGATTTCTAATAACGCCTGCAAAAAGCACATAAATGCCACGTACACTTCGATGTCGTACGTGATCTCTTAGGGGCTTCGCGCATCGAAGCAAAGCTGCGCAGGTGCACAGGGGCCCGGGGGAGAAGCGCTGCGTTCAAAGGGCAAGGCATCGCGCCGAACGGGTGGTGGCGTTCCTCCCTTGCTTTACGGTGCGGTTCGGGTGTCCACCGAGATGGCAGAGAATTACTGCGCCATTTCCTTTCCTCAAAAAACCAAATGGCAAGGCATCGCGCTGAACGGGTGGTGGCGTTCCTCCCTTCCTGTACGGTGCGGTTCGGGTGTCCACCGAGATGACATTAGGCCCGTAAACATTTCATGCTTACTCTACTCTCGGTTACGGGAGAGGCAGAGGTTTTTTTTAGGCCCCGCCCATATGCGACATGTCGCAAAAGGCGTCACCGGCAGAATACCACCACTGCATTGCACACAATCTGTCTAAAGGAGGTTTTACAAACCAGAGCAGTGTTTTTGAGGCAAGTGCGTGCGAAGAACACATGTGCATCCGCTTAGTAATAGGGTGTGCTTAAATTGCACCACATTATTCTCCAACGTCGTTCGCTGAAGCATGCGTATGCAGCTAACTTGTGAGCCATTTTGTAGCGCTCCCCCTTCTGAAACGGTAGGACTTTACTGGGAAAAGCGCCATCGAGAACGCGGCAAGCAATGGCTTGCCGCGTTCGCCATAAAAGAACTTCCATTCAGTTTTTTCTCTACCAGCCACACCACTGCAGAGAAAGGGGGTGAGTCATGCCAACACCCTCTAGAGAAAAGTCACCCTCGCTACCCTGCGGGATAAAGGGAGCCGGACAATGAAGGATTCCAAGAATACGGGTAAGGTCAAGCCCCCTCCGGGAGCGTATGCGTCACGTGGCATCCCACTGTGCACGTTCTTGTGACAAGGCGGTTCACCGGCTGCACGCAACAATCATTTCTGGCGCAAATTAAAACATCAAATATTAAGCGGGCTCACCAGGAAGAAGGCAACTCAGATTTGAACTTTTTCTGTGGATAGATGGCCACACCTGAGTACCCCAAAAAGGAGGGAAGTTCTATTGCCCCTCCAAGTGTGTAAACTACACCGCGACACGAAAGTATTCGTTCTTCCGCGTACAAAAAGTAGAGCCCATAACTTTCTGTAGGTATGCGGCAAAAGTTCCGGGGACCGAAGCACAAAAAAGTTAACCCCTCTCAAGCCATTGAGCCCAGAAGGATGTGGGGGTCATACAATGGACCACTTCCCAGGAACCCACCAATTTAGCATTTCCGGTTTGGATTGCCTAAGCTTCCTTGAGTCTTTTCTGGGAAAATTCTTTTACAATGGTAGGGTGGGGTTACTGGTTTCCCCTGAGCAGACAGGTGTGGTCGTTTAAAATGGCGGATGCGAGGCTTGGTGCATCCCCAGGAAATTACCCGGAAAAGGGTTCATTGCGTTGAACACCTATGCAGTCAGTCGCTAAATCAAAGGAAAGAAAGGAGCTCCTAGCACAATGCCTTATGACTGGTTTTCTTCCCATTCCCGCGTAGCCTTCCTTACATAGCTACAGAAGCATGTCCTCGGTTGTAGTGACAGCCTAGTCTCGTACGAGCCTTCCCAGCGCCGAACACCCATCTTCCGCTTCTCGGCACCAACAAGGCACCAAGCAAATCAAAGTTGGATGAAACTTAAAAGGACGAGAAGTGTGGTTTGCAAAAGCACTGAGAGCGTCCTGTAGCTATGCATGGTGACTGAATGCAAACTTTGGCATTGTATATGCGAGTTCTTGCTTAGCTCTGTTTACATGAACCAATAACGCCAGGTTGAGTCAGGGGTCGGGCTGAGCGAAGTCAACCCAACTCGACCAACGCGTAGTTACACGAACTCGATTTTAGCTAGTCGAGACTAGTAGCGAAAAAATAATGTGTCGCCAGGTGGAGTCACGTCTCACTAGTAACATCCGCAGGGACAGACGAAATTACAATTAAGCTGATTAATGAACTTGGCCCAAGAAGCAAGAAAGCGCTGATAAAAGCATTGGAGACAGTCATAACAAATCAGCAAATTCCGCACAGCTGGAGACGGAGTAAAATGAATTTGAGTTATAAAGGGAAAGGAGATAAGATGAACATAAAATCCTTCCGTCCGATTACGATAACATCTGTTGTGTACAGGCTGGCAAATCAGGCTGTGAAATTAAAAATACAGTCATGGGTAGAAGGTAATCGGATACTCGGAGAACTTCAGAATGAGTTCAAAAGGAGTAGGCGCTTAGATGATAGCCTGTTCGTGATTACCCAGTGCATAGAAATAGCTAAGGCGGAAAACAGACCTCTGTTTTTAGCCTTTCTGGACATAAGCGGTGCATACGATAACGTGAACAGGGAACTCCTGTGAAGCATATTGAAAGATTTAGGTATCGTCATGAGGTAATTGATTTTCTACAGGAAATCTAACGAGATAATGAAGTTGAAATTACATGGGAAGGGAAAAAAAGTGCCACAACTGTGGGGGTGCACCAAGGATTAAGGCAAGGTTGTCCTGTATTCCAGAAGAGGGCAAATACGGGCTGGTTGGTACATGTTTTACGAATTGGAAAAACAGCGCAATCAAAGACGAGAGACAAGAGGAGGACAAAACACCAGCGCTGGTGTTTTGTCCTTCTCTTGTGTCTCGTCTTTGATTGCGCTGTTTTTCCAATTTGTCCCCTATCACCGCTGCTGTTCATGCTCTATGTGATAAATATGAAAAGAAGGCTAGAATAAAGTAATCTAGGTTATAATCTGTCGTACAGATTAGGCCGAAATGTAGTTGAGCAGCGACTCCCAGGTTTAATGTATGCGGACGATATTGTACTGTTTGCAGATAGCCATGAAGATTTACAAACTTAGGGTAATTGCTGTGGAGACCAAGGAGACGCTCTAGGATTCAGTTTTAGCGCAACTAAATCAGGTGTGATGATTTTTAACGATACAACTGACCAGGTGCTTACAATACAAGGCCAAGAAATACCCAAAGTGGCCGAATACAAATAGCTCGGGATATGGCTAAACGAAGGGCAGATATACACGGAAAAGCATGAACAGGCTCTTCGGGCAAAAGGACGAAGAGACGCCGGGATAATGAAACATAGGGCATTATGGGGGTACAACAAATATGAAGTACTAAGAGGTATTTGGAAAGGAATAATGGTGCCGGGACTTACTTTCGGCAATGCGGCTCTGTGCTTAAGGGCAGAAGTTCAGTCGAGATTAGACGTAAATCAGAGACCTGCTGGAAGATTAGGACTAGGTGCCCACGGCAAAACCACAAACGAGGCAGTACAAGGGGACATGGGCTGGGCATCGTTCGAAGCACGGGAAGCTAAGAGGAAAATACTATATGAAGAACGCCTCAGGAAATTGGACGATAAAGGGTTGGCAGGTACGGTATTTAAATATATATACAGAAATAACGTTGACTCACAGTGGCGGAAAAGAACTAGAAAACTAACCCGTAAGTATGCCGGTCATGAGGATGGAGAAAGAAAGAGTATTAAACGACAGGCTAAAAACGCGGAAGTTAAAAAATGGATGAATTCAATGGAAAATAAACATAGTGTAGAACTATATCGATACTGGAAAAGGCAGATCAGGAAGGAATTTTTCTATAACTCAAGAGGCAGTGCCCTACTTTTTGAAGCTAGATCAGGGTGCCTTAGAACGCGCAGCTGCAAAAAGAAATTTAACGAAGAAGATGACACATGTGCAGTGTGTGGTAGATCTGTGGAAACAATTGAACACCTCATAATCAAATGTGATGGTATCCATCCGGGTGGCGAGGCCGGCATAGTCACTCTTCCCTAGGGTTTAAAGATAACAATGGTCATGTAAATGAATCTGCAGTGGAAGTTAGCAAAAACCGATTGGAGGATTGGTGGCTCAAAAACAGAGATGTGGCATAAGGTCAGAATTGTACTAAACCGTAAATAAAGATGATGGCGAATCTTAATGAGAATTGCCAACACAGTAAACAAAAAATAGTAAAGAAAAGCTGAGTATGGTGGCAATTGGCACCACCCCGCTTCAAAGGAGGCGCTCCTATCCATCCATCCAAAATTTTAGCGCGAAATTCAAATCCCCGCAGAAAAAAATATGTGCGCACGAACACAGACAAGCAAGAAGTTGGTGGTAGTGTGTAGTAGCGACAAAATAATTTGTCGCCAGGTGGAGCCACGTCGCACTAGTAAAGTTTTAGCGCGAAATTCAAATCCCCGCAGAAAATACATACACAACTTTCAGAGCCTGTAAAACGCAAACAATAGGTTCGATATGGATAAAAATTGCGGCTTAACAATCAAGAAAGAAAAAGGGAGGAAATGTTGCGGATGAAATTTTGATATTTGACTTAGTTTTTTCCCTAGATGACATGAAAGTTCGACATATCTAAAAGCACCAGCTTTCTGGAACTTTGAGTCAGTTGCAGTTGAAGAGCTGGGCCAAGTAGGTCAGTTTTTTCGCGTGGGTCCGGCCCAATCGACAAATTACGGCCAGCGCAGAGCTCTGCAATGCGCACACCTGTGCGCAGAAAAAAAAAAACCTAAGAGGCCACTGCAGCAGTCGAGAGCCGCATCTTACGGTAGTTATTGCCGAGAAGCGGACAGTCGTTGTTTCAGCATTAAGCATTACAACTTTTCTGGATATGAGATCGAGAAGTGCGGGGAGCGTGGTAAGAGACTATCTATTTTCAGGACGGGCAATGCGAAATTCTGTAAAGGACCTCACAAACCTTGTAGCTGCTCATTGTATCCCCGACGTGCCTGCGCCTGTGCCAACGATGAACTACAGGAGCTCACATTCACTCACTCGCACTAACACTCATCTCCACTTATATCCCCTCACTCACACTCATGTCCACCCATGCACTGACTAACACTCACACTCAAAGACGTGAGGGTGAGTTTCAGTAAGGCAATACGAGTGCACTCATGAGTGAGTCTGCCGATCTATGCCTATTTTGCATTGCAATTCACTGATAATTACGCCGTCCACGTGTAGTCCATCAGGTGGGAAGCGGGACTTCCTTCATTCATTCCTCATTCAAATAACGAATGCATATTGATATCAATCTGAGAAATATCTGAACAGACCTCGAACGCCATCGGCAGTATGCAAGCATCTACAACATTGTGAGAACAGGAGCGCTATCGAGACTTCAACAAGTGGATATGTCAAATAGAACGATAATTTCTCGGCAGACAAGCGTGAACAGCTGGATCGACTCACCTCAGGAATTTCTGGGTTGCAGTTCGCTATACGGCAGGTTCAACCTCCACACTTTCCTCACGTCGACTGTTCAGACGTCCCCGAATACACGATTCGAATCAACTTCGGACCAACTCGGTACACAAACGGTTTGACAACTGAGGGCTCTATCCTGCGGGCTCTATTTTTAAAGGCAAGGTGACCCAGGTCACGTGTGATGAGAGAGAGAAATTAAGGGAAAGAAGTAAAGGGAAGGCGATGGGTCTGGGCGTGTTTGTGACTCATGTGAATGACGGTCAACCCCTAGCACAATAGCAACCTCTAGCACAACCACAATATTCTCAGAATATTGAAGTGAGTAGGAGGACCAACAAGACGAGATAAAGAAGGAAAGGAGAAAAAAGAAGGGGCCGGAAACACGTTCCCCATACAGTACAGTACAACACTAGAACCCAGTGGCTCTTGCCTGTCAAAGGTGCCCCTTCCAGGAATGTTAGGACTGGCATCCCTCGGAATGGCATCCCTCGATTTTCATGACCCTGCTAGTGTGACAATGCAGGGAGCGGGGCCACAATGGAGAGAGCTGTCCATCCCTCACCAGAGGGAAGGGGTTTTCCCCTTTCTTCGACCAATAGGTGCTTTGCCACACATCACGTGTTCATGCGTCACCACATTGAGAGGCGCGCTTTCGGCCCTCGTACACAGACGGCAATCTCGCATTCTTCTTCGAAAAGGAAGAGGAAAGACGTCCCCTTATCTCAATAGAGCCCAGGCACGAACGACAGGAGCGGGTCGAGACAGGTACTTGTCAAGGGAATGCATCATTGTAACCTTTGCAGCTCTTTCCTTTACACTCTACCTCGAAACCTGGCAATGTCCGGCGGGGCTTCAGGTTCACGCAGATTTGGGGGCAGCCCCGCGCTCGTTTTCGAAGAAGGACACAGTGCAGGGCTGCTGACTCATCTCCTCTCGCGCTAAACCCTTCATGCAGTATTGCAGGAAGCGAAAACGTGTCTGTGAACGAGGGTTTTTGGTTGCAAAACGTCTTCCTCTAAGTCAGCCTTCCCGCAATTTTGCAAGTTGTCCATTAGCGGTGGCTCGCGAAGATCCGCGCGCTACCTCTGGCAACCGCCGCCTCTTGCCAGTTTTCGGTCGGCTTGCGCATTTCGCTGAGTGACGCGCTGTTTTGATAAATTGCAGTGCGTTCGCTACCATGACGTCGTGGCCGGCTGAAACGACAGTTTATTTTATTTATCTTCTTAAAGAGTTCTCAACTCTGTGGAATAGGCCGGTATGATTATTTGAACACACAAAAGAAGCAGGTGCAGTGGGCTCAAATACGGGACAGAATGGAGGATAATAATGGAGGATACATGGCCTGGCTACATGCCATTCACTGTTGTCACGTACGGTTTTTATTTCACTGTGTTTGCGGCATAAAACAACTGGATTCTTCGCTAATGTTTTGTGCCACTCATTTATAATCTGGTTTGTTTTTTTTGTTTTATTAGCCGCTTCATTTTAATCACCTGCGTGCCTACCTCTCGTAGCTGGCTTCTGTGTTTACGTTGCCTGTCGTTGCTTTTCTCAAACTAGCACCCTGTTTATTTTTTTTTTAAAAATCCTTGGCTTGACTGTTGAGGCGTGCTGCTCAATATGAAAAAGTTCAAGCGAAATACACAGTGGCACGAGGTGAAACGGGGAGTGCCTCTTATAAATGATTTATTATTTTGTTATAAGAGAGGCCTTGAAGACCCAGTTTACGAAAAAGCGCCGCACATACCGCAAAGAAAAACAAAAAATGTCCCAGTCAAAGAGCGGGCAGGGCTCTGAAGAGAGGTACTTGCGGAGGTGGCGGTTTCTTGCGGTGCCCAGTGGCGGTGCCCTCTCCGCCCACCGCTCTTCCAATGACCCGTATGGAGTGCCACAAAAAACGGTGTGTCATTCCTCTCTTGCACAGAAGGCTGGTTGGAAGCCAACGCACGTGGTCATCGCGCTGCCCGCTGCAGGTGCCATCCGCTTCCTCGGAAATGGACTGCGTGTGAGTCATACACGCCGACGGGGCGCACGTGTGAACCAGTGGCGTGGAGAAAAAGACAGAGGGAGGAGAAGCATACATGCGAAATATGACTGGGTAAGAATATGCGAGTAAATGCATGGGCGTCTTCCTTTCATTCATATCTGAACGATCTTACATGAATGTAACCGCCGATTTCCTACTAAAAAACCAAGGTTTACATTACGACAGAAATAATGCACCATTTCTAGTAGCGCTGTCACAAACCTCCTCGTTCGCCGTCTTTGCCAGCTAGAAACCCAGATAAGTTCGCTGAACGTATATTTTAGAAAAGCGTTCGATGAAAAAAACGACAACAAAATATGGGTGCAGTGCTGGTTTCTTTTACACCCTGTTTTTCTTGGCACTGTCAGACTGCAATTACGCGGATAAAGGCAAGACTCCCTCCCCTCCCCGTCACTTTAAACGAATTATTTTTCTGAGAGGTAGCCTGGAAGTAGTAGTTCGCCGAAGGCAGCACCAGTAATGCGCAACTAGTAAAGGGGCACTGACAAGTAGCAGGGGTAATTCTATTAGAGTACGAATGCTAAATTCAACTTGAACGAAAAAAAAAATTTTTTTTTCCCAAGAAAACTCGTTTACACTCTGCTGCGCAGACTACAATGGTGCCCTACCCTTTCAACCTGTCAGTACTGCATCACTCGCCGCGCTGCTTTTTTTTTTTTTTTCATTTTGGTGCTGCCAATTGACCGCGCCTGCGGAGGGGGCGGCGAGTGTTATTTTTCGCTGTGCCCCACTGGCAGCGCGAAGTAGAAACAAGCAAGCCAGCGAGAAATTTTGCAGTGAACAGAATGGAAAGGTGCAAAATTAGCTTGAAAGCAACAGTGGCATCACCGCGCACTGTTTCAACATTTAAAAACGTTTATAAGTAATTTACCTGTACGTCCCACATGATTGCAGATTGCACAACAAGAATTCCATTTTTTCTGTCTGGTTGTATAGTCATGCAAATTCTACATTCGCATTACAGCTTGCAGAGGGCACCGTCGCATCAATAGGTGGCATCTTGAATGAGGAGAGCCCTGATGTTGAAGCTGTCACTGCCGGCAAACTGCACTCCATTCGGCTTAGCGCACTTCAACAACTCTCGGCCAAAAAGTTGAAACCAAGAAAAAGAGCGGAGATGTGGGAGGAGCGAAAGAACGCGCTCGCGACCATTGCGGGCGCGATGCGGCCAGCAGAGGGCAACGATGCCGCTGCGCACTTGGCAAAACTGTCGCAGCGATGCTGAGGAATTTGGATGGTGTTAAGCTTTCTCGCTGCCAGAAAGAGTTATTGGATGTACTAGAGACGCATTTCACCACGGAATAACCACACTTCGACTTCCTGATATTGTTTTATGGGGTCTGCATGGGCAGCGCGAATGGTCTGGGCAGGTAGTACATGTTGTCTACGCACAGCTGTACAATACAGTCCTATGTTTCACTTCTTTTTGCTTAGCTCTGGGCATATACACTGTGCCAACATGCGCAGACTCTCGCTGCCATGGCACAGCACCTTTGCCTTTGAAGTACGCGAATATTTTGTCACGAACAGCAGCACCATATGCAGCACCGTATGGCGGTATCCCGAAAAAAATGGACCCTCCCGCGCTTCGCCACCTCCTTCGGCAGCACCTTGTCCATCTTTAGACACAAAAATGTGCGTCCCACACACCGCATTAGCCATGGCAGCGACTCTCTCCGGCTTCGCGCTGATGACGGTTTGCAGACAACGAACACGATTCGCCAAGATCCCGAATGCACATCCGACAACGCGCCGGGCTCTTGACAGCCTACAAGAAAAAGGAGTGTTTATACGAAAAATTCAAATGCGTAACTAAGTGATGCATCAGTGGGCTGGACGCGTGGAACAGCACTTCTCTTGCGCACTAATTATTTTCCTCAGTTGTTTACTAGCAAAACGGACACCAACAGTACTTAATATGCTTGAAAAGCTTTTCACTTTCGGGGTATTCCTTTAATCAATCTTAAGCTGTACAAGAACTCATCGTTGTATGTGCATTTAGGAAAATAAATATGTGTGTCAGCCGAATAGGTGAAACTGCCCAAAACACACTGTCATGAAGCCGTTAACTACGAGAATACTAAGTTTACCTGTGACTAAATATCCTCTGCTCATCCGACAGGGTGGTTCCTCCGTATGGCTTCATTAGGTTTCTGCCGATAGGGCACGCGTCATGCGCCACGAACACAGGCGGCAGAAGCAACTCTGCCGGTCCTCCCACAATAACTGCCTCTGGCAGGTTGGCTCTGTTCTCCGTCAGGGCACGCTGCAACGCTCTCGTTTGCCCGACACCTCCATCGCCCTGGGATCCTGGCGCACCGACCTCGATGCAGATAAATCGGTACTTTGAGTACACAATACCAAATAGAACAATACTGTATGATTTTTTGTAGCTAAAATAAATTGAGCCTGATTTTGTCGGTTCGGTATGCAGACAAGTTTTCCGTCCATTGCAATGGCACAATTTGCATATTGCCAATCTTCATTAAATGCCGCTATATTGTTTTGCCAATCTTTTTTTGTTGTTTCCGGCGCCCTTTGGCAATCCCCTTAAAGGGGCTGCAGAACACTGCTTGGGGGGATACCGGCTATACTTCAGGTGGATTCTTTATGTCACACAGATGCTGACTTAAAAAGAATTCCAGGAATCGATGCACAGGAACGGGAGTTGTTCAGTGAAGAAATTTCAAAATACAAGCAAACAAAACGGTGCCCTCAACTCGATTTTGGCGGGGCTTCCCACTCATATTTCGCTCTCCCAATGACAGCACCTGGCGCAACCAATCAAAACAGCCTGCCAAAGCACGTCGCGGAAGTTTGAACTCCATGGTTGCCTACTCTCTCCAACTCGTTCTTGCTGAGACTGGCAGCGTCATTTCCATATGCCGGAGCCCCTGGTGGCGTATTTTTATTTGACTTGCTCTGTAGGGCATTTATCTAGGACAAATAAGTTGTTTTTGTTCATCTAATATAAAACGCAGACAGGTGACAAAATGTTCACACAATTTGCAGTATATTTACTGTTTGTACAATCATCCAGCTCGCGCCAGATGATGCCATATCCGCTGCTGACACCCGCCACTCTGTGGGGACACCATCAGAGCCATGGACTTCTTTTTGAGAGGACATTAAAATATTAAAAACGGAACATACGCTGTTTTAGCGACGCTAATAGCACCATCGTAACTCACTGTATGCGATCAACAGGCAAAACAGTCAACTAAGATTGTGTTTCTGGGCCCCTTTAAAGCTTTCATATATCGCGGTGCAGGTGTCTGCTATGATGCGATCCACTGTTCAGTGGCCAAGTCTGAACTGCCGTCTCCCTCTCTCACTGTGATGACTTTCCTTTGAGCTTAGCGGTGTTTTGCTGGCATGCTGTTTGCGCGTGTTGGAGTTCATGAGCGAAAAGGGCTTCCTTGGCTGATGAATTGATGATTTATTTCATTCCCCTTGTTAACGAGTTTGCTATTCGGTAGGATACCAGTCGCGATGACTATTTAAAAGCAGGTGATATGGCTGCAGATACGTGGCCAGACGGAGGATACTTGGCCTGCCTACGGGCCTTACACTCTGCACTCTAAACACGATTTCGCTTATACGGGAGTAAAAATGGAGTAGGCTGTCCTTTAGCGCACTCCCTTTTCAAAAAAGGAAGTGCGCTGAAGGACATCTGGACTCCTTTCTGCTTAGAGTGTGGGTACATGCACTGCTTTTTTTTTTTACTGTATTCGTTCCATATTCCCAGTTTGAATGCGAATTACTCATTGATTTTGTGCTACAGTGCACCGGCTTTTAGAGTTTGTTTTGTTTGGTTTTCTTAGCCGCTTGCTCGATCCGTGGCCACCTCTATTTTCCCGTTGTCTGTCGTTGCTTTTCTCAAAGTAGCTCCGTGTTCTATTCGCGCTTTTCACGGCCTATAAGGGGCGCCACCGTTCGGTCAACATGGCCGACAGCATGATGATCGCTGCATAGCACAGCCAGCGCAGCTGCGATGTTTTGCGGCTAACAACGTGTTCACTCGCTGCAAACACGGCCAAGCTCACGTGTGTCTTGACGGTGTGGCACCTCCGGAAATTCTTTCCATAGCGTCTGTGTTTTCTTACGTCCGGGATCGCAAGCGCTGTCTAAACTATGGCGAAGCAGTCCTGGACGCCGGGCACCCTATGTGCTGCGGCCGCCGCCGATATTCAGACCAAGATGTGCAAGCAGTCAGTTTGTGTCTGGACACGAATAACGTGAAAGGACCACCGCATGAAATTCAAGTGGAACTGGACATAAAGGTGAATAAAGCATAAACCATTTGATATATCGCTAGCAGTCAGAAGGAACCACAGCAGAAGCAATGCTGAGTTGCGCAGTTTCGTTTTACAGGACAGGTGCCCTTGTAAAGCTAGACTGTTCGCTTATTGCAAGCATGTGATAGCGACGCAACTGCATGTAAATGGGTAAGTCTCCAATTAATGAAAATAAATAACAAGCGGCATCAAGTACGGCGTATTTCGTTTCACCGCTTTCTTCTTAGCCTTGGTAATTAAGCTGAGATCTTTAATCATTTTGCACTGCATTTGGTTCATTCAGTCATATCTTGTTGCGCATAGAGTCGGGCGCTAATCGATAGTTTTGTCGAAAAAAATTATAGTGAAAAAATTGTGGCCTGTCCACAAAGCATTCAGTATCTGCGCCCTCGCTTTAACCTTCCCCGCCGCTCACCCATAGCTAGCGCAACCTTGCGCGACAAAAACGTGTCTGCTCGCAGCGGAGCCTGATGTCCGATTTGCGAGATGGCTTTGTTAATTGACAGCGTTAATATGTGTCTCGTTAAGCGGGAAACCCGGATTCTAGCGAAACTCCGAGTGGCGTCATGCGTCAATGTCTGCAATGAAATTGATAGAAAGAGGACCTTAATTTGAATTAAAGGACGGCGCATGTCTCAACTGACTTAACTTTGTAAAGTGAGTAAAGAAAATATTTCATAAATCTCATTCGAACCCGTGACCCTTGGGTAGCGAACCAGTCCATGTCCCCACTGGCCACGTTGACAAAGTGGAGTGGATGTATGTGTTGTAATGTGCTATCCAGTCGAATGGATTAGGTGAGATCATAATTAGAGTAATTAAGTGTACAAGTGAGAAGTTTCTGTCCGCGAACGTAGTTTAGTGATGGGCTAATGAGGGGAGTGGAAGTAGAGGTGTGCTAATTAGTGATATAGTAATTATACTATATATTTATGCATTAATATATTACATTTATATATTAATTATACATTTATACTGGCATCATGTGACTTGGAATATGTGCCCGCAGCGTATAACCGATTGAGATTACTAGTTCTGATATCATATGGCCCATGTGTTGTGTGCTAATAAGTCCCCCGACCATTAAGCAATCACGCCATACCCTTAAAGGCGGAACTTAAGTGTCCTCCAAATTTTTTTCCTTCTTGCAGGCTTGGCCTCAAAAACTTCCAAGTTTTTGCTCTCACTAATGCCCGCAAGGCCACGAGGGTATTTAAATAAATAAAAATAAATAAATCAGAGCTTCAGCAACAGTAGGGCCGGCGCTCGTCGAAAAACCTCTACGATCCAAAGGAGACAGAAAAATTCTGCCACGTGAAAAACATTAGAAACAGTGAAGCTGGACGAGTCTACTCAAAAAAAATCCTGCAGAACTTCTCGCAGGCGGATCTAACGTCGCCCTGCATGTAGGCGGCCGACATAGCGGGAATGTTGTTGAAGATGAGATCGTTGAAAGGAAGGCTAACCATTCACTGGTGCAATTTATAACATCAGACACTAGTTTGGATGAGCTTGCAGCGCTCCACTAATTTGTTGTTAAAGATTTGCCGTTGCTGCGAAAAGGCTTCTTAGCCACACGCATTCTTGAAAGATCACTCGGCGAAACAAGCGCACAACACAAGAAACGGTTCACTGACGTCCTATGCAACTACCGCAGACGCCTCTGATTCCCCACCGCCGCTGTTCATCACGGAGACTGGGACGTCTTTCGCCCCACCGCGGCGCTTCAGTGTGTGAAACGCGCCAATAACGTTGTCTGTTGCACTGAGCCACGTTGCACAAGTTCAAAAAGGAACAGTAAATGCACGGCATTTGAAACGGAGGTGACGCTACGTGCTATGAGGTGCCTATAAGTTGTGGCAGTTTTTGCAGGTTTACCTTGTATCATGCGAGTCTGCGAAATTTATTAGTGATTACCTATTCTCTTACTACTACAGAGGTCTTGAAGGCTTCTGATGATGATGATCACCGAAAAGGGGATAATCTCCGACTGCAAGAGCGGACAAGGCTCGAAGGAATAGTATGGAAGAATGTGGCGCTTCTTACGTGCGACGAGATTTTTTAATGCTGTGCCCACGCCAACTCACCGCTCCGTCAGCGACGTGTACGGGCGGGAACACGAAGCGGTATTTATGTCATTCTTCTCCTGCACAGAAAACTGGATTTCATCTAGATTATCCTAAACTCTTGTTCCCTAAACCACACCTGACGTTCGGCCCGATACGCCTGCGTCAGCTCGCTGAAGGTATGCATGTTCTCTCTCGAGTCGTCCAGGTTCGAGTCCGCCGCCGCCCGGTTTATTAGTCCTCGGGCGTGGGCATTGGCGGCTTCGTTACCAGGGTTTCCCGAGTGCGCAGGCAACCAGATCAGCTCCACTTGGCGGGGCAGTGTAGCAGGAAGGAACTGCAAGACGGAGTAGGCGGTCTCGTGGATCCTGCCTCTAGCAAAATTTTGTAATGCGCTTTTAGAGTGAGAGCGAATGTACCGGGCTTCAGTGTGGGCAATGGTAGCGGCCATTGCAGCATCCTCTGCTGACTCGGGGGGGATGCGTGGGCAGTCCGTGTATGTTCGGTGCCCGTAGTATTTATGGAGGGCACGTGTGCACATCGCTCTGCGTGCGGTGTGATACTCCGGGTGTTTGTTAAGTGGGAGGGGCTTATGTTGTGTTGGGTTTAATGGCACATAGGCATCTCAGGCCACCATGCGCCAAACACAACTTGGAGGGGCTTAATTAGGAGGTTGGAGTGTATGTGTGAAGGGAGGGGCAGAAGCTGTGGATGGTTTGCGGGGATTCAGATATGGAAAATGTCTACGTATATGTGTCTGCCTGTAGAGGTTTTAGTGAGCCGCAATTATAGCCGACGCCAACCGTGTGGACCTTTAAGCCTGCTCGGCGGAGGCAACACATCACTTTGGTCCCAGCTTCCTGTAGACGGCACCACCGTTATGATCCGACCGGAGGAAATCGGCAGTCCCCGTTTCCTGTCCTCCCCTTCATCTTTCCCTTTCCTATCTTCGTTCTGACCACTCCCCTCTTCTCGGTTTTTCTTTTTCTCCTGGCGGCTAGTGTTTACCTTGTATGGAGTAGTTACACTGTGTTGCTCCATATTGGGTTATAGTTGGGGTATAGAGCTGATGTGGGCAGGACTTCCGAATTCCTGTCCCGTCCCTCGTTGGGCTCCGTGTTGGGCGCCTGGCACCATGACCGAACAATATACTTATTTCATGGCTCCCTCTTCCCAACAAAATGATCGCCCTAATAAAACAGCTCCGACCGGTGCAACACCTCAGCTCCTAACGGTAAAAGAAAAATTTTCAACACACCATGTTATTCATGGTGAAATAATGGAGCAACCAGCCACAAAGATATCCCCGTTCAAAGTTGCTAACAGTCTGACAGATACGTTGGGCCGCGGCTACAGGGTAACAAACTAGCAAGGGATGTTCTACTGCTCGAAATCTAAGATAATACGCAACATGAAAAACTCCCAAAAGTTGTCTTTTTGAGAGACGGCAGTCTCTATCACCGAGCACCGATCCTTGAGTACTGTCAGTGGGGTAATTTCTGAACATAGTTTTCTTCTGCTCACCAAAAAAGAGATGTTGGATGGACGAACTGACCAAAGTGTCGTAAATGTCAACCGAATAAAAATCAGAAAAGGTGACAAGGAAATAGCAAACAAACACTTAGTACTCACTTTTGCCAGCAGCACACTCCATGAATCTATCGAATTTTTATGACTAAATCCGCGTCCACGGCTATATTCCAAACCACCGTCGATATTTTAATTGGCAGAGGTTTGGCCATGGCTCCCAGAGTTGCCGCGGCCACCAAACATGCGCAAAATGTGCCTCAAGGGAACATAAATCCGAGAGCTGTGAAGCATCACCGCACTGCGCAAACTGCGAAGGCGAACACCCAGCATATTCCAGGTCTTGTCCATCATAGAAGATGGAAAAGGATATAATAACGTTGAAAACCAAGGAAAACATTTCATTCAAGGCGGCACGTAGACGATTTTCACTATCTAATCCAGTCGCCTTCACAACCAAGAAACTTCGCGGATGTGGTGCGCAGGAGCGACGCATCATGCCGCAGCCCGGCGCCTGTCCAAGTCCCGTTTACCGGGACACAGGTTAGGACCATCCACGTCCCAGGCGGGGACAGCGAAAGTTGCCCAGTGACCTCCGAAAAAGATCCGGACACTCCTCGAGCCCGCGGACAACCAGTGTACTCACCACAGTGGACGGCCTGAAACCCCTCCACGCGCGGTTTCGTCGAGGGGCTTTCAGCACCTCCTCCGAGACGATGCTCCTCCGAGCATCTCCGTCCTGCTCGGGCGGCACAGCTCACTCGAGCGTCGAAGCAAAGGAAGGGCCAGAATAACGAGACCCGAAAAGCCAGAAACAGGTTTCTGCTTGGCCTTTCAAACAAAACAATAAAAACGTTGAAAATGGCATTTTTAATCCAATGGAATGCTGCATCTAACGCAACACGTCGTCCAGCAACAGGTAGCCTCTGATAGCAGCCCAGCAGTAGTCGTTAAGGGCGACCAGCTGGGTGCGGCGGTCGTTGGTCGGGAGGCACTCGACCTGCTTCTTCACTACCCCGGCAAGCCTCATGAAATCGTGCATCGACTGGGCCTGGCGCAGCGCTCTCCGTACCATGGTCGCTGTCTCTCTCTGGCTGGCGGCGAGCATCCTTTCCAGCTCCTCAGTAAGTGTAGGGAACTGGATCACTATTTCTAGTGCCCGGATCCCTTCCCTGTGGAGAAAAAAAAAAGTTGGCACACGTAAGCTGAATGAAGTCTCTCTGCCAAGGCCGAAGCCCGCCCGCTCACTTTGTGAACGCAGTCGCCGCACGCAGCGGCGTGACGAAACCGTACGTAGCCGCCGCCACGGCTTGGTCTTTCCGCACTTAACGTTCATAGAGCCCTGGGAGCGATGATACCACTCCTGGCTGCCCTGGGATGGACGGTGCTGCCACCGGTCGAACCATCTTGTCACACATATACACGCACGCACACACACAAAAACGCAAACACACACGCCTGCGCACACACACTGGGACAAGTAAGCCTTGCGCCTTAAAAGGGTATCCGCACTTAAACCGCTGTTCGCCTACGAATATATTGCATTCAGTTCTGCACTTGCATCCGAACTAGACAGGACCGAAATTCAGGGTCGCGTTCACCTTATTCATTAAAATTTAGTGCGATCGATGTTTACCTGCGTGGCAATCTACCAGTACTATCTACCAGTAGGACTGCTGGGGGCAACCACTGCGCTTTCTACTCTTGGGAGGTTGCTCTGTCCAGCACAGACCCACAAGACCCGCCACGGCTGATCTAGCGGGCACGCCGCAGATTAGCCACAGCCAACGGACTCCTGGGCTATGCACACCGCCCGAAGAGGATGGCCACCAGCTGCTAAATAAAAGGCTTTCTGCATCTTCCTCTGAGAGCAAAGCTTCAATACGGAAGAAAATAGCGCTTGTTATCGTTTGATTCTTCTTGATGCCGGAGCGTCCAAGCTGTGTTCCATCAGCACCAATCCAAAGCAGGAACAGGCCAACGCTACCATCAAAACGGGAACGCGTAAATGTTAGCTGCTGGAGAGGATGTCGTGCCTACTAACCCTTCATCGCTGTGGTCTCCGCGCCATCAAAGTGAAAATGAAAGGCCCCATTAATCAGTCTGCCTCGAGTAAAATCTTTTTGTAGCGTGAGCTACATTGGTCACAGTCTCGCTGTTTCGCCTGCCCCCTCCGTCGACCATACCGCGCATGCGCGAGGAGCGAGTGACGTCACTGCGCATAGTTGGCGCGCTCGCCGCTGGCGCAGAGCCACGTGACGTCACTGCTACGTATATCCTGGCATAGCTGAGCTAAGCCACTCCTCCTCCCGTTTCAACTGTCATCTTCGCAGTTCATTTGATCCTAAGAGTACTTTAATTACGGCGTAATTTGTGAACAGAAATCTACATGGGCGCTTTTACCTTCTAAGCGTACCTTAAAGGGGCTGCAAAACACTGCCTGGGGGAATACCGGCTATACTTCAGGTGGGTTCTTTATATCACACAGATGCTGACTTAAAAAGAATTACAGGAATCGATGCACAGGAACGGGAGTTATTCAGTGAAGAAATTTCAAAATACAAGCAAACAAAACGCTGCCCTCAACTCGATTTTGGCGGGGCTTCCCACTCCTATTTCGCTCTCCCAATGACGGCACCTGGCGCAACCAATCAAAACAGCCAGCCAGAGCACGTCGCGGAAGTTTGTACTCCATGGCTGCCTGCTCTCTGTAACTCGTTCTTGCTGAGACTGGCAGCGTTGTTTCCATGCCAGAGCGCCCCTGGTGGTGTATTTTTATTTTACTTGCTTTGCAGGGCTTTTATCTAAGACAAGCAAGTTTTTCTTGTTGATCTAATATAAAACGCAGACAGGTGACATAATGTGTCTCTATTTATTCACACAATTTGCAGGATATTTACTGTTTGTCCAGTCATCAAGCTCGCGCCAGGTGATGTCATATCCGCTCCTAAAAACCCGCCACTGTGTGGCGACACCATCAGAGCCATGAAGTTGTTTTTGGGAGGACATTAAAATATTAAAAAACGGAATGTACGCGGTATTACCGACGCTAATAGCACCATTATAACTAACTGTATGCAATCAGCAGGCAAAACAGTTAACTAAGATTGTGTTTCTGGGCCCCTTTAAGGGCTTGCTGTTCTTTCCAAGGATTCTGTATAAATATTTGAGGCCTAAGTTATGTTAATTTCCGTCCTAGTAACTCCTCTTTTAAATCTATAGTGTATTGCCTAACGCGTGTTCAGGTTGTCGCTATGGCGCAAACAGGACTATAGATTTCGGTAAGTTTACTATGTGATGGCTGTGAGTGATTAAAGCACTACACCTGCGGTGCAACTAATCTTTTCCATAGTCCAAGGCCGGCCAATGAGCGTAGTGCGGAGAGCAACAGATAACACCTGCTTCCAGCAAAAATATTGAGACCACAAGGAAACGTACCTGTCGTTGCGCAAGCCCATCGCACACAAAGCGGCCTGGCACATAGTGGCCGCGTTCCTACAGACTTGCTCTGTGACGTCGATCCACTGGTCAGGTGTCTGGCCTTCGAGGTCGCCCCGAAGGGTGGCCTCTAGTAGCGTCCGGTTGTCCGCGATGTGCGCAGACAGGCCCCGGACGAAGGCGTTTCCTTGCACAGGCCCTTCCGTCTTGAAATCTGCGAAGTGCACGTTTCGGCTGCGGCCGACAGCAGCACCCAGAGACTCAGCGTCTCGCTCGGGTAAGTGTGTCGCTTCAATGCGCAGCTTCCTGATGGTGGAGTTCTTGTGTAGCGATTCGACTATCAGGCTCCAGCAGTCATTTGGAAACGGCCATATGCAGGGATTCCAAGATTCAAGAGTGAAGTCCTTGAGAGAAGTCGTGGTTTGGATAAATTGGGCAATGACTGACGCCATTTGTTCGTCAATGTGGACGGGCTTAATGTCCAAATAGACTTTGGTCAACTGGCGTAGCTCTGGCAAACGGTGCAAAACTAAAACCAGTCCTGTGTAGTTCTCTGATGATCTGGCGAGTAGCTCCGTCACCGAACTGCCGGCCAGCATTTGGGCTTCACCGGGCGTGCCCCGGACGCGGTAGCACATGGACAGAGCCGTGTTAGCAGCCGGCTCCATGGTTGCAGTCGCGAAGGTCACCAGCCAGCAGATCCTCGGGTATCAGCTGTGGATGAATGTGGGAAGAAGAAATCGGGTTAGAGTTAACAATATGAAATAAGATGTCTACAACATCAATTTTTATGAACCGTGAGTAGTAATCTATTGGGTAGTGATATATCATCCAAGAGGTATAAAACCTTAAAAACGCGTGAATTGAGACCTATCCACGATGAAAATATGCACTCTCGACCATTACACCTCTCCGAACTTTAATAATAATGTACGAACAGCCCCTTGAACAAGCTTTTCATAAAGTGTTTGATATAGCTTGTGATGTGTAAGAAGTTGAATGTAAAAAGATTAAAGGTGCAAGAATTCAGCTTGATATGCCCTCCACATTCTGTACGTTTAGCAGCACGAATAAGCGTAATATACAAGGTGTTTCAAGTGAGACTGTTAGCAATTTTTTAAATATAGCGCCTGTGCCAGTTAGGAGATCGCACTCTCCGAGATACTATAGTCAGTGATGTTATACATCACAATACAACTAAGACTTGTTAACTAGTAGGCTGCTTGACTATTATTGAAACATTAACTTTTTAGCAACTACCCTCGAGCTTCTCATTAAGAGATTTAAAGCCTACTTTATTACCCAGATGCCGTTCTCCAGCCGCTGCCACGCAATGCACTTTGGGAACGCACAAGGGCGAAACCAAAAGAGCGTGGCTAGAGGAAGTTATCCGCGCCCACGAGCGCGCCTCACACAGCAACACGGTTGTCACAGCCGCACCCACGTGGGAGTGCTGGGCGAGCAGAGAGCACGTGACGGACGCAATAACTAGGCAACCGACAAGTGCAAAACATGGGGCCTCCTTAACCTTCTATCCCAAAACGAAAGAAGGAAAAAAATTGGCTAAGCAAGGCATCGGCCCAGTATGCGACGACATGGAGAAGCAAATGAGTTTTCCCAAGACGTGGAGCATCTTCCGCCACCTATTATGCCCCAAACAATATAAAACCCGCCGGGCATAAACCAATGGAATATAAAGCACTCTTTCTAATGCTCAGAACCATTAACAAACTCAAAGATAATTATGTTGGAAGCAGCATCATTCAAGCACCTCCAACATACTCGGGACTTAGACAACCCAGAGTTGAACTAGCCCATAACGGAAGCTGAAGTACGAGCAGTGATTACCAGCCTCAAAAGGAATTCTGCACCCTGGCCGGACGACATAACTAATAGAATAATTCGAAACCTAGACGACGACTTCATCGCCAGCCTCACATGCAACAAGTATTGGAGAAGGGAGAACTCCGCAAGCAGTCGAGATCATCGGATGTCATCTTTATGAACCCCAAACCTGTAAAACCGGAGAAACTAGAAAACCTTACCTCTATTTCCCTCACCTCGTGTCTAGGGAAAATGGTGGAAAAGGTCATCAAAACAAGACTTGCCAACTACATGGAAACCGAGAGACTCTGGCCTCATGAAATGGTTGGCTTAAGAAGACTCATATGCACACAGGACGTCAGACTAAAACACGAAATCGTAGACAAAAGAAGGACTAGGAACACAAATGCCATACTAGGCTTGGACCTCACAAAGGCATTTGACAACGTAAGACTTTATGTAATCCTCAAGCACCTTCAGAGAATGAATGTCGCCGAAAAAAACATTCGCCTACATACCTCTCAGAGAGAAGTTGAAATTCCTTGAGGCTGAATCTCCAGTCATCAAGACAACAGACAGAGGCACAATACAAGGATCTGTACTCTCCCTCTTGCTTTTCTACATAGCAATGATCAACCTCCCGCCTTTGCTCAAAGTAGACATCAAGTTCAGCCTCTACGCCGATGACATTAGCGTCTGGCTAAACAAAGGCTCGGACGCGGAAAGATAAGAGAAACTACACCGCACGGCTGAAACACAGTTACGTAGTACGCAGCCAAAATAGGACGCAAGTGCTCGCCGTATAAATTAGAACTACTAGTATAGACGAGTAAGAAGGAGAAACTAAGTTTAAACCTCACAATAGACAGCCAAAAACGCCCCTGGTGAGGCAGATCAGAATCCTCGGCCTCATTATTCAAGCCGACGGCAAAAATCCACAAACTACAAGGATATACCGCACAACCGACTCGCCTTATCAGAAGAGTGTCTGTCAAAAGCTACAGGCTCAAAGAAAAGAATTTATTAACGCTAGTTCAGACATACATAATCATCAGGGTTTGCTATGCAACACCCTACCTGAACTTGACATCAAGAGGAAGAGAACAAATTGATGTCGTGATAAGAAAAAGCGTCAAAAGCGCACTCAGCCTCCCCAACAGTACATCCACAGTAAAATAATGGGAATTGGAGCACATAACACGTGGGCGGAAGTGGCGGAAGCCCCGCGAGTCGCCCAAGTAGAAAGGCTCAGCCAATCCGAAACAAGGCAAAAAATCCTATAATGGGTCGGGCTCCAGCACGACAGAGGGTCAAACCCCAAAGCCAGCCTAAGCCAAGGTAGCAGGGCCAACTTGCTCATCCCACCCATGGCAAGAAATAAGAGTCCCACCCACAGCGCAGACAGAAAAGCCGGGGCTAAGGCCACCGAAAGGGACATTAAAGAACTAGAGCTAAACAGTGTAGCACACACAGACGCGGCTACTGGCAATTCGGGACCTGCAGTCGCAGCAGTGGTAAACGGGACTGGAACCCCTTTGATCTCGGCTTCGGTGAACACAAGAGACGCAGACGTTGCTGAGGAGGTGGCGGTCGCACTAGCCTGCGTCGCCACGAAGGCAAACATAATAATCAGCGAGAACAAAACGGCTATATTAAACCTAGCGAAAGGAAGAACCTCGATCGATGCGAAGTAAATACTCACACCAAGAGAGATCAAGCGCAAGATCCAAGTCAAATGGCCCCCAGACCACGAATCGGTGTCTGGAAACGAAACCGTTCACGCGCTCCCCCGAGATATCTACTACCGGACGAACGCAAAAAGGCCCCACAACCCAGAGCCCGGGAAGACGATAAACATATACAACATCTGCGAATATTACAGGCCAAGCAGGAAAATAATCCGAACACCACACAAACAACTAAACAACGGAGAGACGATAAGCCTTCGAAGGCTACAGGCTGGAAACTACCCAAATTTCGTATGGGTACACCACCTCAAAATAGATGACAGAGAACACGATAAAAGCAAACAATGTGGACAGAGAGGCACACTAGACCACATCATATGGCAATGCCCCTTCTCGCCTAGGACTATGGCGAACATCCTAGACTTAGAAGCTTGGGAGTCCCTCCTGCGTAACTGAGTAGGGGAGCCTCCTATATTGCTCGAATAAAAAAAAGTGTCAATCAATCATTCCTACGCCCTCGCGTCAACACAGCCCTCTTCGCGAGCTTCGTCCGAGGCGTCAGTCTGGAGGTTTTCGCATCATCGATGGCGCGGCTCTCAATACTGCAAGATCTTCGCCGGCCGCCCTTCATCGCTGCTGAACAGCTTCTCGCTCGGCGACTAGCACAGCTGCGGGGATGCGAGCCTGTCTGTCCACGGCCGGTCTCGACGCGCGCGCTCTCACTCTAGAGAGAGCGAGCGTGCGCGTCGAGACCGGCCGTGGTCTGTCCTGACTCGTCCGTGTCTTTCTGCGCGCTTTATGTCAAAAGCGGTTTTACACTAGCCCAAAACCATACCTTAATGAGAGATTTACTGCCGCGGCTGACTGCCCTCGTGGCTCCCCTACCATAGCCTGAGTCGCAAAAATGCGGTGGTGAGCCACCCAGGCTCTGGCGGCATAGTTGGAAAATTTTCAGTTTCGATGCTCGAAGAAAGTGGTCACTCATAACGCATATTCCATGCACCGAATGCTACTCACGTGTGCTCCCGCGTTTTCTGCTGAGACGACGAGTGCCTGTTCAGCGCCAGCTAAGACGTTTAGACAAGTTTTTGAACGGTGTCCATAGGCATGCGCAGAGTTCTCCATGAGAATGAGCCAAGTTTCAGCGCAGTGCCCCCTCCCACCAACCTCCTCTCACCTATGCCCCTTTGGCCAAAACGGATCGCAAAGAATGATTATAAAACATTTTGTGATGGAATTGCAAAATACACAAGATATTCACCAGTAGTTTTTATTGTAACCTGCAACATCGGCAGAGGAATATGTGGTATAGAGAAGATAAGGGGCTGGTTTGTTAACACTGAAAATGTGAGCAAGGGAGGAGAAGGCATCAGGGTGCTTGTCAGCGTTTCCACTAGAGGTATTAGATACTTTTAGCTGAGCGGGTTTGCGGCCAGCGGCGCTGAGCGGCCCAGCGGATACACCAGCGGAGCGTCGAGCGAGAAAAGACTTTTAGCTCGGCGGGTCCGGAACCCGCCCGAGCGGAAAAGATCGTAGCGCTCTGTTGCGCGATCTCGTGGTCAGAATTGGAGCTAGCGTAATATGAATACGCGTCGCGCTTGTTTTTATTATGCTATAACTGCGGAATAAATGTAATTTTCTTTTGTTTTCTCTATATTAGTTTAAAATAGGGGTGTTCTGGATGCAGTAGAGAAATATTTGTGTTAGAAAAAATGTTTGCGACTGCGACGCTACGAAAATGAAGCCAAGTGCTAACCGCCAGGTCAGTTGTTCTTTCGCGCGCTTTTTTAGTTGCTTCTGCTCTGCTTATATCCGTTTCCAAGATGCCGAAAAGCATATTGCAAGATCCGCTACTCCTGTCGAGACTTAAATGGTCCAAGATAGAAGATCGCCGCGGTCGTAACCGACGAAACAGCGTTGCCAGCGGTCGTGCTCGCGGCCGCCATCTTGAATACCCATACACGCTCGCGCGCGCTCACGCACACTCGCGCGCTCCGCTGAGGAAGGCCTCCCAGCGGGGCGCCGTAAACGCGCTCGCCGCCCCAGCGCACTGCGCATGCGCAGTGGCGTCCGCGCTCGTCCGCTCGGCTCCGCTGGCCGTAAAAACACTCAGCTAAAACTCTTTATTGTCTTCACCCAGACGAAGGCTGTTCTCTTATTGAAATGTTCGCAAGCACCCTGACGCTTTCCCGTCCCTTGTTCACCACGTGAGTACCGGCAGAGGAAGGCACTCACTGCATCGCTGAAGCATCAGTGTAATTTCGCGCTTCCGGAGTAATTTTCATCCTCTCTAGACCCAAGAAAATATGACAATTTCTTATTTGGTTACTGTCACTGCAAAAAAGAACCTGAAAACATTGCCTCAAAATGACCCGTCAAGAGTAAACAGTGCTTGAAACACCGCATCATGGAGCGTCGGCCGTTAACATTCCTGCGTGACCATAGCATTGCACTGTAAACAATGACGGAACAAATCGGCAGAGTAAATTTATTGGGCAGACTTCGTGATTAGGGGGCTGAGACGATTAGGGGGAAGGAGCGAACCCCCCTTCCCTTGTGCGCGCGCCTATGAAGGTGTCTAAGTAACAATAATGAGTTTCCTTTGACAATAGCCTTGGATGGTGTCTAATTACCCATATAGAGAGTTTGCACGAACGCTGGCGACGCTATGCATTCTGGGTACTACGCCATCTTGTCTTCCTAGCAGCAGTCGTCGCAGCCACCGCACTTGCAACGCAGCCAAGTTTATACGGTTGTGTAGTGCGTGCAAACGGTGCTGGCATGATGGTATACTGTTATGTCATGAGCTTTAACAGCCGAACCCAAATCAAAGCGCAGAAACTAAGAAAGGACGGGCAGACTCTGATACGTCTGCACGAGTGCGAGAAGGCAAACCAGCTCTCAAGGCGACGCCTACGCGAATGGCTCACGCGGATTAACAGACGCGAGATCGACGCCAGCCTGGACAAGTGTAAAGTCTGTTCATGCCACTTCATGTCATGTGCGTAAACAATTTGCGACATATGGAGAGTTTGATAGTCGATTTGTTTACTGCAGCTCCTGCGTTCTACGCTTCACAAGGCAGGTACCTGGCGACGCGTCTAATTGCTGCCCACACCGAAGATCTTTGGTTACACGCATACATTTCCTACATCAACCGTCGAAACTTTTCGACGATTACCCCATCGCTGCAGCTGCGCTATGACTCGAAATCCCCAAATCAGACGCGCTATCATTGTTGCAAAGCACGATCCCATGGCTGGCCAGCAGCCAGTGTTAATGCCGTCTATGAACGACTGTTTTTGAAGTGCGTGCAAGCCGTACCCTACATAATACAGTAAGGTAGCAACACGCAAGCATGCTTCGCCGTTGCCATCCATGCAGATACAGTGTGCAGATCAAATGTCGCCGTCGCTTTCGCTCCAGTGGTTCACCTGGGTTTAAATCACAAAGGCAACAAAAGGAATTTGTATCTCTGTCAATAGTATCCTTGCCTGTGTTTTCAGGATCACGGCCTCGGCTGTGACCGTTTTCATCCATGGCTTGCATACGCATCCACTGGTGAGAATGCTATGGCCTTCCAAAGCTTCCTTGTCCTTAAGTTCCTGCTTAGTGACAAAACTAGTTCTCCGAACTAGAAATTCATGACTGCGGACGACGTCGACGGGCGGCCACGTGTCCAAATGCATAGTGATCCATAGTGCAGTCGCCGGCGCGTATTGTGAACGAGTCCACACTGCATTGCTTTGCCTTTTCCTCGTAGCGCACCCGATCTTTTCGGCACAGCTGCACACAACAATCCGGAGCAGAAACTGCTGACATCGTCCATGCGCGTCGGGGTGGCACACGAGCAACCCTGTGTTTGTTTGGCTGACTGTCGAAGACGACGCGGCTCTCGGGTCAGTTCACTGCAGCCTGCCTGTGCGGCGTCGACTGCTGTTTAGGACGGCAAGATGGCGGATTACCCAGAATGCATAGTGCCGCCGGCGTGCGTCAAGCTCCCTGTTTTGTCTTCCTTGACAATGAAATGTCCGTGACTCTGCGTGAATATATTTTAGACAAGTGACGGCTATGAGTACCTTTCGCGGCACGGAAAATAGAGCGTGTTTTTACACGATCGAGTTATTTCCTCAAGTAAAGGGGAATGGGTGGAATAGGCCGCAGGTCGAGGATTTCCCCGCGTAATCACCATGCTAAGGGGAGTTGTTATTATCAATCCATTTACAAAACCTCCTAAGCTTACTACGAATGACTGATATGCAGACATTTCTGCAGTGCAGTATGTTTTCTGGGGTGGTATTCTCCCGGTGTCGCCTTTTGCGACATGTCGCATTCGCTCTTCGCTGATTGGCTCGAGCCGCGGTGACGGCGGCGTGACGACACGGACCCGCTTTCCTGCTACGTCATCGTGACGTCGCCGCAATTTACTACGCTTAGTCGAACAACGGAATGTGCTGAAGCGATTCGCGCGGGCGACGGGCTACCGTTAGCGTACGAACGCAATCGGCAGTTGCGGCTTTTGCGCACTTGGCGTGAAAACATGGCGACCTCCTTTCAAGCGAGAGCCGCCCGCTTCAGCCAATTCAGCAGTCCTTGCGATTCCGGTCGGCATGTTTACCGGCAACTACTGCTGTTGTTACTCTTCGCTATCACTTACCTTGCTTCGACGATAAAGTTTAAGCTGCAATTCAGCCTAGTTTTTTAGATACGCTCTAGATTCTGGAGCGCGCAAGCCTAATGGGAAAGAAAAATAGATTTGGAGCTTTTTCGCGGTGTTTTATAGACTTAAATGAAGTAAAGCGAGTTTATATTAAATTTGCAAATGTTTTTTTGAACATTAGACGTCATGTGATGGCAAATATTCTTGCTATAAAAGATACGAAACTACTGCTGCTAGTGAATCAGTAGTGGTAAATTGTCGCTTCTCGGAGTGAATGAATGCACCGCAGACGAAAGTGCCGGCGGCTTTTTCCGTTTCTTCGAGCATCTGTAAGCACTTTTTTAGGCCCCGCCCATATGCGACATGTCGCAAAAGGCGACACCGGCAGAATACTACCACTGCATTGCACACAATCTGTCTAAAGGAGGTTTTACAAACCAGAGCAGTGTTTTTGAGGCAAGTGCGTGCGGAGAACACATGTGCATCCGCTTAGTAATAGGGTGTGCTTAAATTGCACCACATTATTCTCCAACGTCGTTCGCTGAAGCATGCGTATGCAGCTAACTTGTGAGCCATTTTGTAGCGCTCCCCCTTCTGAAACGGTAGGACTTTACTGGGAAAAGCGCCATCGAGAACGCGGCAAGCAATGGCTTGCCGCGTTCGCGATAAAAGAACTTCCATTCAGTTTTTTCTCTACCAGCCACAACACTGCAGATAAAGGGGGTGAGTCATGCCAACACCCTCTAGAGAAAAGTCACCCTCGCTACCCTGCGGGATAAAGGGAGCCGGACAATGAAGGATTCCAAGAATACGGGTAAGGTCAAGCCCCCTCCGGGAGGCGTATTCGCCAACTGCAGCCTGTACAGCCACATGGCTTGAAACAACGGTGAATTGATCACGGTGACTGAAGAGTGTCACAACGGCTTACCTAAAAGGGATAATAAATGCTCTTAAACGGCGTTATATGCCACTAAGCATCACGATTTGCGACCTAAAAGGGGAAAAATGCTAAAAAATGAAATTAAAAAAACAATAAAATTACAGTACAGAGAGCGGAGTCGAACGGCCGACCTTCCATACGCAACACGTGCCTCTAATCCACCGCGCCATAGCGGCGATGTCAAGCCGTCGTTCTCAATGAATATTTATAACAAGCCTTAATGTGGCTGCTACCTGCCGGTGGGCGGCGCTGTCATCGCTGGCTGTACCGGCTGCATTTGGCGAACACGCCTCCGGGAGCGTATGCGTCACGTGGCATCCCACTGTGCACGTTCTTGTGACAAGGCGGTTCACCGGCTGCACGCAACAATCATTTCTGGCGCAAATTAAAACATCAAATATTAAGCGGGCTCACCAGGAAAAAGGCAACTCAGATTTGAACTTTTTCTGTGGATAGATGGCCACACCTGAGTACCCCAAAAAGGAGGGAAGTTCTATTGCCCCTCCAAGTGTGTAAACTACACCGCGACACGAAAGTATTCGTTCTTCCGCGTACAAAAAGTAGAGCCCATAACTTTCTGTAGGTATGCGGCAAAAGTTCCGGGGACCGAAGCACAAAAAAGTTAACCCCTCTCAAGCCATTGAGCCCAGAAGGATGTGGGGGTCATACAATGGACCACTTCCCAGGAACCCACCAATTTAGCATTTCCGGTTTGGAATGCCTAAGCTTCCTTGAGTCTTTTCTGGGAAAATTCTTTTACAATGGTAGGGTGGGGTTACTAGTTTCCCCTGAGCAGACAGGTGTGGTCGTTTAAAATGGCGGATGCGAGGCTTGGTGCATCCCCAGGAAATTACCCGGAAAAGGGTTCATTGCGTTGAACACCTATGCAGTCAGTCGCTAAATCAAAGGAAAGAAAGGAGCTCCTAGCACAATGCCTTATGACTGGTTTTCTTCCCATTCCCGCGTAGCCTTCCTTACATAGCTACAGAAGCATGTCCTCGGTTGTAGTGACAGCCTAGACTCGTACGAGCCTTCCCAGCGCCGAACACCCATCTTCCGCTTCTCGGCACCAACAAGGCACCAAGCAAATCAAAGTTGGATGAAACTTAAAAGGACGAGAAGTGTGGTTTGCAAAAGCACTGAGAGCGTCCTGTAGCTATGCATGGTGACTGAATGCAAACTTTGGCATTGTATAAGCGAGTTCTTGCTTAGCTCTGTTTACATGAACTAATAACGCCAGGTTGAGTCAGGGGTCGGGCTGAGCGAAGTCAACCCAACTCGACCAACGCGTAGTTACACGAACTCGATTTTAGCTAGTCGAGACTAGTAGCGAAAAAATAATGTGTCGCCAGGTGGAGTCACGTCTCACTAGTAACATCCGCAGGGACAGACGAAATTACAATTAAGCTGATTAATGAACTTGGCCCAAGAAGCAAGAAAGCGCTGATAAAAGCATTGGAGACAGTCATAACAAATCAGCAAATTCCGCACAGCTGGAGACGGAGTAAAATGAATTTGAGTAATAAAGGGAAAGGAGATAAGATGAACATAAAATCCTTCCGTCCGATTACGATAACATCTGTTGTGTACAGGCTGGCAAATCAGGCTGTGAAATTAAAAATACAGTCATGGGTAGAAGGTAATCGGATACTCGGAGAACTTCAGAATGAGTTCAAAAGGAGTAGGCGCTTAGATGATAGCCTGTTCGTGATTACCCAATGCATAGAAATAGCTAAGGCGGAAAACAGACCTCTGTTTTTAGCCTTTCTGGACATAAGCGGTGCATACGATAACGTGAACAGGGAACTCCTGTGAAGCATATTGAAAGATTTAGGTATCGTCATGAGGTAATTGATTTTCTACAGGAAATCTAACGAGATAATGAAGTTGAAATTACATGGGAAGGGAAAAAAAGTGCCACAACTGTGGGGGTGCACCAAGGATTAAGGCAAGGTTGTCCTCTATTCCAGAAGAGGGCAAATACGGGCTGGTTGGTACATGTTTTACGAATTGGAAAAACAGCGCAATCAAAGACGAGAGACAAGAGAAGGACAAAACACCAGCGCTGGTGTTTTGTCCTTCTCTTGTGTCTCGTCTTTGATTGCGCTGTTTTTCCAATTTGTCCTCTATCACCGCTGCTGTTCATGCTCTACGTGATAAATATGAA
Source organism: Amblyomma mixtum (assembly GCF_055824585.1). Lineage (NCBI taxonomy): Eukaryota > Metazoa > Arthropoda > Arachnida > Ixodida > Ixodidae > Amblyomma > Amblyomma mixtum. Next base: position 432,480,885 of record NC_143014.1, read on the forward strand.
AAGAAGGCTAGAAGAAAGTAATCTAGGTTATAATCTGTCGTACAGATTAGGCGGAAATGTAGTTGAGCAGCGACTCCCAGGTTTAATGTATGCGGACGATATTGTACTGTTTGCAGATAGCCATGAAGATTTACAAACTTAGGGTAATTGCTGTGGAGACCAAGGAGACGCTCTAGGATTCAGTTTTAGCGCAACTAAATCAGGTGTGATGATTTTTAACTATACAACTGACCAGGTGCTTACAATACAGGGCCAAGAAATACCCAAAGTGGCCGAATACAAATAGCTCGGGATATGGCTAAACGAAGGGCAGATATACACGGAAAAGCATGAACAGGCTCTTAGGGCAAAAGGACGAAGAGACGCCGGGATAATGAAACATAGGGCATTATGGGGGTACAACAAATATGAAGTACTAAGAGGTATTTGGAAAGGAATAATGGTGCCGGGACTTACTTTCGGCAATGCGGCTCTGTGCTTAAGGGCAGAAGTTCAGTCGAGATTAGGCGTAAATCAGAGACCTGCTGGAAGATTAGGACTAGGTGCCCACGGCAAAACCACAAACGAGGCAGTACAAGGGGACATGGGCTGGGCATCGTTCGAAGCACGGGAAGCTAAGAGGAAAATACTATATGAAGAACGCCTCAGGAAATTGGACGATAAAGGGTTGGCAGGTACGGTATTTAAATATATATACAGAAATAACGTTGACTCACAGTGGCGGAAAAGAACTAGAAAACTAACCCGTAAGTATGTCGGTCATGAGGATGGAGAAAGAAAGAGTATTAAACGACAGGCTAAAAACGCGGAAGTTAAAAAATGGATGAATTCAATGGAAAATAAACATAGTGTAGAACTATATCGATACTGGAAAAGGCAGATCAGGAAGGAATTTTTCTATAACTCAATAGGCAGTGCCCTACTTTTTGAAGCTAGATCAGGGTGCCTTAGAACGCGCAGCTGCAAAAAGAAATTTAACGAAGAAGATGACACATGCGCAGTGTGTGGTAGATCTGTGGAAACAATTGAACACCTCATAATCAAATGTGATGGTATCCATCCGGGTGGCGATGCCGGCACAGTCACTCTTCCCTAGGGTTTAAAGATAACAATGGTCATGTAAATGAATCTGCAGTGGAAGTTAGCAAAAACCGATTGGAGGATTGGTGGCTCAAAAACAGAGATGTGGCATAAGGTCAGAATTGTACTAAACCGTAAATAAAGATTATGGCGAATCTTAATGAGAATTGCCAACACAGTAAACAAAAAATAGTAAAGAAAAGCTGAGTATGGTGGCAATTGGCACCACCCCGTTTCAAAGGGGGCGCTCCTATCCATCCATCCAAAATTTTAGCGCGAAATTGAATCCTCGCAGAAAAAAATATGTGCGCACGAACACAGACAAGCAAGAAGTTGGTGGTAGTGTGTAGTAGCGACAAAATAATTTGTCGCCAGGTGGAGCCACGTCGCACTAGTAAAGTTTTAGCGCGAAATTCAAATCCCCGCAGAAAATACATACACAACTTTCAGAGCCTGTAAAACGCAAACAATAGGTTCGATATGGATAAAAATTGCGGCTTAACAATCAAGAAAGAAAAAGAGAGGAAATGTTGCGGATGAAATTTTGATATTTGACTTAGTTTTTTCCCTAGATGACATGAAAGTTCGACATATCTAAAAGCACCAGCTTTCTGGAACTTTGAGTCAGTTGCAGTTGAAGAGCTGGGCCAAGTAGGTCAGTTTTTTCGCGTGGGTCCGGCCCAATCGACAAATTACGGCCAGCGCAGAGCTCTGCAATGCGCACACCTGTGCGCAGAAAAAAAAAAACCTAAGAGGCCACTGCAGCAGTCGAGAGCCGCATCTTACGGTAGTTATTGCCGAGAAGCGGACAGTCGTTGTTTCAGCATTAAGCATTACAACTTTTCTGGATATGAGATCGAGAAGTGCGGGGAGCGTGGTAAGAGACTATCTATTTTCAGGACGGGCAATGCGAAATTCTGTAAAGGACCTCACAAACCTTGTAGCTGCTCATTGTATCCCCGACGTGCCTGCGCCTGTGCCAACGATGAACTACAGGAGCTCACATTCACTCACTCGCACTAACACTCATCTCCACTTATATCCCCTCACTCACACTCATGTCCACCCATGCACTGACTAACACTCACACTCAAACACGTGAGGGTGAGTTTCAGTCAGGCAATACGAGTGCACTCATGAGTGAGTCTGCCGATCTATGCCTATTTTGCATTGCAATTCACTGATAATTACGCCGTCCACGTGTAGTCCATCAGGTGGGAAGCGGGACTTCCTTCATTCATTCCTCATTCAAATAACGAATGCATATTGATATCAATCTGAGAAATATCTGAACAGACCTCGAACGCCATCGGCAGTATGCAAGCATCTACAACATTGTGAGAACAGGAGCGCTATCGAGACTTCAACAAGTGGATATGTCAAATAGAACGATAATTTCTCGGCAAACAAGCGTGAACAGCTGGATCGACTCACCTCAGGAATTTCTGGGTTGCAGTTCGCTATACGGCAGGTTCAACCTCCACACTTTCCTCACGTCGACTGTTCAGACGTCCCCGAATACACGATTCGAATCAACTTCGGACCAACTCGGTACACAAACGGTTTGACAACTGAGGGCTCTATCCTGCGGGCTCTATTTTTAAAGGCAAGGTGACCCAGGTCACGTGTGATGAGAGAGAGAAATTAAGGGAAAGAAGTAAAGGGAAGGCGATGGGTCTGGGCGTGTTTGTGACTCATGTGAATGACGGTCAACCCCTAGCACAATAGCAACCTCTAGCACAACCACAATATTCTCAGAATATTGAAGTGAGTAGGAGGACCAACAAGACGAGATAAAGAAGGAAAGGAGAAAAAAGAAGGGGCCGGAAACACGTTCCCCATACAGTACAGTACAACACTAGAACCCAGTGGCTCTTGCCTGTCAAAGGTGCCCCTTCCAGGAATGTTAGGACTGGCATCCCTCGGAATGGCATCCCTCGATTTTCATGACCCTGCTAGTGTGACAATGCAGGGAGCGGGGCCACAATGGAGAGAGCTGTCCATCCCCCACCAGAGGGAAGGGGTTTTCCCCTTTCTTCGACCAATAGGTGCTTTGCCACACATCACGTGTTCATGCGTCACCACATTGAGAGGCGCGCTTTCGGCCCTCGTACACAGACGGCAATCTCGCATTCTTCTTCGAAAAGGAAGAGGAAAGACGTCCCCTTATCTCAATAGAGCCCAGGCACGAACGACAGGAGCGGGTCGAGACAGGTACTTGTCAAGGGAATGCATCATTGTAACCTTTGCAGCTCTTTCCTTTACACTCTACCTCGAAACCTGGCAATGTCCGGCGGGGCTTCAGGTTCACGCAGATTTGGGGGCAGCCCCGCGCTCGTTTTCGAAGAAGGACACAGTGCAGGGCTGCTGACTCATCTCCTCTCGCGCTAAACCCTTCATGCAGTATTGCAGGAAGCGAAAACGTGTCTGTGAACGAGGGTTTTTGGTTGCAAAACGTCTTCCTCTAAGTCAGCCTTCCCGCAATTTTGCAAGTTGTCCATTAGCGGTGGCTCGCGAAGATCCGCGCGCTACCTCTGGCAACCGCCGCCTCTTGCCAGTTTTCGGTCGGCTTGCGCATTTCGGTGAGTTACGCGCTGTTTTGATAAATTGCAGTGCGTTCGCTACCATGACGTCGTGGCCGGCTGAAACGACAGTTTATTTTATTTATCTTCTTAAAGAGTTCTCAACTCTGTGGAATAGGCCGGTATGATTATTTGAACACACAAAAGAAGCAGGTGCAGTGGGCTCAAATACGGGACAGAATGGAGGATAATAATGGAGGATACATGGCCTGGCTACATGCCATTCACTGTTGTCACGTACGCTTTTTATTTCACTGTGTTTGCGGCATAAAACAACTGGATTCTTCGCTAATGTTTTGTGCCACTCATTTATAATCTGGTTTGTTTTTTTTTGTTTTATTAGCCGCTTCATTTTAATCACCTGCGTGCCTACCTCTCGTAGCTGGCTTCTGTGTTTACGTTGCCTGTCGTTGCTTTTCTCAAACTAGCACCCTGTTTACTTTTTTTAAAAAAATCCTTGGCTTGACTGTTGAGGCGTGCTGCTCAATATGAAAAAGTTAAAGCGAAATACACAGTGGCACGAGGTGAAACGGGGAGTGCCTCTTATAAATGATTTATTATTTTGTTATAAGAGAGGCCTTGAAGACCCAGTTTACGAAAAAGCGCCGCACATACCGCAAAGAAAAAGAAAAAATGTCCCAGTCAAAGAGCAGGCAGGGCTCTGAAGAGAGGTACTTGCGGAGGTGGCGGTTTCTTGCGGTGCCCAGTGGCGGTGCCCTGTCCGCCCACCGCTCTTCCAATGACCCGTATGGAGTGCCACAAAAAACGGTGTGTCATTCCTCTCTTGCACAGAAGGCTGGTTGGAAGCCAACGCACGTGGTCATCGCGCTGCCCGCTGCAGGTGCCATCCGCTTCCTCGGAAATGGACTGCGTGTGAGTCATACACGCCGACGGGGCGCACGTGTGAACCAGTGGCGTGGAGAAAAAGACAGAGGGAGGAGAAGCATACATGCGAAATATGACTGTGTAAGAATATGCGAGTAAATGCATGGGCGTCTTCCTTTCATTCATATCTGAACGATCTTACATGAATGTAACCGCCGATTTCCTACTAAAAAACCAAGGTTTACATTACGACAGAAATAATGCACCATTTCTAGTAGCGCTGTCACAAACCTCCTCGTTCGCCGTCTTTGCCAGCTAGAAACCCAGATAAGTTCGCTGAACGTATATTTTAGAAAAGCGTTCGATGAAAAAAACGACAACAAAATATGGGTGCAGTGCTGGTTTCTTTTACACCCTGTTTTTCTTGGCACTGTCAGACTGCAATTACGCGGATAAAGGCAAGACTCCCTCCCCGTCACTTTAAACGAATTATTTTTCTGAGAGGTAGCCTGGAAGTAGTAGTTCGCCGAAGGCAGCACCAGTAATGCGCAACTAGTAAAGGGGCACTGACAAGTAGCAGGGGTAATTCTATTAGAGTACGAATGCTAAATTCAACTTGAACGAAAAAAAAAATTTTTTTTTCCCAAGAAAACTCGTTTACACTCTGCTGCGCAGACTACAATGGTGCCCTACCCTTTCAACCTGTCAGTACTGCATCACTCGCCGCGTTGCTTTTTTTTTTCATTTTGGTGCTGCCAATTGACCGCGCCTGCGGAGCGGGCGGCGAGTGTTATTTTTCGCTGTGCCCCACTGGCAGCGCGAAGTAGAAACAAGCAAGCCAGCGAGAAATTTTGCAGTGAACAGAATGGAAAGGTGCAAAATTAGCTTGAAAGCAACAGTGGCATCACCGCGCCCTGTTTCAACATTTAAAAACGTTTATAAGTAATTTACCTGTACGTCCCACATGATTGCAGATTGCACAACAAGAATTCCATTTTTTCTGTCTGGTTGTATAGTCATGCAAATTCTACATTCGCATTACAGCTTGCAGAGGGCACCGTCGCATCAATAGGTGGCATCTTGAATGAGGAGAGCCCTGATGTTGAAGCTGTCACTGCCGGCAAACTGCACTCCATTCGGCTTAGCGCACTTCAACAACTCTCGGCCAAAAAGTTGAAACCAAGAAAAAGAGCGGAGATGTGGGAGGAGCGAAAGAACGCGCTCGCGACCATTGCGGGCGCGATGCGGCCAGCAGAGGGCAACGATGCCGCTGCGCACTTGGCAAAACTGTCGCAGCGATGCTGAGGAATTTGGATGGTGTTAAGCTTTCTCGCTGCCAGAAAGAGTTATTGGATGTACTAGAGACGCATTTCACCACGGAATAACCACACTTCGACTTCCTGATATTGTTTTATGGGGTCTGCATGGGCAGCGCGAATGGTCTGGGCAGGTAGTACATGTTGTCTACGCACAGCTGTACAATACAGTCCTATGTTTCACTTCTTTTTGCTTAGCTCTGGGCATATACACTGTGCCAACATGCGCAGACTCTCGCTGCCATGGCACAGCACCTTTGCCTTTGAAGTACGCGAATATTTTGTCACGAACAGCAGCACCATATGCAGCACCGTATGGCGGTATCCCGAAAAAAATGGACCCTCCCGCGCTTCGCCACCTCCTTCGGCAGCACCTTGTCCATCTTTAGACACAAAAATGTGCGTCCCACACACCGCATTAGCCATGGCAGCGACTCTCTCCGGCTTCGCGCTGATGACGGTTTGCAGACAACGAACACGATTCGCCAAGATCCCGAATGCACATCCGACAACGCGCCGGGCTCTTGACAGCCTACAAGAAAAAGGAGTGTTTATACGAAAAATTCAAATGCGTAACTAAGTGATGCATCAGTGGGCTGGACGCGTGGAACAGCACTTCTCTTGCGCACTAATTATTTTCCTCAGTTGTTTACTAGCAAAACGGACACCAACAGTACTTAATATGCTTGAAAAGCTTTTCACTTTCGGGGTATTCCTTTAATCAATCTTAAGCTGTACAAGAACTCATCGTTGTATGTGCATTTAGGAAAATAAATATGTGTGTCAGCCGAATAGGTGAAACTGCCCAAAACACACTGTCATGAAGCCGTTAACTATGAGAATACTAAGTTTACCTGTGACTAAATATCCTCTGCTCATCCGACAGGGTGGTTCCTCCGTATGGCTTCATTAGGTTTCTGCCGATAGGGCACGCGTCATGCGCCACGAACACAGGCGGCAGAAGCAACTCTGCCGGTCCTCCCACAATAACTGCCTCTGGCAGGTTGGCTCTGTTCTCCGTCAGGGCACGCTGCAACGCTCTCGTTTGCCCGACACCTCCATCGCCCTGGGATCCTGGCGCACCGACCTCGATGCAGATAAATCGGTACTTTGAGTACACAATACCAAATAGAACAATACTGTATGATTTTTTGTAGCTAAAATAAATTGAGCCTGATTTTGTCGGTTCGGTATGCAGACAAGTTTTCCGTCCATTGCAATGGCACAATTTGCATATTGCCAATCTTCATTAAATGCCGCTATATTGTTTTGCCAATCTTTTTTTGTTGTTTCCGGCGCCCTTTGGCAATCCCCTTAAAGGGGCTGCAGAACACTGCTTGGGGGGATACCGGCTATACTTCAGGTGGATTCTTTATGTCACATAGATGCTGACTTAAAAAGAATTCCAGGAATCGATGCACAGGAACGGGAGTTATTCAGTGAAGAAATTTCAAAATACAAGCAAACAAAACGGTGCCCTCAACTCGATTTTGGCGGGGCTTCCCACTCATATTTCGCTCTCCCAATGACAGCACCTGGCGCAACCAATCAAAACAGCCTGCCAAAGCACGTCGCGGAAGTTTGAACTCCATGGTTGCCTACTCTCTCCAACTCGTTCTTGCTGAGACTGGCAGCGTCATTTCCATATGCCGGAGCCCCTGGTGGCGTATTTTTATTTGACTTGCTTTGTAGGGCATTTATCTAGGACAAATAAGTTGTTTTTGTTCATCTAATATAAAACGCAGACAGGTGACAAAATGTTCACACAATTTGCAGTATATTTACTGTTTGTACAATCATCCAGCTCGCGCCAGATGATGCCATATCCGCTGCTGACACCCGCCACTCTGTGGGGACACCATCAGAGCCATGGACTTCTTTTTGAGAGGACATTAAAATATTAAAAACGGAACATACGCTGTTTTAGCGACGCTAATAGCACCATCGTAACTCACTGTATGTGATCAACAGGCAAAACAGTCAACTAAGATTGTGTTTCTGGGCCCCTTTAAAGCTTTCATATATCGCGGTGCAGGTGTCTGCTATGATGCGATCCACTGTTCAGTGGCCAAGTCTGAACTGCCGTCTCCCTCTCTCACTGTGATGACTTTCATTTGAGCTTAGCGGTGTTTTGCTGGCATGCTGTTTGCGCGTGTTGGAGTTCATGAGCGAAAAGGGCTTCCTTGGCTGATGAATTGATGATTTATTTCATTCCCCTTGTTAACGACTTTGCTATTCGGTAGGATACCAGTCGCGATGACTATTTAAAAGCAGGTGATATGGCTGCAGATACGTGGCCAGACGGAGGATACTTGGCCTGCCTACGGGCCTTACACTCTGCACTCTAAACACGATTTCGCTTATACGGGAGTAAAAATGGAGTAGGCTGTCCTTTAGCGCACTCCCTTTTCAAAAAAGGAAGTGCGCTGAAGGACATCTGGACTCCTTTCTGCTTAGAGTGTGGGTACATGCACTGCTTTTTTTTTTTACTGTATTCGTTCCATATTCCCAGTTTGAATGCGAATTACTCATTGATTTTGTGCTACAGTGCACCGGCTTTTAGAGTTTGTTTTGTTTGGTTTTCTTAGCCGCTTGTTCGATCCGTGGCCACCTCTATTTTCCCGTTGTCTGTCGTTGCTTTTCTCAAAGTAGCTCCGTGTTCTATTCGCGCTTTTCACGGCCTATAAGGGGCGCCACCGTTCGGTCAACATGGCCGACAGCATGATGATCGCTGCATAGCACAGCCAGCGCAGCTGCGATGTTTTGCGGCTAACAACGTGTTCACTCGCTGCAAACACGGCCAAGCTCACGTGTGTCTTGACGGTGTGGCACCTCCGGAAATTCTTTCCATAGCGTCTGTGTTTTCTTACGTCCGGGATCGCAAGCGCTGTCTAAACTATGGCGAAGCAGTCCTTGACGCCGGGCACCCTATGTGCTGCGGCCGCCGCCGATATTCAGACCAAGATGTGCAAGCAGTCAGTTTGTGTCTGGACACGAATAACGTGAAAGGACCACCGCATGAAATTCAAGTGGAACTGGACATAAAGGTGAATAAAGCATAAACCATTTGATATATCGCTAGCAGTCAGAAGGAACCACAGCAGAAGCAATGCTGAGTTGCGCAGTTTCGTTTTACAGGACAGGTGCCCTTGTAAAGCTAGACTGTTCGCTTATTGCAAGCATGTGATAGCGACGCAACTGCATGTAAATGGGTAAGTCTCCAATTAATCAAAATAAATAACAAGCGGCATCAAGTACGGCGTATTTCGTTTCACCGCTTTCTTCTTAGCCTTGGTAATTAAGCTGAGATCTTTAATCATTTTGCACTGCATTTGGTTCATTCAGTCATATCTTGTTGCGCATAGAGTCGGGCGCTAATCGATAGTTTTGTCGAAAAAAATTATAGTGAACAAATTGTGGCCTGTCTACAAAGCATTCAGTATCCGCGCCATCGCTTTAACCTTCCCCGCCGCTCACCCATAGCTAGGGCAAGATTGCGCGACAAAAACGTGTCTGCTCGCAGCGGAGCCTGATATCCGATTTGCGAGATGGCTTTGTTAATCGACAGCATTAATATGTGTCTCGTTAAGCGGGAAATCCGGATTCTACCGAAACTCCGAGTGGCGTCATGCGTCAATGTCTGCAATGAAATTGATAGAAAGAGGACCTCAATTTGAATTAAAGGACGGCGCATGTCTCAACTGACTTAACTTTGTAAAGTGAGTAAAGAAAATATTTCATAAATCTTATTCGGATTCGAACCCGTGACCCTTGAGTAGCGAACCAGTCCATGTCCCCACTGGCCACGTTGACTAAGTGGAGTGGATGTATGTGTTGTAACGTGCTATCCAGTCGAATGGATTAGGTGAGATCATAATTAGAGTAATTAAGTGTACAAGTGAGAAGTTTCTGTCCGCGAACGAAGTTTAGTGATGGGCTAATGAGGGGAGTGGAAGTAGAGGTGTGCTAATTAGTGATATAGTAATTATACTATATATTTATGCATTAATATATTACATTTATATATTAATTATACATTTATACTGGCATCATGTGACTTGGAATATGTGCCCGCAGCGTATAACCGATTGAGATTACTAGTTCTGATATCATATGGCCCATGTGTTGTGTGCTAATAAGTCCCCCGACCATTAAGCAATCACGCCATACCCTTAAAGGCGGAACTTAAGTGTCCTCCAAATTTTTTTCCTTCTTGCAGGCTTGGCCTCAAAAACTTCCAAGTTTTTGCTCTCACTAATGCCCGCAAGGCCACGAGGGTATTTAAATAAATAAAAATAAATAAATCAGAGCTTCAGCAACAGTAGGGCCGGCGCTCGTCGAAAAACCTCTACGATCCAAAGGAGACAGAAAAATTCTGCCACGTGAAAAACATTAGAAACACTGAAGCTGGACGAGTCTACTCAAAAAAAATCCTGCAGAACTTCTCGCAGGCGGATCTAACGTCGCCCTGCATGTAGGCGGCCGACATAGCGGGAATGTTGTTGAAGATGAGATCGTTGAAAGGAAGGCTAACCATTCACTGGTGCAATTTATAACATCAGACACTAGTTTGGATGAGCTTGCAGCGCTCCACTAATTTGTTGTTAAAGATTTGCCGTTGCTGCGAAAAGGCTTCTTAGCCACACGCATTCTTGAAAGATCACTCGGCGAAACAAGCGCACAACACAAGAAACGGTTCACTGACGTCCTATGCAACTACCGCAGACGCCTCTGATTCCCCACCGCCGCTGTTCATCACGGAGACTGGGACGTCTTTCGCCCCACCGCGGCGCTTCAGTGTGTGAAACGCGCCAATAACGTTGTCTGTTGCACTGAGCCACGTTGCACAAGTTCAAAAAGGAACAGTAAATGCACGGCATTTGAAACGGAGGTGACGCTACGTGCTATGAGGTGCCTATAAGTTGTGGCAGTTTTTGCAGGTTTACCTTGTATCATGCGAGTCTGCGAAATTTATTAGTGATTACCTATTCTCTTACTATTACAGAGGTCTTGAAGGCTTCTGATGATGATGATCACCGAAAAGGGGATAATCTCCGACTGCAAGAGCGGACAAGGCTCGAAGGAATAGTATGGAAGAATGTGGCGCTTCTTACGTGCGACGAGATTTTTTAATGCTGTGCCCACGCCAACTCACCGCTCCGTCAGCGACGTGTACGGGCGGGAACACGAAGCGGTATTTATGTCATTCTTCTCCTGCACAGAAAACTGGATTTCATCTAGATTATCCTAAACTCTTGTTCCCTAAACCACACCTGACGTTCGGCCCGATACGCCTGCGTCAGCTCGCTGAAGGTATGCATGTTCTCTCTCGAGTCGTCCAGGTTCGAGTCCGCCGCCGCCCGGTTTATTAGTCCTCGGGCGTGGGCATTGGCGGCCTCGTTACCAGGGTTTCCCGAGTGCGCAGGCAACCAGATCAGCTCCACTTGGCGGGGCAGTGTAGCAGGAAGGAACTGCAAGACGGAGTAGGCGGTCTCGTGGATCCTGCCTCTAGCAAAATTTAGTAATGCGCTTTTAGAGTGAGAGCGAATGTACCGGGCTTCAGTGTGGGCAATGGTAGCGGCCATTGCAGCATCCTCTGCTGACTCGGGGGGGATGCGTGGGCAGTCCGTGTATGTTCGGTGCCCGTAGTATTTATGGAGGGCACGTGTGCATATCGCTCTGCGTGCGGTGTGATACTCCAGGTGTGTGTTAAGTGGGAGGGGCTTATGTTGTGTTGGGTTTAATGGCACATAGGCATCTCAGGCCACCATGCGCCAAACACAACTTGGAGGGGTTAATTAGGAGGTTGGAGTGTATGTGTGAAGGGAGGGGCAGAAGCTGTGGATGGTTTGCGGGGATTCAGATATGGAAAATGTCTACGTATATGTGTCTGCCTGTAGAGGTTTTAGTGAGCCGCAATTATAGCCGACGCCAACCGTGTGGACCTTTAAGCCTGCTCGGCGGAGGCAACACATCACTTTGGTCCCAGCTTCCTGTAGACGGCACCACCGTTATGATCCGACCGGAGGAAATCGGCAGTCCCCGTTTCCTGTCCTCCCCTTCATCTTTCCCTTTCCTATCTTCGTTCTGACCACTCCCCTCTTCTCGGTTTTTCTTTTTCTCCTGGCGGCTAGTGTTTACCTTGTATGGAGTAGTTACACTGTGTTGCTCCATATTGGGTTATAGTTGGGGTATAGAGCTGATGTGGGCAGGACTTCCGAATTCCTGTCCCGTCCCTCGTTGGGCTCCGTGTTGGGCGCCTGGCACCATGACCGAACAATATACTTATTTCATGGCTCCCTCTTCCCAACAAAATGATCGCCCTAATAAAACAGCGCCGACCGGTGCAACACCTCAGCTCCTAACGGTAAAAGAAAAATTTTCAACACACCATGTTATTCATGGTGAAATAATGGAGCAACCAGCCACAAAGATATCCCCGTTCAAAGTTGCTAACAGTCTGACAGATACGTTGGGCCGCGGCTACAGGGTAACAAACTAGCAAGGGGTGTTCTACTGCTCGAAATCTAAGATAATACGCAACATGAAAAACTCCCAAAAGTTGTCTTTTTGAGAGACGGCAGTCTCTATCACCGAGCACCGATCCTTGAGTACTGTCAGTGGTTTAATTTCTGAACATAGTTTTCTTCTGCTCACCAAAAAAGAGATGTTGGATGGACGAACTGACCAAAGTGTCGTAAATTTCAACCGAATAAAAATCAGAAAAGGTGACAAGGAAATAGCAAACAAACACTTAGTACTCACTTTTGCCAGCAGCACACTCCATGAATCTATCGAATTTTTATATGACTAAATCCGCGTCCACGGCTATATTCCAAACCACCGTCGATATTTTAATTGGCAGAGGTTTGGCCATGGCTCCCAGAGTTGCCGCGGCCACCAAACATGCGCAAAATGTGCCTCAAGGGAACATAAATCCGAGAGCTGTGAAGCATCACCGCACTGCGCAAACTGCGAAGGCGAACACCCAGCATATTCCAGGTCTTGTCCATCATAGAAGATGGAAAAGGATATAATAACGTTGAAAACCAAGGAAAACATTTCATTCAAGGCGGCACGTAGACGATTTTCACTATCTAATCCAGTCGCCTTCACAACCAAGAAACTTCGCGGATGTGGTGCGCAGGAGCGACGCATCATGCCGCAGTCCGGCGCCTGTCCAAGTCCCGTTTACCGGGACACAGGTTAGGACCATCCACGTCCCAGGCGGGGACAGCGAAAGTTGCCCAGTGACCTCCGAAAAAGATCCGGACACTCCTCGACCCGCGGACAACCAGTGTACTCACCACAGTGGACGGCCTGAAACCCCTCCACGCGCGGTTTCGTCGAGGGGCTTTCAGCACCTCCTCCGAGACGATGCTCCTCCGAGCATCTCCGTCCTGCTCGGGCGGCACAGCTCACTCGAGCGTCGAAGCAAAGGAAGGGCCAGAATAACGAGACCCGAAAAGCCAGAAACAGGTTTCTGCTTGGCCTTTCAAACAAAACAATAAAAACGTTGAAAATGGCATTTTTAATCCAATGGAATGCTGCATCTAACGCAACACGTCGTCCAGCAACAGGTAGCCTCTGATAGCAGCCCAGCAGTAGTCGTTAAGGGCGACCAGCTGGGTGCGGCGGTCGTTGGTCGGGAGGCACTCGACCTGCTTCTTCACTACCCCGGCAAGCCTCATGAAATCGTGCATCGACTGGGCCTGGCGCAGCGCTCTCCGTACCATGGTCGCTGTCTCTCTCTGGCTGGCGGCGAGCATCCTTTCCAGCTCCTCAGTAAGTGTAGGGAACTGGATCACTATTTCTAGTGCCCGGATCCCTTCCCTGTGGAGAAAAAAAAAAGTTGCCACACGTAAGCTGAATGAAGTCTCTCTGCCAAGGCCGAAGCCCGCCCGCTCACTTTGTGAACGCAGTCGCCGCACGCAGCGGCGTGACGAAACCGTACGTAGCCGCCGCCACGGCTTGGTCTTTCCGCACTTAACGTTCATAGAGCCCTGGGAGCGATGATACCACTCCTGGCTGCCCTGGGATGGACGGTGCTGCCACCGGTCGAACCATCTTGTCACACATATACACGCACGCACACACACAAAAACGCAAACACACACGCCTGCGCACACACACTGGGACAAGTAAGCCTTGCGCCTTAAAAGGGTATCCGCACTTAAACCGCTGTTCGCCTACGAATATATTGCATTCAGTTCTGCACTTGCATCCGAACTAGACAGGACCGAAATTCAGGGTCGCGTTCACCTTATTCATTAAAATTTAGTGCGATCGATGTTTACCTGCGTGGCAATCTACCAGTACTATCTACCAGTAGGACTGCTGGGGGCAACCACTGCGCTTTCTACTCTTGGGAGGTTGCTCTGTCCAGCACAGACCCACAAGACCCGCCACGGCTGATCTAGCGGGCACGCCGCAGATTAGCCACAGCCAACGGACTCCTGGGCTATGCACACCGCCCGAAGAGGATGGCCACCAGCTGCTAAATAAAAGGCTTTCTGCATCTTCCTCTGAGAGCAAAGCTTCAATACGGAAGAAAATAGCGCTTGTTATCGTTTGATTCTTCTTGATGCCGGAGCGTCCAAGCTGTGTTCCATCAGCACCAATCCAAAGCAGGAACAGGCCAACGCTACCATCAAAACGGGAACGCGTAAATGTTAGCTGCTGGAGAGGATGTCGTGCCTACTAACCCTTCATCGCTGTGGTCTCCGCGCCATCAAAGTGAAAATGAAAGGCCCCATTAATCAGTCTGCCTCGAGTAAAATCTTTTTGTAGCGTGAGCTACATTGGTCACAGTCTCGCTGTTTCGCCTGCCCCCTCCGTCGACCATACCGCGCATGCGCGAGGAGCGAGTGACGTCACTGCGCATAGTTGGCGCGCTCGCCGCTGGCGCAGAGCCACGTGACGTCACTGCTACGTATATCCTGGCATAGCTGAGCTAAGCCACTCCTCCTCCCGTTTCAACTGTCATCTTCGCAGTTCATTTGATCCTAAGAGTACTTTAATTACGGCGTAATTTGTGAACAGAAATCTACATGGGCGCTTTTACCTTCTAAGCGTACCTTAAAGGGGCTGCAAAACACTGCCTGGGGGAATACCGGCTATACTTCAGGTGGGTTCTTTATATCACACAGATGCTGACTTAAAAAAGAATTACAGGAATCGATGCACAGGAACGGGAGTTATTCAGTGAAGAAATTTCAAAATACAAGCAAACAAAACGCTGCCCTCAACTCGATTTTGGCGGGGCTTCCCACTCCTATTTCGCTCTCCCAATGACGGCACCTGGCGCAACCAATCAAAACAGCCAGCCAGAGCACGTCGCGGAAGTTTGTACTCCATGGCTGCCTGCTCTCTGTAACTCGTTCTTGCTGAGACTGGCAGCGTTGTTTCCATGCCAGAGCGCCCCTGGTGGTGTATTTTTATTTTACTTGCTTTGCAGGGCTTTTATCTAAGACAAGCAAGTTTTTCTTGTTGATCTAATATAAAACGCAGACAGGTGACATAATGTGTCTCTATTTATTCACACAATTTGCAGGATATTTACTGTTTGTCCAGTCATCAAGCTCGCGCCAGGTGATGTCATATCCGCTCCTAAAAACCCGCCACTGTGTGGCGACACCATCAGAGCCATGAAGTTGTTTTTGGGAGGACATTAAAATATTAAAAAACGGAATGTACGTGGTATTACCGACGCTAATAGCACCATTATAACTAACTGTATGCAATCAGCAGGCAAAACAGTTAACTAAGATTGTGTTTCTGGGCCCCTTTAAGGGCTTGCTGTTCTTTCCAAGGATTCTGTATAAATATTTGAGGCCTAAGTTATGTTAATTTCCGTCCTAGTAACTCCTTTTTTAAATCTATAGTGTATTGCCTAACGCGTGTTCAGGTTGTCCCTATGGCGCAAACAGGACTATAGATTTCGGTAAGTTTACTATGTGATGGCTGTGAGTGATTAAAGCACTACACCTGCGGTGCAACTAATCTTTTCCATAGTCCAAGGCCGGCCAATGAGCGTAGTGCGGAGAGCAACAGATAACACCTGCTTCCAGCAAAAATATTGAGACCACAAGGAAACGTACCTGTCGTTGCGCAAGCCCATCGCACACAAAGCGGCCTGGCACATAGTGGCCGCGTTCCTACAGACTTGCTCTGTGACGTCGATCCCCTGGTCAGGTGTCTGGCCTTCGAGGTCGCCCCGAAGGGTGGCCTCTAGTAGCGTCCGGTTGTCCGCGATGTGCGCAGACAGGCCCCGGACGAAGGCGTTTCCTTGCACAGGCCCTTCCGTCTTGAAATCTGCGAAGTGCACGTTTCGGCTGCGGCCGACAGCAGCACCCAGAGACTCAGCGTCTCGCTCGGGTAAGTGTGTCGCTTCAATGCGCAGCTTCCTGATGGTGGAGTTCTTGTGTAGCGATTCGACTATCAGGCTCCAGCAGTCATTTGGAAACGGCCATATGCAGGGATTCCAAGATTCAAGAGTGAAGTCCTTGAGAGAAGTCGTGGTTTGGATAAATTGGGCAATGACTGACGCCATTTGTTCGTCAATGTGGACGGGCTTAATGTCCAAATAGACTTTGGTCAACTGGCGTAGCTCTGGCAAACGGTGCAAAACTAAAACCAGTCCTGTGTAGTTCTCTGATGATCTGGCGAGTAGCTCCGTCACCGAACTGCCGGCCAGCATTTGGGCTTCACCGGGCGTGCCCCGGACGCGGTAGCACATGGACAGAGCCGTGTTAGCAGCCGGCTCCATGGTTGCAGTCGCGAAGGTCACCAGCCAGCAGATCCTCGGGTATCAGCTGTGGATGAATGTGGGAAGAAGAAATCAGGTTAGAGTTAACAATGTGAAATAAGATGTCTACAACATCAATTTTTATGAACCGTGAGTAGTAATCTATTGGGTAGTGATATATCATCCAAGAGGTATAAAACCTTAAAAACGCGTGAATTGAGACCTATCCACGATGAAAATATGCACTCTCGACCATTACACCTCTCCGAACTTTAATAATAATGTACGAACAGCCCCTTGAACAAGCTTTTCATAAAGTGTTTGATATAGCTTGTGATGTGTAAGAAGTTGAATGTAAAAAGATTAAAGGTGCAAGAATTCAGCTTGATATGCCCTCCACATTCTGTACGTTTAGCAGCACGAATAAGCGTAATATACAAGGTGTTTCAAGTGAGACTGTTAGCAATTTTTTAAATATAGCGCCTGTGCCAGTTAGGAGATCGCACTCTCCGAGATACTATAGTCAGTGATGTTATACATCACAATACAACTAAGACTTGTTAACTAGTAGGCTGCTTGACTATTATTGAAACATTAACTTTTTAGCAACTACCCTCGAGCTTCTCATTAAGAGATTTAAAGCCTACTTTATTACCCAGATGCCGTTCTCCAGCCGCTGCCACGCAATGCACTTTGGGAACGCACAAGGGCGAAACCAAAAGAGCGTGGCTAGAGGAAGTTATCCGCGCCCACGAGCGCGCCTCACACAGCAACACGGTTGTCACAGCCGCACCCACGTGGGAGTGCTGGGCGAGCAGAGAGCACGTGACGGACGCAATAACTAGGCAACCGACAAGTGCAAAACATGGGGCCTCCTTAACCTTCTATCCCAAAACGAAAGAAGGAAAAAAATTGGCTAAGCAAGGCATCGGCCCAGTATGCGACGACATGGAGAAGCAAATGAGTTTTCCCAAGACGTGGAGCATCTTCCGCCACCTATTATGCCCCAAACAATATAAAACCCGCGGGCATAAACCAATGGAAGATAAAGCACTCTTTCTAATGCTCAGAACCATTAACAAACTCAAGATAATTATGTTGGAAGCAGCATCATTCAAGCACCTCCAACATACTCGGGACTTAGACAACCCAGAGTTGAACTAGCCCATAACGGAAGCTGAAGTACGAGCAGTGATTACCAGCCTCAAAAGGAATTCTGCACCCTGGCCGGACGACATAACTAATAGAATAATTCGAAACCTAGACGACGACTTCATCGCCAGCCTCACATGCAACAAGTATTGGAGAAGGGAGAACTCCGCAAGCAGTCGAGATCATCGGATGTCATCTTTATGAACCCCAAACCTGTAAAACCGGAGAAACTAGAAAACCTTACCCCTATTTCCCTCACCTCGTGTCTAGGGAAAATGGTGGAAAAGGTCATCAAAACAAGACTTGCCAACTACATGGAAACCGAGAGACTCTGGCCTCATGAAATGGTTGGCTTAAGAAGACTCATATGCACACAGGACGTCAGACTAAAACACGAAATCGTAGACAAAAGAAGGACTAGGAACACAAATGCCATACTAGGCTTGGACCTCACAAAGGCATTTGACAACGTAAGACTTTATGTAATCCTCAAGCACCTTCAGAGAATGAATGTCGCCGAAAAAACCATTCGCCTACATACCTCTCAGAGAGAAGTTGAAATTCCTTGAGGCTGAATCTCCAGTCATCAAGACAACAGACAGAGGCACAATACAAGGATCTGTACTCTCCCTCTTGCTTTTCTACATAGCAATGATCAACCTCCCGCCTTTGCTCAAAGTAGACATCAAGTTCAGCCTCTACGCCGATGACATTAGCGTCTGGCTAAACAAAGGCTCGGACGCGGAAAGATAAGAGAAACTACACCGCACGGCTGAAACACAGTTACGTAGTACGCAGCCAAAATAGGACGCAAGTGCTCGCCGCATAAATTAGAACTACTAGTATAGACGAGTAAGAAGGAGAAACTAAGTTTAAACATCATAATAGACAGCCAAAAACGCCCCTGGTGAGGCAGATCAGAATCCTCGGCCTCATTATTCAAGCCGACGGCAAAAATCCACAAACTACAAGGATATACCGCACAACCGACTCGCCTTATCAGAAGAGTGTCTGTCAAAAGCTACAGGCTCAAAGAAAAGAATTTATTAACGCTAGTACAGACATACATAATCATCAGGGTTTGCTATGCAACACCCTAGCTGAACTTGACATCAAGAGGAAGAGAACAAATTGATGTCGTGATAAGAAAAAGCGTCAAAAGCGCACTCAGCCTCCCCAACAGTACATCCACAGTAAAATAATGGGAATTGGAGCACATAACACGTGGGCGGAAGTGGCGGAAGCCCCGCGAGTCGCCCAAGTAGAAAGGCTCAGCCAATCCGAAACAAGGCAAAAAATCCTATAATGGGTCGGGCTCCAGCACGACAGAGGGTCAAACCCCAAAGCCAGCCTAAGCCAAGGTTGCAGGGCCAACTTGCTCATCCCACCCATGGCAAGAAATAAGAGTCCCACCCACAGCGCAGACAGAAAAGCCGGGGCTAAGGCCACCGAAAGGGACATTAAAGAACTAGAGCTAAACAGTGTAGCACACACAGACGCGGCTACTGGCAATTCGGGACCTGCAGTCGCAGCAGTGGTAAACGGGACTGGAACCCCTTTGATCTCGGCTTCGGTGAACACAAGAGACGCAGACGTTGCTGAGGAGGTGGCGGTCGCACTAGCCTGCGTCGCCGCGAAGGCAAACATAATAATCAGCGAGAACAAAACGGCTATATTAAACCTAGCGAAAGGAAGAACCTCGATCGATGCGAAGTAAATACTCACACCAAGAGAGATCAAGCGCAAGATCCAAGTCAAATGGCCCCCAGACCACGAATCGGTGTCTGGAAACGAAACCGTTCACGCGCTCCCCCGAGATATCTACTACCGGACGAACGCAAAAAGGCCCCACAACCCAGAGCCCGGGAAGACGATAAACATATACAACATCTGCGAATATTACAGGCCCAGCAGGAAAATAATCCGAACACCACACAAACAACTAAACAACGGAGAGACGATAAGCCTTCGAAGGCTACAGGCTGGAAACTACCCAAATTTCATATGGGTACACCACCTCAAAATAGATGACAGAGAACACGATAAAAGCAAACAATGTGGACAGAGAGGCACACTAGACCACATCATATGGCAATGCCCCTTCTCGCCTAGGACTATGGCGAACATCCTAGACTTAGAAGCTTGGGAGTCCCTCCTGCGTAACTGAGTAGGGGAGCCTCCTATATTGCTCGAATAAAAAAAAGTGTCAATCAATCATTCCTACGCCCTCGCGTCAACACAGCCCTCTTCGCGAGCTTCGTCCGAGGCGTCAGTCTCGAGGTTTTCGCATCATCGATGGCGCGGCTCTCAATACTGCAAGATCTTCGCCGGCCGCCCTTCATCGCCGCTGAACAGCTTCTCGCTCGGCGACTAGCACAGCTGCGGGGATGCGAGCCTGTCTGTCCACGGCCGGTCTCGACGCGCGCGCTCTCACTCTAGAGAGAGCGAGCGTGCGCGTCGAGACCGGCCGTGGTCTGTCCTGACTCGTCCGTGTCTTTCTGCGCGCTTTATGTCAAAAGCGGTTTTACACTAGCCCAAAACCATACCTTAATGAGAGATTTACTGCCGCGGCTGACTGCCCTCGTGGCTCCCCTACCATAGCCTGAGTCGCAAAGATGCGGTGGTGAGCCACCCAGGCTCTGGGGGCATAGTTGGAAAATTTTCAGTTTCGATGCTCGAAGAAAGTGGTCACTCATAACGCATATTCCATGCACCGAATGCTACTCACGTGTGCTCCCGCGTTTTCTGCTGAGACGACGAGTGCCTGTTCAGCGCCAGCTAAGACGTTTAGACAAGTTTTTGAACGGTGTCCATAGGCATGCGCAGAGTTCTCCATGAGAATGAGCCAAGTTTCAGCGCAGTGCCCCCTCCCACCAACCTCCTCTCACCTATGCCCCTTTGGCCAAAACGGATCGCAAAGAATGATTATAAAACATTTTGTGATGGAATTGCAAAATACACAAGATATTCACCAGTAGTTTTTATTGTAACCTGCAACATCGGCAGAGGAATATGTGGTATAGAGAAGATAAGGGGCTGGTTTGTTAACACTGAAAATGTGAGCAAGGGAGGAGAAGGCATCAGGGTGCTTGTCAGCGTTTCCACAAGAGGTATTAGATACTTTTAGCTGAGCGGGTTTGCGGCCAGCGGCGATGAGCGGCCCAGCGGATACACCAGCGGAGCGTCGAGCGAGAAAAGACTTTTAGCTCGGCGGGTCCGGAACCCGCCCGAGCGGAAAAGATCGGCGCGCTCTGTTGCGCGATCTCGTGGTCAGAATTGGAGCTAGCGTAATATGAATACGCGTCGCGCTTGTTTTTATTATGCTATAACTGCGGAATAAATGTAATTTTCTTTTGTTTTCTCTATATTAGTTTAAAATAGGGGTGTTCTGGATGCAGTAGAGAAATATTTGTGTTAGAAAAAATGTTTGCGACTGCGACGCTACGAAAATGAAGCCAAGTGCTAACCGCCAGGTCAGTTGTTCTTTCGCGCGCTTTTTTAGTTGCTTCTGCTCTGCTTATATCCGTTTCCAAGATGCCGAAAAGCATATTGCAAGATCCGCTACTCCTGTCGAGACTTAAATGGTCCAAGATAGAAGATCGCCGCGGTCGTAACCGACGAAACAGCGTTGCCAGCGGTCGTGCTCGCGGCCGCCATCTTGAATACCCATACACGCTCGCGTGCGCTCACGCACACTCGCGCGCTCCGCTGAGGAAGGCCTCCCAGCGGGGCGCCGTAAACGCGCTCGCCGCCCCAGCGCACTGCGCATGCGCAGTGGCGTCCGCGCTCGTCCGCTCGGCTCCGCTGGCCGTAAAAACGCTCAGCTAAAACTCTTTATTGTCTTCACCCAGACGAAGGCTGTTCTCTTATTGAAATGTTCGCAAGCACCCTGACGCTTTCCCGTCCCTTGTTCACCACGTGAGTACCGGCAGAGGAAGGCACTCACTGCATCGCTGAAGCATCAGTGTAATTTCGCGCTTCCGGAGTAATTTTCATCCTCTCTAGACCCAAGAAAATATGACAATTTCTTATTTGGTTACTGTCACTGCAAAAAAGAACCTGAAAACATTGCCTCAAAATGACCCGTCAAGAGTAAACAGTGCTTGAAACACCGCATCATGGAGCGTCGGCCGTTAACATTCCTGCGTGACCATAGCATTGCACTGTAAACAATGACGGAACAAATCGGCAGAGTAAATGTATTGGGCAGACTTCGTGATTAGGGGGCTGAGACGATTAGGGGGAAGGAGCGAACCCCCCTTCCCTTGTGCGCGCGCCTATGAAGGTGTCTAAGTAACAATAATGAGTTTCCTTTGACAATAGCCTTGGATGGTGTCTAATTACCCATATAGAGAGTTTGCACGAACGCTGGCGACGCTATGCATTCTGGGTACTACGCCATCTTGTCTTCCTAGCAGCAGTCGTCGCAGCCACCGCACTTGCAACGCAGCCAAGTTTATACGGTTGTGTAGTGCGTGCAAACGGTGCTGGCATGATGGTATACTGTTATGTCATGAGCTTTAACAGCCGAACCCAAATCAAAGCGCAGAAACTAAGAAAGGACGGGCAGACTCTGATACGTCTGCACGAGTGCGAGAAGGCAAACCAGCTCTCAAGGCTACGCCTACGCGAATGGCTCGCGCGGATTAACAGACGCGAGATCGACGCCAGCCTGGACAAGTGTAAAGTCTGTTCATGCCACTTCGTGTCATGTGCGTAAACAATTTGCGACATATGGAGAGTTTGATAGTCGATTTGTTTACTGCAGCTCCTGCGTTCTACGCTTCACAAGGCAGGTACCTGGCGACGCGTCTAATTGCTGCCCACACCGAAGATCTTTGGTTACACGCATACATTTCCTACATCAACCGTCGAAACTTTTCGACGATTACCCCATCGCTGCAGCTGCGCTATGACTCGAAATCCCCAAATCAGACGCGCTATCATTGTTGCAAAGCACGATCCCATGGCTGGCCAGCAGCCAGTGTTAATGCCGTCTATGAACGACTGTTTTTGAAGTGCGTGCAAGCCGTACCCTACATAATACAGTAAGGTAGCAACACGCAAGCATGCTTCGCCGTTGCCATCCATGCAGATACAGTGTGCAGATCAAATGTCGCCGTCGCTTTCGCTCCAGTGGTTCACCTGGGTTTAAATCACAAAGGCAACAAAAGGAATTTGTAACTCAGTCAATAGTATCCTTGCCTGTGTTTTGAGGATCACGGCCTCGGCTGCGACCGTCTTCATGCATGGCTTGCACACGCATCAACTGGTAAGAATGCTATGGCGTTCCAAAGTTTCCTTGTCCTTAAGTTCCTGCTTAGTGACAAAACTAGTTCTCCGAACTAGAAATTCATGACTGCGGACGACGTCGACGGGCGGCCACGTGTCCAAATGCATAGTGATCCATAGTGCAGTCGCCGGCGCGTATTGTGAACGAGTCCACACTGCATTGCTTTGCCTTTTCCTCGTAGCGCACCCGATCTTTTCGGCACAGCTGCACACAACAATCCGGAGCAGAAACTGCTGACATCGTCCATGCGCGTCGGGGTGGCACACGAGCAACCCTGTGTTTGTTTGGTTGACTGTCGAAGACGACGCGGCTCTCGGGTCAGTTCACTGCAGCCTGCCTGTGCGGCGTCGACTGCTGTTTAGGACGGCAAGATGGCGGATTACCCAGAATGCATAGTGCCGCCGGCGTGCGTCAAGCTCCCTGTTTTGTCTTCCTTGACAATGAAATGTCCGTGACTCTGCGTGAATATATTTTAGACAAGTGACGGCTATGAGTACCTTTCGCGGCACGGAAAATAGAGCGTGTTTTTACACGATCGAGTTATTTCCTCAAGTAAAGGGGAATGGGCGGAATAGGCCGCAGGTCGAGGATTTCCCCGCGTAATCACCATGCTAAGGGGAGTTGTTATTATCAATCCATTTACAAAACCTCCTAAGCTTACTACGAATGACTGATATGCAGACATTTCTGCAGTGCAGTATGTTTTCTGGGGTGGTATTCTCCCGGTGTCGCCTTTTGCGACATGTCGCATTCGCTCTTCGCTGATTGGCTCGAGCCGCGGTGACGGCGGCGTGACGACACGGACCCGCTTTCCTGCTACGTCATCGTGACGTCGCCCCAATTGACTACGCTTAGTCGAACAACGGAATGTGCTGAAGCGATTCGCGCGGGCGACGGGCTACCGTTAGCGTACGAACGCAATCGGCAGTTGCGGCTTTTGCGCACTTGGCGTGAAAACATGGCGACGTACTTTCAAGCGAGAGCCGCCCGCTTCAGCCAATTCAGCAGTCCTTGCGATTCCGGTCGGCATGTTTACCGGCAACTACTGCTGTTGTTACTCTTCGCTATCACTTACCTTGCTTCGACGATAAAGTTTAAGCTGCAATTCAGCCTAGTTTTTTAGATACGCTCTAGATTCTGGAGCGCGCAAGCCTAATGGGAAAGAAAAATAGATTTGGAGCTTTTTCGCGGTGTTTTATAGACTTAAATGAAGTAAAGCGAGTTTATATTAAATTTGCAAATGTTTTTTTGAACATTAGACGTCATGTGATGGCAAATATTCTTGCTATAAAAGATACGAAACTACTGCTGCTAGTGAATCAGTAGTGGTAAATTGTCGCTTCTCGGAGTGAATGAATGCACCGCAGACGAAAGTGCCGGCGGCTTTTTCCGTTTCTTCGAGCATCTGTAAGCACTTTTTTAGGCCCCGCCCATATGCGACATGTCGCAAAAGGCGACACCGGCAGAATACTACCACTGCATTGCACACAATCTGTCTAAAGGAGGTTTTACAAACCAGAGCAGTGTTTTTGAGGCAAGTGCGTGCGGAGAAATCATGTGCATCCGCTTAGTAATAGGGTGTGCTTAAATTGCACCACATTATTCTCCAACGTCGTTCGCTGAAGCATGCGTATGCAGCTAACTTGTGAGCCATTTTGTAGCGCTCCCCCTTCTGAAACGGTAGGACTTTACTGGGAAAAGCGCCATCGAGAACGCGGCAAGCAATGGCTTGCCGCGTTCGCGATAAAAGAACTTCCATTCAGTTTTTTCTCTACCAGCCACAACACTGCAGAGAAAGGGGGTGAGTCATGCCAACACCCTCTAGAGAAAAGTCACCCTCGCTACCCTGCGGGATAAAGGGAGCCGGACAATGAAGGATTCCAAGAATACGGGCAAGGTCAAGCCCCCTCCGGGAGCGTATGCGTCACGTGGCATCCCACTGTGCACGTTCTTGTGACAAGGCGGTTCACCGGCTGCACGCAACAATCATTTCTGGCGCAAATTAAAACATCAAATATTAAGCGGGCTCACCAGGAAGAAGGCAACTCAGATTTGAACTTTTTCTGTGGATAGATGGCCACACCTGAGTACCCCAAAAAGGAGGGAAGTTCTATTGCCCCTCCAAGTGTGTAAACTACACCGCGACACGAAAGTATTCGTTCTTCCGCGTACAAAAAGTAGAGCCCATAACTTTCTGTAGGTATGCGGCAAAAGTTCCGGGGACCGAAGCACAAAAAAGTTAACCCCTCTCAAGCCATTGAGCCCAGAAGGATGTGGGGGTCATACAATGGACCACTTCCCAGGAACCCACCAATTTAGCATTTCCGGTTTGGAATGCCTAAGCTTCCTTGAGTCTTTTCTGGGAAAATTCTTTTACAATGGTAGGGTGGGGTTACTAGTTTCCCCTGAGCAGACAGGTGTGGTCGTTTAAAATGGCGGATGCGAGGCTTGGTGCATCCCCAGGAAATTACCCGGAAAAGGGTTCATTGCGTTGAACACCTATGCAGTCAGTCGCTAAATCAAAGGAAAGAAAGGAGCTCCTAGCACAATGCCTTATGACTGGTTTTCTTCCCATTCCCGCGTAGCCTTCCTTACATAGCTACAGAAGCATGTCCTCGGTTGTAGTGACAGCCTAGACTCGTACGAGCCTTCCCAGCGCCGAACACCCATCTTCCGCTTCTCGGCACCAACAAGGCACCAAGCAAATCAAAGTTGGATGAAACTTAAAAGGACCAGAAGTGTGGTTTGCAAAAGCACTGAGAGCGTCCTGTAGCTATGCATGGTGACTGAATGCAAACTTTGGCATTGTATAAGCGAGTTCTTGCTTAGCTCTGTTTACATGAACTAATAACGCCAGGTTGAGTCAGGGGTCGGGCTGAGCGAAGTCAACCCAACTCGACCAACGCGTAGTTACACGAACTCGATTTTAGCTAGTCGAGACTAGTAGCGAAAAAATAATGTGTCGCCAGGTGGAGTCACGTCTCACTAGTAACATCCGCAGGGACAGACGAAATTACAATTAAGCTGATTAATGAACTTGGCCCAAGAAGCAAGAAAGCGCTGATAAAAGCATTGGAGACAGTCATAACAAATCAGCAAATTCCGCACAGCTGGAGACGGAGTAAAATGAATTTGAGTTATAAAGGGAAAGGAGATAAGATGAACATAAAATCCTTCCGTCCGATTACGATAACATCTGTTGTGTACAGGCTGGCAAATCAGGCTGTGAAATTAAAAATACAGTCATGGGTAGAAGGTAATCGGATACTCGGAGAACTTCAGAATGAGTTCAAAAGGAGTAGGCGCTTAGATGATAGCCTGTTCGTGATTACCCAATGCATAGAAATAGCTAAGGCGGAAAACAGACCTCTGTTTTTAGCCTTTCTGGACATAAGCGGTGCATACGATAACGTGAACAGGGAACTCCTGTGAAGCATATTGAAAGATTTAGGTATCGTCATGAGGTAATTGATTTTCTACAGGAAATCTAACGAGATAATGAAGTTGATATTACATGGGAAGGGAAAAAAAGTGCCACACCTGTGGGGGTGCACCAAGGATTAAGGCAAGGTTGTCCTCTATTCCAGAAGAGGGCAAATACGGGCTGGTTGGTACATGTTTTACGAATTGGAAAAACAGCGCAATCAAAGACGAGACACAAGAGAAGGACAAAACACCAGCGCTGGTGTTTTGTCCTTCTCTTGTGTCTCGTCTTTGATTGCGCTGTTTTTCCAATTTGTCCTCTATCACCGCTGCTGTTCATGCTCTATGTGATAAATATGAAAAGAAGGCTAGAAGAAAGTAATCTAGGTTATAATCTGTCGTACAGATTAGGCGGAAATGTAGTTGAGCAGCGACTCCCAGGTTTAATGTATGCGGACGATATTGTACTGTTTGCAGATAGCCATGAAGATTTACAAACTTAGGGTAATTGCTGTGGAGACCAAGGAGACGCTCTAGGATTCAGTTTTAGCGCAACTAAATCAGGTGTGATGATTTTTAACGATACAACTGACCAGGTGCTTACAATACAAGGCCAAGAAATACCCAAAGTTGCCGAATACAAATAGCTCGGGATATGGCTAAACGAAGGGCAGATATACACGGAAAAGCATGAACAGGCTCTTAGGGCAAAAGGACGAAGAGACGCCGGGATAATGAAACATAGGGCATTATGGGGGTACAACAAATATGAAGTACTAAGAGGTATTTGGAAAGGAATAATGGTGCCGGGACTTACTTTCGGCAATGCGGCTCTGTGCTTAAGGGCAGAAGTTCAGTCGAGATTAGACGTAAATCAGAGACCTGCTGGAAGATTAGGACTAGGTGCCCACGGCAAAACCACAAACGAGGCAGTACAAGGGGACATGGGCTGGGCATCGTTCGAAGCACGGGAAGCTAAGAGGAAAATACTATATGAAGAACGCCTCAGGAAATTGGACGATAAAGGGTTGGCAGGTACGGTATTTAAATATATATACAGAAATAACGTTGACTCACAGTGGCGGAAAAGAACTAGAAAACTAACCCGTAAGTATGCCGGTCATGAGGATGGAGAAAGAAAGAGTATTAAACGACAGGCTGAAAACGCGTAAGTTAAAAAATGGATGAATTCAATGGAAAATAAACATAGTGTAGAACTATATCGATACTGGAAAAGGCAGATCAGGAAGGAATTTTTCTATAACTCAAGAGGCAGTGCCCTACTTTTTGAAGCTAGATCAGGGTGCCTTAGAACGCGCAGCTGCAAAAAGAAATTTAACGAAGAAGATGACACATGTGCAGTGTGTGGTAGATCTGTGGAAACAATTGAACACCTCATAATCAAATGTGATGGTATCCATCCGGGTGTCGATGCAGGCACAGTCACTCTTCCCTAGGGTTTAAAGATAACAATGGTCATGTAAATAAATCTGCAGTGGAAGTTAGCAAAAACCGATTGGAGGGTTGGTGGCTCAAAAACAGAGATGTGGCATAAGGTCAGAATTGTACTAAACCGTAAATAAAGATGATGGCGAATCTTAATGAGAATTGCCAACACAGTAAATAAAAAATAGTAAAGAAAAGCTGAGTATGGTGGCAATTGGCACCACCCCGTTTCAAAGGGGGCGCTCCTATCCATCCATCCAAAATTTTAGCGCGAAATTCAAATCCCCGCAGAAAAAATTGTGTGCGCACGAACACAGACAAGCAAGAAGTTGGTGGTAGTGTGTAGTAGCGACAAAATAATTTGTCGCCAGCTGGAGCCACGTCGCACTAGTAAAGTTTTAGCGCGAAATTCAAATCCCCGCAGAAAATACATACACAACTTTCAGAGCCTGTAAAACGCAAACAATAGGTTCAATATGGATAAAAATTGCGGCTTAACAATCAAGAAAGAAAAAGGGAGGAAATGTTGCGGATGAAATTTTGATATTTGACTTAGTTTTTTCCCTAGATGACATGAAGAGCTGGGCCAAGTAGGTCAGTTTTTTCGCGTGGGTCCGGCCCAATCGACAAATTACGGCCAGCGCAGAGCTCTGCAATGCGCACACCTGTGCACAGAAAAAAAAAACCTAAGAGGCCACTGCAGCAGTCGAGAGCCGCATCTTACGGCAGTTATTGCCGAGAAGCGGACAGTCGTTGTTTCAGCATTACAACTTTTCTGGATTTGAGATCGAGAAGTGCGGGGAGCGTGATAAGAGACTATCTATTTTCAGGACGGGCAATGCGAAATTCTGTAAAGGACCTCACAAACCTTGTAGCTGCTCATTGTATCCCCGACGTGCCTGCGCCTGTGCCAACGATGAACTACAGGAGCTCACATTCACTCACTCGCACTAACACTCATCTCCACTTATATCCCCTCACTCACACTCATGTCCACCATGCACTGACTAACACTCACACTCAAAGACGTGAGGGTGAGTTTCAGTCAGGCAATACGAGTGCACTCATGAGTGAGTCTGCCGATCTATGCCTATTTTGCATTGCAATTCACTGATAATTACGCCGTCCACGTGTAGTCCATCAGGTGGGAAGCGGGACTTCCTTCATTCATTCCTCATTCAAATAACGAATGCATATTGATATCAATCTGAGAAATATCTGAACAGACCTCGAACGCCATCGGCAGTATGCAAGCATCTACAACATTGTGAGAACAGGAGCGCTATCGAGACTTCAACAAGTGGATATGTCAAATAGAACGATAATTTCTCGGCAGACAAGCGTGAACAGCTGGATCGACTCACCTCAGTTTCTGGGTTGCAGTTCGCTATACGGCAGGTTCAACCTCCACACTTTCCTCACGTCGACTGTTCAGACGTCCCCGAATACACGATTCGAATCAACTTCGGACCAACTCGGTACACAAACGGCTTGACAACTGAGGGCTCTATCCTGCGGGCTCTATTTTTAAAGGCAAGGTGACCCAGGTCACGTGTGATGAGAGAGAGAAATTAAGGGAAAGAAGTAAAGGGAAGGCGATGGGTCTGGGCGTGACGTTATTGGTTTGCGACTCATGTGAATGACGGTCAACCCCTAGCACAATAGCAACCTCTAGCACAACCACAATATTCTCATAATATTGAAGTGAGTAGGAGGACCAACAAGACGAGATAAAGAAGGAAAGGAGAAAAAAGAAGGGGCCGGAAACACGTTCCCCATACAGTACAGTACAACACTAGAACCCAGTGGCTCTTGCCTGTCAAAGGTGCCCCTTCCAGGAATGTTAGGACTGGCATCCCTCGGAATGGCATCCCTCGATTTTCATGACCCTGCTAGTGTGACAATGCAGGGAGCGGGGCCACAATGGAGAGAGCTGTCCATCCCCCACCAGAGGGAAGGGGTTTTCCCCTTTCTTCGACCAATAGGTGCTTTGCCACACATCACGTGTTCATGCGTCACCACATTGAGAGGCGCGCTTTCGGCCCTCGTACACAGACGGCAATCTCGCATTCTTCTTCGAAAAGGAAGAGGAAAGACGTCCCCTTATCTCAATAGAGCCCAGGCACGAACGACAGGAGCGGGTCGAGACAGGTACTTGTCAAGGGAATGCATCATTGTAACCTTTGCAGCTCTTTCCTTTACACTCTACCTCGAAACCTGGCAATGTCCGGCGGGGCTTCAGGTTCACGCAGATTTGGGGGCAGCCCCGCGCTCGTTTTCGAAGAAGGACACAGTGCAGGGCTGCTGACTCATCTCCTCTCGCGCTAAACCCTTCATGCAGTATTGCAGGAAGCGAAAACGTGTCTTTGAACGAGGGTTTTTGGTTGCAAAACGTCTTCCTCTAAGTCAGCCTTCCCGAAATTTTGCAATTTGTCCATTAGCGGTGGCTCGCGAAGATCCGCGCGCTACCTCTGGCAACCGCCGCCTCTTGCCAGTTTTCGGTCGGCTTGCGCATTTCGCTGAGTGACGCGCTGTTTTGATAAATTGCAGTGCGTTCGCTACCATGACGTCGTGGCCGGCTGAAACGACAGTTTATTTTATTTATCTTCTTAAAGAGTTCTCAACTCTGTGGAATAGGCCGGTATGATTATTTGAACACACAAAAGAAGCAGGTGCAGTGGGCTCAAATACGGGACAGAATGGAGGATAATAATGGAGGATACATGGCCTGGCTACATGCCATTCACTGTTGTCACGTACGCTTTTTATTTCACTGTGTTTGCGGCATAAAACGACTGGATTCTTCGCTAATGTTTTGTGCCACTCATTTATAATCTGGTTTGTTTTTTTTTGTTTTATTAGCCGCTTCATTTTAATCACCTGCGTGCCTACCTCTCGTAGGTGGCTTCTGTGTTTACGTTGCCTGTCGTTGCTTTTCTCAAACTAGCACCCTGTTTATTTTTTTTTTAAAAATCCTTGGCTTGACTGTTGAGGCGTGCTGCTCAATATGAAAAAGTTCAAGCGAAATACACAGTGGCACGAGGTGAAACGGGGAGTGCCTCTTATAAATGATTTATTATTTTGTTATAACAGAGGCCTTGAAGACCCAGTTTACGAACAAGCGCCGCACATACCGCAAAGAAAAAGAAAAAATGTCCCAGTCAAAGAGCGGGCAGGGCTCTGAAGAGAGGTACTTGCGGAGGTGGCGGTTTCTTGCGGTGCCCAGTGGCGGTGCCCTGTCCGCCCACCGCTCTTCCAATGACCCGTATGGAGTGCCACAAAAAACGGTGTGTCATTCCTCTCTTGCACAGAAGGCTGGTTGGAAGCCAACGCACGTGGTCATCGCGCTGCCCGCTGCAGGTGCCATCCGCTTCCTCGGAAATGGACTGCGTGTGAGTCATACACGCCGACGGGGCGCACGTGTGAACCAGTGGCGTGGAGAAAAAGACAGAGGGAGGAGAAGCATACATGCGAAATATGACTGTGTAAGAATATGCGAGTAAATGCATGGGCGTCTTCCTTTCATTCATATGTGAACGATCTTACATGAATGTAACCGCCGATTTCCTACTAAAAAACCAAGGTTTACATTACGACAGAAATAATGCACCATTTCTAGTAGCGCTGTCACAAACCTCCTCGTTCGCCGTCTTTGCCAGCTAGAAACCCAGATAAGTTCGCTGAACGTATATTTTAGAAAAGCGTTCGATGAAAAAAACGACAACAAAATATGGGTGCAGTGCTGGTTTCTTTTACACCCTGTTTTTCTTGGCACTGTCAGACTGCAATTACGCGGATAAAGGCAAGACTCCCTCCCCTCCCCGTCACTTTAAACGAATTATTTTTCTGAGAGGTAGCCTGGAAGTAGTAGTTCGCCGAAGGCAGCACCAGTAATGCGAAACTAGTAAAGGGGCACTGACAAGTAGCAGGGGTAATTCTATTAGAGTACGAATGCTAAATTCAACTTGAACGAAAAAAAATTGTTTTTTTCCCCAAGAAAACTCGTTTACACTCTGCTGCGCAGACTACAATGGTGCCCTACCGTTTCAACCTGTCAGTACTGCATCACTCGCCGCGCTGCTTTTTTTTTTCATTTTGGTGCTGCCAATTGACCGCGCCTGCGGAGGGGGCGGCGAGTGTTATT
The DNA here is from genome assembly GCF_055824585.1 of Amblyomma mixtum. Classification (NCBI taxonomy): domain Eukaryota; kingdom Metazoa; phylum Arthropoda; class Arachnida; order Ixodida; family Ixodidae; genus Amblyomma; species Amblyomma mixtum. Next base: position 432,512,893 of record NC_143014.1, read on the forward strand.
TTTCGCTGTGCCCCACTGGCAGCGCGAAGTAGAAACAAGCAAGCCAGCGAGAAATTTTGCAGTGAACAGAATGGAAAGGTGCAAAATTAGCTTGAAAGCAACAGTGGCATCACCGCGCACTGTTTCAACATATAAAAACGTTTATAAGTAATTTACCTGTACGTCCCACATGATTGCAGATTGCACAACAAGAATTCCATTTTTTCTGTCTGGTTGTATAGTCATGCAAATTCTACATTCGCATTACAGCTTGCAGAGGGCACCGTCGCATCAATAGGTGGCATCTTGAATGAGGAGAGCCCTGATGTTGAAGCTGCCACTGCCGGCAAACTGCACTCCATTCGGCTTAGCGCACTTCAACAACTCTCGGCCAAAAAGTTGAAACCAAGAAAAAGAGCGGAGATGTGGGAGGAGCGAAAGAACGCGCTCGCGACCATTGCGGGCGCGATGCGGCCAGCAGAGGGCAACGATGCCGCTGCGCACTTGGCAAAACTGTCGCAGCGATGCTGAGGAATTTGGATGGTGTTAAGCTTTCTCGCTGCCAGAAAGAGTTATTGGATGTACTAGAGACGCATTTCACCACGGAATAACCACACTTCGACTTCCTGATATTGTTTTATGGGGTCTGCATGGGCAGCGCGAATGGTCTGGGCAGGTAGTACATGTTGTCTACGCACAGCTGTACAATACAGTCCTATGTTTCACTTCTTTTTGCTTAGCTCTGGGCATATACACTGTGCCAACATGCGCAGACTCTCGCTGCCATGGCACAGCACCTTTGCCTTTGAAGTACGCGAATATTTTGTCACGAACAGCAGCACCATATGCAGCACCGTATGGCGGTATCCCGAAAAAAATGGACCCTCCCGCGCTTCGCCACCTCCTTCGGCAGCACCTTGTCCATCTTTAGACACAAAAATGTGCGTCCCACACACCGCATTAGCCATGGCAGCGACTCTCTCCGGCTTCGCGCTGATGACGGTTTGCAGACAACGAACACGATTCGCCAAGATCCCGAATGCACATCCGACAACGCGCCGGGCTCTTGACAGCCTACAAGAAAAAGGAGTGTTTATACGAAAAATTCAAATGCGTAACTAAGTGATGCATCAGTGGGCTGGACGCGTGGAACAGCACTTCTCTTGCGCACTAATTATTTTCCTCAGTTGTTTACTAGCAAAACGGACACCAACAGTACTTAATATGCTTGAAAAGCTTTTCACTTTCGGGGTATTCCTTTAATCAATCTTAAGCTGTACAAGAACTCATCGTTGTATGTGCATTTAGGAAAATAAATATGTGTGTCAGCCGAATAGGTGAAACTGCCCAAAACACACTGTCATGAAGCCGTTAACTACGAGAATACTAAGTTTACCTGTGACTAAATATCCTCTGCTCATCCGACAGGGTGGTTCCTCCGTATGGCTTCATTAGGTTTCTGCCGATAGGGCACGCGTCATGCGCCACGAACACAGGCGGCAGAAGCAACTCTGCCGGTCCTCCCACAATAACTGCCTCTGGCAGGTTGGCTCTGTTCTCCGTCAGGGCACGCTGCAACGCTCTCGTTTGCCCGACACCTCCATCGCCCTGGGATCCTGGCGCACCGACCTCGATGCAGATAAATCGGTACTTTGAGTACACAATACCAAATAGAACAATACTGTATGATTTTTTGTAGCTAAAATAAATTGAGCCTGATTTTGTCGGTTCGGTATGCAGACAAGTTTTCCGTCCATTGCAATGGCACAATTTGCATATTGCCAATCTTCATTAAATGCCGCTATATTGTTTTGCCAATCTTTTTTTGTTGTTTCCGGCGCCCTTTGGCAATCCCCTTAAAGGGGCTGCAGAACACTGCTTGGGGGGATACCGGCTATACTTCAGGTGGATTCTTTATGTCACACAGATGCTGACTTAAAAAGAATTCCAGGAATCGATGCACAGGAACGGGAGTTATTCAGTGAAGAAATTTCAAAATACAAGCAAACAAAACGGTGCCCTCAACTCGATTTTGGCGGGGCTTCCCACTCATATTTCGCTCTCCCAATGACAGCACCTGGCGCAACCAATCAAAACAGCCTGCCAAAGCACGTCGCGGAAGTTTGAACTCCATGGTTGCCTACTCTCTCCAACTCGTTCTTGCTGAGACTGGCAGCGTCAATTCCATATGCCGGAGCCCCTGGTGGCGTATTTTTATTTGACTTGCTTTGTAGGGCATTTATCTAGGACAAACAAGTTGTTTTTGTTCATCTAATATAAAACGCAGACAGGTGACAAAATGTTCACACAATTTGCAGTATATTTACTGTTTGTACAATCATCCAGCTCGCGCCAGATGATGCCATATCCGCTGCTGACACCCGCCACTCTGTGGGGACACCATCAGAGCCATGGACTTCTTTTTGAGAGGACATTAAAATATTAAAAACGGAACATACGCTGTTTTAGCGACGCTAATAGCACCATCGTAACTCACTGAATGCGATCAACAGGCAAAACAGTCAACTAAGATTGTGTTTCTGGGCCCCTTTAAAGCTTTCATATATCGCGGTGCAGGTGTCTGCTATGATGCGATCCACTGTTCAGTGGCCAAGTCTGAACTGCCGTCTCCCTCTCTCACTGTGATGACTTTCCTTTGAGCTTAGCGGTGTTTTGCTGGCATGCTGTTTGCGCGTGTTGGAGTTCATGAGCGAAAAGGGCTTCTTGGCCTGATGAATTGATGATTTATTTCATTGCCCTTGTTGACGAGTTTGCTATTCGGTAGGATACCAGTCGCGATGACTATTTAAAAGCAGGTGATATGGCTGCACATACGTGGCCAGGTGGAGGATACTTGGCCTGCCTACGGGTCTTACACTCGGCACTCTAAACACAATTTCGCTTATACGGGGGTAAAGAGGGAGTAGGTTGTCCTTTAGCGCACTCCCTTTTCATAAAAGGAAGTGCGCTGAAGGACATCTGGACTCCTTTCTGTTTAGAGTGTGGGTACATGCACTGCTTTTTTTTTTCCTGTATTCGTTCCATATTCCCAGTTTGAATGCGAATTACTCATTGATTTTGTGCTACAGTGCACCGGCTTTTAGAGTTTGTTTTGTTTGGTTTTTATTAGCCGCTTGTCCATTCTTACAAACTCGATCCATGGCCACCTCTATTTTCCCGTTGTCTGTCGTTCCTTTTCTCAAAGTAGCTCCGTGTTCTATTCGCGCTTTTCACGGCCTATAAGGGGCGCCACAGTTCGGACAACATGGCCGACAGCATGATGATCGCTGCATAGCACTGCCAGCGTAGCTGCGATGTTTTGCGGCTGACAACGTGTTCACTCGCTGTAAACACGGCCAATCTCACGTGTGTCTTGACGGTGTGGCACCTCCAGAAATTCTTTCCATAACGTCTGTGTTTTCTTACGTCCGGGATCGCAAGCGCTCCCTAAACTAAGGCGAAGCAGTACTGGACGCCGGGTACCCTATGTGCTGCGGCCGCCGCCGATATTCAGACCAAGTTGTGGATGTAGTCAGTTTGTGTCTGGAAACGAATAAGGTGAAAGGACCACCGCATGAAATTCAAGTGGAACTGGACATAAAGGTGAATAAAGCATAAACCATTTGATATCTCGCTAGCACTCAGAAGGAACCACAGCAGAAGCAATGCTGAGTTGCGCAGTTTCGTTTTACAGGACAAGTGCCCTTCTAAAGCTAGACTGTTCGCTTATTGCAAGCATGTGATAGCGACGCAACTGCATGTAAATGGGTATGTCCCCAATTAATCAAAATAAAAAACAAGCGGCATCAAGTACGGCGTATTTCGTTTCACCGCTTTCTTCTTAGCGTTGGTAATTAAGCTGAGATCTTTAATCGTTTTGCACAGCATTTGGTTCATTCAGTCATATCTTGTTGCACATATTGTCGGGCGCTAATCGATAGTTTTGTCGAAAAAAATTATAGTGAAAAAATTGTGGCCTGTCTACAAAGCATTCAGTATCCGCGCCATCGCTTTAACCTTCCCCGCCGCTCACCCATAGCTAGCGCAAGATTGGGCGACAAAAACGTGTCTGCTCGCAGCGGAGCCTGATATCCGATTTGCGAGATGGCTTTGTTAATCGACAGCATTAATATGTGTCTCGTTAAGCGGGAAATCCGGATTCTACCGAAACTCCGAGTGGCGTCATGCGTCAATGTCTGCAATGAAATTGATAGAAAGAGGACCTCAATTTGAATTAAAGGACGGCGCATGTCTCAACTGACTTAACTTTGTAAAGTGAGTAAAGAAAATATTTCATAAATCTTATTCGGATTCGAACCCGTGACCCTTGAGTAGCGAACCAGTCCATGTCCCCACTGGCCACGTTGACTAAGTGGAGTGGATGTATGTGTTGTAACGTGCTATCCAGTCGAATGGATTAGGTGAGATCATAATTAGAGTAATTAAGTGTACCAGTGAGAAGTTTGTGTCCGCGAACGTAGTTTAGTGATGGGCTAATGAGGGTAGTGGAAGTAGAGGTGTGCTAATTAGTGATATAGTAATTATACGATATAATTATACACTTATACATTAATATATTACATTTATATATTAATTATACATTTATACAGGCATCATGTGACTTGGAATATGCCCGCAGTGGATAACCAATTGAGATTACTAGTTCTGATATCATATGGCACATGTGTTGTGTGCTAATAAGTCCCCCGACCATTAAGCAATCACGCCATACCCTTAAAGGCGGAACTTAAGTGTCCTCCAAATTTTTTTCCTTCTTGCAGGCTTGGCCTCAAAAACTTCCAAGCTTTTGCTCTCACTAATTCGCGCAAGGCTATGAGGGTATTTAAATAAATAAAAATAAATAAATCAGAGCTTCAGCAACAGTAGGGCCGGCGCTCGTCGAAAAACCTCTACGATCCAAAGGAGACAGAAAAATTCTGCCACGTGAAAAACATTAGAAACAGTGAAGCTGGACGAGTCTACTCAAACAAAATCCTGCAGAACGTCTTGCAGGCGGGTCCATCGTCGCCCTGCATGTAGGCGGCCGACATAGCGGGAATGTTGTTGAAGATGAGATCATTGAAAGGAAGGCTAACCATTCACTGGTGCAATTTGTGGCATGAGACACTAGTTTGGATGAGCTTGCAGCGCTCCACTAATTTGTTGTTAAAGATTGCCGTTGCTGCGAAAAGGCTTCTTAGCCACACGCATTCTTGAAAGATCACTCGGCGAAACAAGCGCACAACACACGAAACGGTTCACTTACACCCTATGCAACTACCGCAGACGCCTCTGATTCCCCACCGCCGCTGTTCATCACGGAGACTGGGACGTCTTTCGACGATCAGGAACTCGAATTCACTCCAGCTTACTCGTTTAAAGACATTTCTTTACTTTATCAATCTGGCCATAGTCTTTATCCCCGCCAGTGTAAAGGTCTCTCAAAGGCGGAGGAGCGGCTTCTGCTTCGCCTATATACAAATACTTTGCTGTGCCCGGCAGCTCTCAAACACTTTGACCCTTCTTTCTCTGGCAGCTGTCCGCACTGTGCGGAGAAGTCTTCGGACATCTACCACATGGTGTGGGCCTGCCCCTCCAACCCTGCTATCCCCCCTCACCCCAACCCAACCCGGGGGACTGGGAGGCGACCCTGCTCGGCTGCTCTGACCTGCAGGCCCAACGGGCCCTGGTCGCGCGAGCCCGGGCAGCGGCCGACGCCACTGGGGTCCCGAACTAGGGACCTCCACCTAGTACTTGTGAGGGCTGGCCCCCTCTGGGTCAGCTCATACCTCACCTCCCGAAGTTTATCTGTAAATAAATGTTTTCCACCACCACCACCGCGGCGCGTCAGTGTGTGAAACGCGCGAATAACGTTGTCTGTTGCACTGAGCCACGTTGCACAAGTTCAAAAGGGTACAGTAAATGCACGGAATTTGAAACGGAGGTGACGCTACGTGCTATGAGGTGCCTAAGTTGTGGCAGTTTTTGCAGGTTTACCTTGTATCATGCAAGTCTGCGAAATTTATTAGTGATTACTTATTCTCTTACTACTACAGAGGTCTTGAAGGCCTCTGATGATGATGATCACCGAAAAGGGGATAATCTCCGACTGCAAGAGCGGACAAGGCTCGAAGGAATAGTATGGAAGAATGTGGCGCTTCTTACCTGCGACGAGATTTTTTAATGCTGTGCCCACGCCAACGCACCGCTCCTTCAGCGACGTGTACGGGCGGGAACACGAAGCGCTATTTATGTCATTCGTCTCCAGCACAGAAAACTGGTCGGAATTCAACGTGCGTGGATGTCGCATGCCCACCGAAGGTGCAATTCGCTTCCGCGAAAACGAATTCCAAAGGTGGTTGCGCTTCAGAGAATCGGCCGGGGTGGGGGTTGCCCTCACACCTGCCGTCCCTCGGAAGTGGCCTCAGTATCGATATGTCTTTCCTCGGCTTAGGGGTCCGATATACATATAAACGCGAGGACTTTGAAGCATACAAGGATCCGGCAACTGAAAGCAGCGGGTCTTCTACTGCGCAACCCTTCTTCATATATTGCCTGGACGCAAGGACTATTCCATTGCTCACTACTGGGCTTCCTAAAATCAGCTAACCTAATCCCATTACTTTTATCATTACAACATCCTCCATCACTTCGCCCATTGATGCCCTGAGGCAATAAATCTCATTAAAAAAAAGAACTGCGCGTGCCTGGCACAAGCCGGTGGCCCATGTTCAACCAGCGGGGTGCGGAAAGACAGTAAAGAAAAAGCGGGGTGTACAAATATACGATTCATTGTACTAATGTAGTTCTCGCATTCACGTTTGAGTGGATTGGACATCAGTGAACTCTTTTCCAGTACACACCCCTCTACTGGCTACCAAGATGGGTTGGGTCGCTATGGTTCCCTCCCAGAGGGCCCGAGGAGACGTCTCCCGCGCGCTTATTGTATGAAAGAACAGTCAACTTGCAAAATTCCAGGGTAGCTGACTCACTCGGAGAAAATTTCCCACCAAAAACCCTCGTTCACAAATTGTTTTCACTTCCTGCTTTGCCAAGTGTAGTTAACCAGAAATCGGCGAGTTGGCCTCCAATGTGTTCTTTTGGATTCACTGGAACGCTTTTTCCGTAACTCTATCCTGTCTTCGACAGCTTCCCTCTCTTGCAGATTAAGTGGCATCTCCGCCCCTCCCCCTTCCTTTTTTCCAAAAAGAACGCGATAATGCCTTCTGTGAACGAGAGCTTTTGATTAGGTATCCCCACTGGGGCCGACACTGCCACTGCCACACACGGGATGCGAGAAGAAACACTACAGTAAAACAATCGTTCCAACCTCACTCGCCTCTGTACCATATGACTTCACTTCCACATCCGACTTCGCCCCCCCCCCCCTGCCCCCCCCCCCCCCCTAAATCCTTTCATCTCGGCGATCTCTCTTGCCTCTCGGTGGCGTCATTCTGTCATATGAAAAACTGCCAGGGTAGCCAAACAATTAGTTAACACTCACCAGCTGCTTTCCCGCTTTGCGTTGCTCCTAAGGTTTCCTTTACTTCCTCTTACGTTACTGGCAAGACGTCCCGCTTCAACGTGGGAAAAAAGGTGTATCGTTTGAAGATGTCATCTAGCATCGTGAATAATCATGCCTGACATGTGCTACAAATTACCCACAGGGTGAGACATCTGTGTGGCTCACTTAAATTTTTTCAATTTTTTTTTCAATTTTTGTACAACCCTCGCGCGCATATGTGGATCTTGGTCAAATGTTTAGGGGAATCCCCCAAGGTGGAGTAGATTTGTAATAAGGGAGATTACTCATTGGCATCCACCCGAGCGCAGCCATACGGCTACAAAGAAAAGCTATACAGCTTTCTCAGAAACTTCGTAGTTAATGAAAAATTCGTCCTGGTCCGGGGTTCGAACCCAGGACCACCGCTTCACCGGAGCAGTCGCTCTACCAATTGAGCTAACAAGGACTTTTTTTTTCTTCAACATGGTATTTATTAGTTATGTAATGTTCTATGAACATGAACTATATACAAGCCATCATGAAAACAGTGTTAAACAATACATATTGAAAAGACCATGCACTAGAAAAGGGGCAATGCAGAGCACATCACTAATAGTAAGTGCCACTCTGATTCGTACTCAGTCTGGGCATACACGTCTTTTAGATGAACAACCATTCGACTGAAGTGATCCTTTGTAGACACAACAGGTTCACAGTGTCTGTCCATCATGCGGGTTTTCCAGAGGCTGTGCAGTCCAATCAGAAAGAACATGTCCAGGGGTTCATCAACAAATGGCAGCGCAGTGAGATAGCGAACAGAATGTGGAGTCAGATGAATTCTTTTTTTAAATGTGCGTTGCAGGATATCCCAGAAGAGTACTGCATCTGTGCAACTGATGAAACAATGCTCAATTGTTTCTGGTTCATCACAAAGGCGGCAATTAACGGTAGACACAAAAATGCCCTTTTTCTCTAACCATGTTCTAACGGGCAACGTACCGGTGTGTAACTTAAAGAAAAAGGTCTTTGTACACGGCGAGACTGGCATCTGACGTACTCTTTTGAGTACGTCATGCACAGGTAAACCAAAATACAGAGAGCGGTACATGGGCGGAGGGAAGAGCATACTAATCAAATCCTTATACAACTTTTTCCTCGACACTAAAAAAAAGAACTCAGGAGAAAAACGAACAAGTAGGAAACGGACAGCCAAATACACCCCTTGCATTATGCCCCACAAACACGGACGGTCAAAAACATTGGAAGACACAATGAGGTTGGGTAAAACATGAACTAAATTTGTTTGCAGGAATGAACGTACTATTGGGTGTGTAGTGTCACGGGAAAACATGAAACATGACACTATCTGTCGGACATACAGGTGAACTAGACCAAGGTCACCAGCGGTTACAGGCCGAAAAAGGTTATCACGCCTCATGGATTCAAAAGACGAATCCCACACAAAAGTAGCGAAACCCCTGTGAAAACGCTGCATAGGAAGTCTTGCGCAATGAATAATTTGCAGTACATAATATATTTTAGTGGCGAGAAACAGATTACAGGCGGTCGCCCTGCCAAAAATTAAGAGGCCATGGGGGACAAACGTTTGAGCATAGCGCTGAAGAGTTGACACGCGGTCTTTCCAATAATGTGCGCTATGCTTATAGGCACTCAAAGGGACGCCAAGGTACTTTGGTGGCCTGCATGTCCATGTTATACCAGCATATTCTGCAGGTGTCGTACCCCAGCTACCAAACCAAAGACCTTAACTCTTAGAGCGATTAATCCGACTTCCTGACACCGAACCAAAGTCCTCCGTTAAACGAATAACCTCATCAATGTTTGGCTTATCTGTACAAAAAAACGCAAGGTCATCTGCATAAGCCAATACCTTCATTTCGTGGCCCATTATTCGGAAACCATTGACAGCTCTATTGTTTATAACACTTATGCAAAGTGGCTCAAGTATAATGCGAACAGGAGCGGAGACAGTGGGCACCCTTGTTTCACCAAAGACTGAATTGGGACTGGTTGCGAGAGACAGCCATTAACAATCAAGCGCGTGGTACAGGATTTGTAACAAAGGCGTATGCCAGTAGAAAGTATTGAACCGAGATTGACGTGATTTAAAAGTGCAAAAAGAAATGAATAGCACACTCGATCAAATACCTTTGCCAGGTCAATTTGCAGCATTGCTAATTGTTCTTGAGCGTCACTGCAATACTGCAACACCGTACGTGCTACATGTAGGTTAGTTTGTATTGATAGTCCCCGCAAGCCACATGTTTGATGAGGCCCAATCAAAGTAGACATTGCAAGCTGCAGCCGATTTGACAGTACTTTAGCAAAAATCTTATAATCTACATTAGAAAGCGTGATTGGTCTGTAGCCATCCTCGGTCTTTGGTATAAAGACAATATGTCTTTTCGTAAATGACTGAGGCCGAAATTCAACATCAATACTTGTCTCAAAAATTTGGAGCAGGACAGGGGCTAGAACAGATTTAAATGCCTTGTAAAATTCTCCTGAGAGGCCGTCAGGCCCCGGAGTTTTCGAAAGCGGCAATTGATCAATTGCATCTTGCAATTCACCCAAGCTTAAAGAGCCACTTATTGCCTTGGACTCATCCTCATTGAGTGGGTTAATCATATCGCGCTATATGATCATCATCAGCAGTGCTAGACGTGGCAGCAAACAGAGAGCTATAGTGGTTTTCAAACTCGGGTAACTATGACATCTGTACTTGTGACCAGGGCACCACCACAGTAGAGCTCAGAAATCCGCTTGGCAACCACATGACGACGCTCATATAGCAAGGCCTGTCTAGTAGGCTCCTCAGAGTGCAGAGCACGGTTGCTGCGGGATCGTACACGGGCTGCACGATAGCGTTCTGCATCAAACTTCAGGACGGCAAGCTTATGGTAGGGCGAGAGCGAATTGATCAATAACTTGAAGTGGGAACTGTGTTGGTCAAATGTTTAGGGGAATCCCCCAAGGTGGAGTAGATTTGTAATAAGGGAGTAATTACTCATTGGCATCCACCCGAGCGCAGCCATACGGCTACAAAGGAAAGCTATACAGCTTTCTCAGAAACTTCGTAGTTAAAGAAAAATTCGTCCTGGTCCGGGGTTCAAACCCAGGGCCACCGCTTCACCGGAGCAGTCGCTCTACCAATTGAGCTAACCAGGACGGCAAGCTTATGGTAGGGCGAGAGCGAATTGATCAATAACTCGAAGTGGGAACTGTGTTGGTCAAATGTTTAGGGGAATCCCCCAAGGTGGAGTAGATTTGTAATAAAGGAGTAATTACTCATTGGCATCCACCCGAGCGCAGCCATACGGCTACAAAGGAAAACTATACAGCTTTCTCAGAAACTTCGTAGTTAAAGAAAAATTCGTCCTGATCCGGGGTTCGAACCCAGGACTACCGCTTCACCGGAGCAGTCGCTCTACCAATTGAGCTAACCAGGACGGCAAGCTTATGGTAGGGCGAGAGCGAATTGATCAATAACTCGAAGTGGGAACTGTGTTGGTCAAATGTTTTGGTCAAATCTGTGTTGGTGTTGGTCAAATCTGTGTTGGTCAAATCTGTGTTGGTCAAAACTGTGTTGGTCAAATCTACTCCACCTTGCGGGATTCCCCTAAACATTTGACCAACACAGTTCCCACTTCGAGTTATTGATCAATTCGCTCTCGCCCTACCATAAGCTTGCCGTCCTGGTTAGCTCAATTGGTAGAGCGACTGCTCCGGTGAAGCGGTGGTCCTGGGTTCGAACCCTGGACCAGGACGAATTTTTCTTTAACTACAAAGTTTCTGGGAAAGCTGTATAGCTTTCCTTTGTAGCCGTATGGCTGCGCTCGAGTGGATGCCAATGAGTAATTACTCCCTTATTATATATGTGGATCTTGCTATCCCTCTTGATTGTTTGCCTTATATTCATTCGCATTCACTGTGAATAAACAGTTGGAAGTTGCGCCTGTCCAGTCTTGCTTGCTGTGGGTTGTCTTTTTCGGCGCTGCAACGCTTTGCTGGAAACATGCACCAACTAGCCCCCCAACAAGTATTACTCGGCGTATACTTGGCTTCTGTTCACTGTCTCGATTGTTCTGTTGTCGTTATGCTCCTGCTTCGCGCAATTTCCCATGTGTCCACATGCGGTTTGCGGTTGCGCCTGTCACACAATGCAAACACTTACTAAGACTGCCAAAAGGCGATCGGCAGTGCTGAATACTCAACAATGAGGACAGAGTTCACTGCAGAGATATGAATCTTAATGGTCGTGCGCGAGCAGCTCTGCTCAAAGCCACTGTCTACACCTACATTTTCATTTTAGGTACATCTGAATGTAGTACTCCATGTTTTGTTTGATCTTACGCCCATCTGGACAACGTACCATGCTATCAATGATACGGCAGACGCCAGAAGTTTCTAAGCATTTCAAATATATATCCAGAAAAGAAACTGCATGGGACCCGCCAAGATACTGTAGGCCCAGCAAATGATTCGTTACACTGGACAAACAAACTGACTCTACAACTCGTTCCAATTTATTCTCCAACACTCAGGTAGCTTGCACGCAACAAGCCTTTTCACATCGACATGCAAATCTCAGCCTTTTCGGGGCTCGGGCTTTGGTGCCTCAGGTTTCGGTGGCTCGGCCTTGGGCTGGGCTTTGGGCTCAGCCTTGGCCTCCACTTTTGGCTCCTGCTTGACCTCGCCAGCAGCTGCCTCTTGCTCCGGCTTATCCGTCCTGCTTGCAGCTGCCTCCTTGGTGTCCTGGATGGCCTTGAGCTTGAGCTCGCGCTGAGGCCTCTCGCTATCGTTAAGCCTCTCGGCATCCTCGGCCTTCATGTAGCCCTTCTTGACCATGAAGAGCTGGTAGCGACGTCTGCCCTCGTAGCGCTTAGGGCTCCAATCTTCGCGGGGCCTGGTCACCTTCCAAAAGTCCTGCAGCAAAAATCCGTGGCAGCAAGCATAACTACAAAGGATCAGCTTCCAGCCATATATCCCCAATGCCGCAAGAGATGGAAGCAAGACCCAAGATTCCCAACTATCATTTTACCTTCATCGTTTTGAAATTCTTCTCTATCTGCCCACCAGCAGCGAACATACCGAAGTCCGGCCTTCTCATTATGCATATTCCCAGGCAGCACAACAACATTGGCCGAACGTCGCGCAAGTGTTGGCAAAACTTGGCACGAACATCGGTCCTACACTGGCATTTGGGCCGAGCGCTACCACTTCACACATTGGCCTTACTTTCATGCCAGTTTTGGGCCAACGCTCGGCCGATCAAGCGGCCAACGCAGTCCCGATGTTCGTTCTGCAGCATGGACCAGCGAAGGTCTCATACTGGCATCCAACTTTCAAACATTGGTAGCCAGCTTTCAAACATTGGTAGCCAGCTTTCGAATAATGGTTTCCAGCTTTTAAGAAGAAGAAGAAGAAGAAGAAGAAGAAGAAGAAGAAGTTTATTCACATCACATTACATGATGCAGGAAGCCTGCAGAAAAAGCTGCCAGAAGCCAGCTTGACAGGGCCGCAGGCCCCCTTTCATTGGCAGTTGGCGGAATGTCGTAAAAAAAAGTTTATACACAGCATATTTTATCACAACATGTAAAGAAAAAAAAGTGAAAAAAAAAACAACATATTACAAGAAAAAACGCTAAAACATATATACTGTTACCACATTTCAGTGTAACACGTACTCACATTTTTAATACATTCATGGGGAAATATTATAGACACAAAATCTCGTTTTACTTCGTTTTGAAAAGATCGCGCAGTGCTTTGAAAGTTATATTGTCGAGTTGGATATTTTTAGCTTGCAAACTGTTTAGTAATCGGGGTAACTTGTTTTGCAGCATTTGTAGACCGCATGTAGTTCTATTTGTGTTAACCTTCCATGGTTCAAAATGACGCGTCTGGTATGAAACTACATTATTTTCTAGCTGAGCTATGTTCTGAATAGTACAATTGTTACATTTAGTTTCTTGTTTGAACAACTTGCAAAGCCGGTAGTCATAGGATTTTGTTACTGGAATTACATTGTATTTTTTAAATAATTCATGTGTGTGGTAGTGCATTGGTACGTTTTCGACAGCTCTTAAAAACTTTTTTTGGAGAATGAGCACTCTGTCTATATTAGATTTAGTAGTCGATGCCCATACCAAGTGACAATAATTAAGTCTAGGGGAGAAAAGACCATTATAAATCAGCATCAGAATGTGGCGAGGGAATGCATGGCGATTTCGCGAAACAATGCCTACTATTTGTGATAGTTTTTTTGTAATATAATCTATGTGGGCATCCCATGACATTGTGTTTTGAAAAATGACACCCAGAGTTTTAAAACTAGACACAATCTCTACAGGAGTTGACCGTAGTGTAATTGTGTTTTGTGTGTCTATGTTTTTGTTCCTAGTATGATACAAAACTGCTTTAGTTTTATCAGCATTAATCTTCAAGCTATTTTTTTGGGTCCATTCATCAAGCTTAGCAAGCGCTACATTTGCTGCAGCTATTAGGTGATCACTTGATTCTCCTGTGAAAAACACGCTTGTATCATCCGCATAATTCACAAAAGTAGCGGATGGAGCGATACCGTAAACATCGTTCACGTACAAATTGAACAAAAAGGGGCCCAGGATGCTGCCTTGCGGCACACCCTGGGAAACATGAAGTGCATCTGATAAAGAATCACCAATGGCTACAATTTGGGTACGATGTTTAAGGTAGGACTCCATAAGAACACCGGCCTTTCCGCGAATGCCATAATGTTCTAACTTCCTAATAAGTATTGCGTGGCTGATAGTGTCGAATGCTTTCGAGAAGTCAACGTAAAGGCCTAAGACTAGCTTACCTTTCTCCAAACCACTTAAAATGTGTTCTTTCTGCGTCAAGAGGGCAAGTTCAGTGCTAAATCCTTTGCGGAAACCGAACTGGCTACTAACTAGCAATTTGTGCTTTTCTTGAAATGCTGTCAATCGGTTTAACATAGCTTTTTCAAAGACTTTGGAAAATACCGGGAGAATCGATATGGGCCGATAATTTCCCATATCATTTTTGTCACCTTTCTTATATAGCACGCTTACTCGAGCGACCTGCATTTTGGGCGGAAATATGGCCTGCTGAAAGCATAAATTAAGTACATGCATTAAGCATGGAGCGAGATAATGTGCAACGTGTTTGATTGGTTTCACCTGAATTCCATCTACGTCTTTGGCACTGCTATTTCTTAAATTCAGAATTATGCTTGCAGTTTCTGTTTCACTTACTGGAGTCAGAAACACCGAGTTATCATTACGCGGAAAGTTTGCTAGGTCATTGGAGCAAATGGCGGTGTTACCTTGAACAAAATGTTGGTTGAATGCGTTCGCGAGGGTTTCTCCTGTTAACTCAGCATCATGTCTTTTTATCTTACACACTTTTTCAGTTCCTATCTTGTAATTTAGCATCGAGTTCAGTCTACGCCAAACTGCATCCATTTGTCCTGCTGCAGGCATAAATACATTGTCTAAATATTCACGTCTGGCTTTTTTTATATCTTTATCTAGACGATTACGGAAAGCTTTAAATTCTAGTAGTATTTTTTTGTCTTTGCTTTTGACAAATTGGTGGTACAAGTTATTCTTCTTTCTAATCCTCGCGGAAAGTTCTGCGTTAACCCATGGTTTTCGGATTTTTCTACCGTTCTTCCTTGCTACTAAAGGGAAACTCTCCTCATAGATTGGTTTCAGTATTTTCATGAATGTGTCATAAGCAACGTTCGCATCTTCGCTACCAAAAACTTGATCCCACGAAGTGCGTGAAACTTTGCTATAAAACTTGGAAAGGTTGCAGTGTGTCATATGTTGAACGAAATATGTATGTCGTGCTTTATTTTTGCTGAACTGACTTTTGGCGCACAAAAATATAGGCAAGTGATCACTGAGATCTGACGTAAGTACACCCGCTTTGATTCTACATGCGTCAATATTTGTAAGGAACACATCAATTAATGAGGATGAACTTTCTGTCACTCTCGTCGGCATATCAATAGTGTTCCTAATACCATTCTACCTAGCAAATATTCATAAATGAGGTTGCGAAAGAATTCCAGAAAAAAGACCCGTTTATTGCTTTGAGTTACAAGAATCACGCTTCTAGCGCACACAGGATGGTTTGCGCTACCACCAGCCACCGTGGGGAGTAAAGAAAGGGGGCCCAAGAGCATGGTGGCAGAGGCTGTGGGAAAACAATTTATTTTCAAGTTTGGTGCGTGCCGATCAGGTTGGACAAAGCATCTCGGCAAGCTGCTGCGGCACGGCTAAGGCATCCATAAAGCGCTCAACGGAGCTGTCCTCCAGTGAACTGATCAGTCATATCCAAAGTAATCGTTGCACTCCACTTGCAAGGGGACTGCTGGACTGCATTCAAAGAAATTCCTCGTCTAGTTCTTGCACGATGGCCTCACGAAGCGCCAAGCCTGCAAAGAGATGCATGATGTCATGGTAAGTTGAATTATGGCCATCACAGAACAAAAACAAAAATGATTAAATAACACAGAATTTTGTGAAACACAGTCATCGTGAAGACACTAGCAACATATTTTACAGGATAATTTTTAATTTATTCTTAAGAACCAGCACCACATTAGTTCCACAAAGTGGAATTTAATTTACTAAACTTCCCTTATACCAAATGGTTTAATTTAGTTTAATGCGTCGTGTCGCACTCCCAGTAAATATATTCAATGCGAGATAAGCAAATTAATGTGATATTGAAAACAGATTAATGTATTATTTTGTTTTAATATAACTCGTATCTCTAAATTGCGAGGTAATTTTTTATTCCAGTAAACATGCACAGATTGTAGCGTCTCTCCCACATGGACGTCAAAACAACATTTTTGATTAGTTTTATTTAATGGGGTTAAAAATGCGGCTTGCGATTTTTGACGAAATACGCTGAACGCAAGGAACTCAGGGCACCTTTGTTTTACCTTAGTTGCTTCGCATGCATGCTATAGTTGGATTCGAAACTGCAACTTGAAAACCACACAAAAATACTAGTCTTATAGTCCAGAGTAATGCCCTTTTTCATTGCGAGAGAACTTGGGCAAAAGCTTTAACCAGTAATTGCGGATTTTCTATTGAGTCTGCAAGAGTAGACGGCAAAAAGAAACACTACGGAAGTATTACACATATCCTTACCAACTAGTCTGCAGTGGAAAATTAATTAAGCGGTTCTGATTTCCGTCGTGCATAAGCGGTAAAGGACATATTCCCGAATGCATCCTATCTCAAGTCATATGAGTTCAAACCCGCTGTTAGCCAAAGTAGTGAATCTTTAGTGAGTTCATCTCACCAAAGACGAAAAATTAAATTCTCACCATTCGGCCACAATTCCACTGCGCACGACGTCAAGCAAGCCATTTCGCAATGAGAGTGGGTACACAGAAGTCGTCCTCGTGCTTTTTGGCTCGCTCTCTTCTCTTGCCTAAAAAATAAAGGCGCATGTAGTCAAAGCAACATTTACTACAAAAACCACTTTAACTTCCAGAGGTATATCAAGGTAAAAGAATTTTAGTACTTACAAAAGATCTTGCAGGCGGTACGAACAGCGTCGGAGCTCTCCTAATATATGAGTGTGGCTTTTCGCGTGCATGCATTTTCCTCGCGTTGGTTGTGCACGTGGTTGAGCTCCGCTGTGCAGTCAAGAATGTCTTATTCCAAGACGAGCAGTGGAGACGATGGTGTGTGTGTGTGTGTGGGGGGGGGGGGGGTTGGCTGGAGGGGAGAGAGTAATTTTCCTTTACACAGGTTTTGTGGTTCCGAGAAAAGTCCTCGAGCTGAAAGGTGGAGACAGGGAGGTGGGGGAACAGCGAAGCGCGTAGCTGCGTGCGAGGGAAAACAGGTTTGAGAAAGTGACAACCAAAAAGAAAAAATAGCGCTTCGCGGGGTGGGGGGTTAGCCCGCTCCCTGGAAAAGGGCACGGCCGGGAGAACAGGAGGGGAGATATTGGACTTGAAGACTTGAAAGAGAGAGGGAAAGAGGCCAAAACACGTGAAAAGGGTTTGGAATTTTTGGTGAATGAGTCACATGGCCACAGGCAGTACAGAAAGCAATATCTACAAGAGAGAAGTGGATGGGAAACACGGAAGCGTCAAAGTATTGCTACAAAGCTGCAGCAAAAGCCTGAAAATTTTGAAGTGAAAAACTTGGAGCTTCAAGATGCATTTCGCCAAAACGACTTGAGACACTCGCGTATTTTGTGGGGCCGTATGATGTGGCTTCTGTTAGTTCAAGATAGCTTAAAATGTTACCACATAACAAAAATATAAAGCAAAAAAAATATCCAAGCAGAATGCGCGCTCTTTCATAGTTTCATGTACCGTACATGCGCCAAACAAGCTAGGTTAACATGCGTCTAACGCCAGTTGTCAGTCGATTTATTCAGTGGTCGTCGAAGAATCCTCAAATTGTTTGTTGGGGTGGAAGTTTCGCGCAAAAAAAGCAAAAACAAACAAACGCATGTTGAATTGTGGTTCGCAACTACTTTCGATGGATTTCATCAATAAAGGTGATGTTCGAAAGAAAAAAAAAACCTGCGAGTAAATATGCAAAGACGTGAGCAAGAGCTATAGAGCCCCCAATGCAAATTACGCAACAGAAGAATAAAATGGTCAAAAACAACAATTTCCAACACAACGATTTGCAGAAAAGGAAGGAAATAGCAAATCAGAAAACACGGGAAAGGCGCGATCACAGGGCAAGACGTAGGGAAGCGTAGGAATCGCTTAGAACGTGTCCGCGTGCGTTTATGAAGCACCCGCCTAATATTTCACGAGCGCAACGCATAATTCGAAATTACGAGGCGACTGCTTCGTTTCTGGACGTTGCCAAAACTGAGCACAATTTCGGTTTAGCGAATGCACTTGCGCTAATCTATTACGTTTGTATCGCGATCTCCCTGAAGCAGACACCAGCTGCGTACTGCGGCAGTGAATTCCTAGAGCGAATAAAAAAAAGTGATTTTTTTATTCCAAAAATTTAATCAAATGAAACTTATTTGATTTTTGTTGAAGGCACCTGTTGACAATTTTTGTTGAAGGCGTGTCGGGTGTAATCAGAACGTTAATTCTGATCAACAGGACTTCGATCGCAATTCTCCTAAACGTATTATTGCTGCTCACTGCGCAACCAGAGTGCAGCTTTTCCAACGGAATCATGGGTAGCTTTTCTCACAAACTGCAAAAGTGTTCGGTTAAAATATAATAATAAATAAAACCAAATCTTTGAACTCGCATGTTTTAGCGCGTTCGAAAATTATGAACTGCCGATATGGTACTCGACAATAAAAATAATTTTGAACCCATTTTAATGGATGACACAATGTTTACCAACGTTTGCCAGTATACTTTGAACACTGGATAAGCGGTGGCAATCCTAGGCCAATATAGCCAGCTCCCGGAAATGGCATAGCCAATTCTGGCAAAGAGTGGAACAACACTGGCTAACATGGCCCATGATAGCCAGCATTCGATGATGGCACAGCCAGCAATGGCAAACAGTGGGGCAATCCTGGCTAACCTGGCCCATGATAGCCAGGATCTAATTATGGCTCAGCCAATACTGGTAAAGCGTTGGACAACCAGGGCCATTGTTGGATGTGCTAAGGAGTGGCACAACCAATATCGGATGCTCACTGGCAACTCTGGGCCTAGTTAGGGCCACGCTTTGCCAGTGGATTTCCAATATTGGCCCGCTGCCGTGTGCTACCTGGGTTATATCTCGTGATCTTCATCAGCCAAGCTATCCCATGAAAACAAAAAAGTTACTTACCTTCATCATACAATAACTCTCCTTAAACGCAGTTCCAATGGCTTTGGCTCTAACGGCACAAATAATTTTACGTTTATATAGTTGTCTACAGATTAAAGGAGTGTTTGCATTTAGCAGAGGTCTAGCTACCAGGCAGTCAATACATGAAATGACACAGCAGTTTCTTTTGCGCTCTTGATATGCAAAATTTTGTTGCAAAAGAAACTGCTGCATTATCTCATGAATTAATTACCTGGTACCTAGACATCTGCTGAAGAAAATATACTTTTAGTCTGCAGACAACAAGCCAAATGTCAGACAAGAGGGGCAAGAAACAGCAAAGCAACAAGTTAACAAGTAATAAGGGAGTAATTACTCATTGGCATCCACCCGAGCGCAGCTATACGGCTACAAAGGAAAGCTATACAGCTTTCTCAGAAACTTCGTAGTTAAAGAAAAATTCGTCCTGGTCCGGGGTTCGAACCCAGGACCACCGCTTCACCGGAGCAGTCGCTCTACCAACAAGTTTTTGCACACTCTCAATGCACATTTTGTCTCCCAAGCATGGAAGACGTTTGTACTTTCTTCAGTTCTTATTGCTTGTGAGGCGTCAAGGACCGGCTCTTTGTAAAGTGCCTTTCATTGAACAGCATTACATTAGCCCCAATACGAAATACCTAAAATATATCTATATACAGCTAGGTAAGACTTCTATTAGCCAACTACGAGCATCGGATACCACAGCTATAGAAGAGCTAAAACACTTCTTTACAGCTAAACAAGGTATAAGCTAGAAGTCTACAAGATGTCAACAAAAACCTCTTGTAGCCGACAGATATCGTTGCATTAGCCTAGGCTACAGGAGGTCTTCAAGACTTTGGACAGCTATATAAAATCTTCACTATGCTCCTATAAGACGGCAACACATCTTGTTGTAGATGACTTATAGATTTCTACAAGTGCTTTTTGTGTTTCGTGGGAAAGCATGGAAGCATAAGACTACCCAACACTTTCACTGGAAAAAAAGGTTTTATCCACGAGTGATTCACAACACATTTTGAAGGTTTCCTTGCACGGTGAGATGAATTATGTAGCTAGATTTCAATGTTTTGAAGTAAAATGTGGATGTTACAGACTTCGTTATTTCAAGGTTTAACTGTACTAGCATGCAAGTAGAGGAGCTGGGAATTTTAAAAAGTAAGCAACAGGTTGGTTGCAGAAGCTGCTATGGGTCCGCTCTCGCAGTGACGAAGCAGAAAGCTCGAATTCACCACAGTGTAGGAAAACAAAGACATGGCAAGGCCAGGACACTTCGCGCCAAAGTGCTGACCTCTGAGTAGTTGCGTCGTCTTCCTGTTAGTCCACATCTGTTTTTTGCTCACCGTGGCGATTGCAAGGACGTGGAAATAACTAGCCCTGCAAATAATCTGAGCAGGTTTATACCTAATGCCTCCCTTCTCAAATCTGTTACCTCCCCTGTGTAAGAAAAGATCTCGGAGCACAATGAATCAACTGCTGGAGACATAAGGTGTATGCAAGAACAAACAACAGAAAAAAAAGAAAGAAGGGCACCCAATTCAACAACCATGGGATAACTGCACAGCTTTTGAAGCCCGTAAAATAGGTATAATTTACAGTTATGTTAATGCACAGAGAACAAAAATAAACAGCTTAGTGAGAATAATTCCCAAGGTGACCCCCACAATCTAGTCCCCAGAGGTCAAGTCAGGCAAGCCAAAGGCCTTCTTACAGGAGTAGGTGTTGGATGAAGCAGACTTGGCAGATCCTCCTGAGATCAGGTCAGCGTTCCAGGGCACCAAACCTAATCCACCCACGGACTTGCTGTCCTCCTCAGATGAAGCAGTTCCTCGAACTCCGTGGCCATCAATGGACTCAACTGTAAACAAAAGCAGCTGCCCCGTTCTGAAGGATGTGGGGTCTGACGTAAGAAGACGCACTGCTGCAGCTGGAACCTCCCTGTGCTTCGATGCCATCAGAAAAACGGCTGTGTTGTCCTCGTCATTGCCGTAATCCAGATAGCGCACGGTGTGCTTGTCGGCAGTCTTCTCAGTCACATAAGCACGGTACCAACACCCATCTTCCGTTGATTTAGAAGCCACATAATCTCCAGCAGTCACCCTGCATGGTAAACACAGGTGACCAGGCATGATGAGCATTTGCAATGTTTCTTTTTCTTTTGTTGTAAAATGTGAAAAAATGACCGCAATTTGTACATGTGACACCAAGACAGTCACCATTCACAACACCTTTAAATGACAGGTAGTTCTGAAAGAGAAACATCAAAGGGAGAGCTAGGCTCTCCAAGAACACTGGCCTCTCTTCCAATCACTTACATTTTGGAGCTACAGTTGGTACCACTGTACAAACTAGGGGGAGGTAATACAGCGCACACTGGCATGTTTCAGATTAAGTTGAGAGTTACAGTTCAAAGTAACTTGAAACTTGTTGCATAACAGATATGTACTTGGTAAGCCAGAAAAAAATACCACTATAGGATCCTGCTGATATGATCACAACTGATAGAATTTCAGTATGACGAAGCCCTGGAATTCCCTTAGCAAGGTGCATGGTGCACGCAATGTAAAATTTGGGTGTTCTGAACACTTTCATGTGCCCGTCCAAATGATACGAATGCAGTAGCAATCGTGGCCAACCAGTTCAATGTCACCTCACTACACGAACACTCCTTGGTACAATTGCTCGGAGAAGTGGCCAATCAACAAGCCAGGCAGTTACAGGCCCTATTGACACTCTAAACTTTCCCAAATCTTTGTAGCTCTCCAATGTCGCATTTCTATCACAGTGGAGCTGTTGGACATTGTTTATGCAAAGACGCACTTCTGTGCACTGTAGTGAATATCCCCGACAAACCCTTGAAACCCTGCACCTCGTGAGCAAACCTGCAGGTTGAGCTTCATTCTCAAAACCATTGATGGCATCACCTCTCTGGCTCCTAGCCTACAAGGGAAGACGTCCACCTCTGACGCAGCAAACGAATGTGACAACAGATTGGGAAGGGGGGGGGGGCGGAGAGGGTGTTCCCCGGCACATGTTGAATGCTGCTGGGATTCCGAAAGGCAAAAATAGTTTGACCATGCTACTTCCAAACAAAACATATTTTCCAAGATATAGCTAAAACTATTTGTTGAAGGAGAAAAGCAGTCACAGTTTTGGAACGTTTACAGTTTTGGAATCATCACATGAAAATGCACGAACAGTGAAAATTAGGTGTGAATTTGTCCATAAATAAAACAAAATAGGTATAAGAGGGGTCTCTGCCCTTAAAACACAAAATACACAGACCAGGTCACATTTCTTTGGCACTGGCTGTGGCTGTCCCACACTTACTGATGAGCCATGCTCTGGCCACTGAGTTTCATGGCTTCATCGTGGAGTGCCTTGTGCACTTGGTCTAAGCGTGTGGCCAGGTCGATGATCAGGGCCATGCACCAAACCACCTCCTTCGCAGACACCATCACTTCCATGTGCAACTTGTCTCCAACCTTGACAAGGTCCAACATGGAGCGCATGCGCTCGGGCCGCCGGTGTGGCATGCCTGGTCCCTCGGCTGAGGTCGCAGTTGAAGCAGAAGCGGGGCCCGCAGCTGCTTTCAGGTCGGCAGCAAACCCTTTGGCCACCAGCTGCTGGTTGAGGCTTTGTCCACCTGCAGAAGAAAGCAGAGGCTCGCAACAGGCACCAGCCAAGACACATCTGTGCCTTGCCTACACAGCTCCTCACCTGAAGAGGGAAAAAAAGCAGTCTGAACGAAACAAGGACAACTCTGGCCTGTTGACGTAAATAATATGGGTCACAAAAAGAACAAGCTGATGCCCACACAAAAGAAATGGTTCTGCACTGCCTGTTTCAACCCATCATGCAACCACATGCAACAGACCCTTTTCACAATCAGATTTGGCGAGGGAGACGGGAGGCTCCTGCGCGGCAACCCTGTACTCCATTAGCCGCCATACCCGCGCAAGGTTATAAACTAAGATCTCCAACTGAGGGTACTTCGGCTGCATAAAGGGAGATGAGGAGGAAGCAGTGCACACCATTTCTCTGATAGCCATATGAAAGAGTGCTGACAAAAGTCCCCTCCGCCATGCCTTGAGGTCGGGGTCATTATCTCATTCGCTAGACAACAGGCTTGTCTGGTAGGGTACAAGCAACTGTGAAAAAGCTCAGTGGTAGATTTATGAATGTGCAGCAGAACCTTGGCGATATTCTCCTCATTCAAATGATTTCTTGGTTCATATGTTCCAAATCGTGAGCAAAAATATGCAGAGATACTACTGGTAAAACTCAGTTTGGAGGAAATTTTGGAGCACTTGGAAGCAGAGGAACACCTAATTTGGTGTAGTCTGGAGCCCCAAAATTTACAGCCTCAAGCACTTTTGAGCAGTAAAACTTTTATTTAAAAGCCCTCTGGAGTATTTTGCCTTTAGATTCCAAATCTCACAGGTTGGCAAGAAATGCCGAAAAAATTTAAGCGCGAAAATTTAAGGCAGATGATGACGATGATGTAAATGTGTACTACACCATCATGTCTGTCATTATCGACAGAGTCTCACCTGACAGGTCTTCAGTGATGTTTTATGCTGTATAATTCAAGAGGAAGCACCACTGCTGAACATGCCACACAATATTTACTTGAAGAGCACATACTTTGAATATACTCACGACCACATTAAATGCCCCTTTTCCATCCCGAGAGCAAGCTTGAGTGCGGGACTACCATGGCTGCAAGCAGCTGGTGCCAGCAGCAAGAATCTTCCAGGAACACTCACCTTTCTTTGAAGCCAGTTCCACTTCGTGCGTGTCGCCCACCCGCCTGAGTACATTAGTGACCACTGGGTCTGATTGAAGCAGGAAGGCCAGCATTGCAGTTGCTTCCACAGCCCAGTCTAAAAAAATTGACAATGGCCGCACCCCATGCAGCCGGCAACGCACTGCCTGTGCTGGCAGTTGCAGGTAGGCATCTGGAAGGGGACGAGTATTTTTGGGGGCCACTGGGGCCACGTTGCCATAGTCAATGAAGTACACCATACACACTGCCCCCTGAAAGAGAGAAAAGCAGTACAACTGTGAGGCTGCAACCCCGCAGCATACTATACCAGTGAAACCAAAAACAAACTAAGCGTGGCAATGTGGTTCAGTGGCACTACTAATACTAATAGTCAATATCTGGAGGCGCACTGAGCTCACAGAGTAATATGTCCTAAGCTATACGCAACCCACAAAGCATGGCTGTTATGAATGGCTGCTGATCAATATTTAATGCCTGCAATTTCTGAATAATTATAGAGCAACTCATGTTTGTTTTGAAAATATTAAGTTAATTAGTGTATGACATTGCATGCTGTCCCCTGCCTCCGGTACAAAAATGTTTTTTTTTAATATACCAAGCAGAACTATTTTAAGTCTTTCCGGTCCGAAACATTTACCCACTTTTCGGCCGTTCCAATCCGAAACTATTTTGCCAGTTTTGGGCAGTGCGAAAGAAAACAACTGCGACAAGAGATTGTCCCACTTGCATCGCAGCTGAAGTTTCTGCTAAGTTGCAGCTAAGTTGCAGCTGAAGTTGCAGCTGAAGTTCTAGACCTTCCGTCGGTTTCATGAGCCCTCTTGTTGCATTTTGCCAGCAGTGCCTTGACTAGTAATTCATCGATCACTGACGTCACTCCTCCAGTATGGAAATATCGGCCACCTTACAATGCTTCACGACAGCAGTCAGTAAACCCCTTTGTGATGCGAGCATCAAGTGTCACTTTTTTTTCATTGACAGCAATTGCTATTCAAAAAACTGTAAACAAGCTATTAGCCTACACAACAAAGGTTATTGCTATTGCTAATACGATTCCTACTTCCTTATTTAATGCCTGGTAGGCAGGCCTTGTAAGCCTAATTAGGTAATTCTGGAAGAAATACTTAATTAGGCTTGAGTTAATTACTTAATTATGCTTAATTTTCCCATAATTAAGGTATATCAAAACTAATTAGTATATTTTTTAAAACAGGAGGAGGAGATTAATATACAGGTCTAATTTTACTGCAATACCTTTAATAATAAAGATACTTTTTTAAGACCTTCATCTACCCTAAAAGACACTCCTTTCAAGTCTAACAGGCAAAATGGGAACTACCTCTTGAACCAGGTGCTATTCAACCTTTATGAGCCACACCATCCCTTGATAAAGACTTCGTTCAAAAGTGTCTGGGATTACTCACAGTACAGAGTCACGGAGAGGTTCTCCCAGATACAGAGCGTTTGGAAATAGCGCTTAAGACAAAGGCCATGGTGGGCAAAAAAAAAACTCACCACTGCATTGACTCTAGCGCGATACCACTGGCCATCATCTTTGAACAGGGCTGCACAAATTTCTCCCTCGGCAGGTGAGTAGCTCCCATTTCTCTATGCACAGGATGCCTGCAGCTTGTCCTGCAGCTCTGCCAACTGTGGCATCTGGCTGAAACTCTGCAGATAAAATTCGGACAAGCTGGTGCCAGAGGAGAAAGTCACCTAAATAAACAAAAAAAGGGTAGGGAAAGAAGAAAAGGCACGTCAACCACTGAATGAAGAAAATCCACGCAAAGAGGAAAACAACTGTCATGAGCATGGCATCAGCACCTTACTTCAGCAGTGCTTCAAATGCACATTGAAAAGACAGGGTTCACCATGCAGCCACACATGGAGCAGCCATTAGGAGTAGAAATCTTTAGGACCCAAATCATGGTTAGAACTGCTTGGTCTGCCATGAAAGAATTTTCTGCACTGCCACCATTTCTTGTGGGATGCTTACCACATTTCCCCTAGCAGCCAGGGGTGAGTGAGCTAATAAGTAGTGGGAAAGGAAACCTTCTCGGCTGGCTACGCGAAAAGTGACCGATTTTCCCTTGAAAATAAAAACAACCAACCTAGCAAAACATGCCAAGGTGGGTGCACTAAGAACAGCTGTACAGTAAACCCTCACTAATTCGGACTTGCAGGGAAGTAGAAAAAAACATCTGAATTAACTGAATGTCAAATTATCACCCGAACGGCCTCCCGAAACTGTCAAAAATCGTTTGCATAAAAGTAAGACTTATTCAGTGAAAACCTGGGCAATAATACCCTTCGGAGACAAATATTGTGCAAAATCATTTTTCGTAGTTCTATGAAATGTTGTAATTCATGCAAACTAACGGGAGGGTTAAAAGCAGAACTGCTCCATAATGGTAAGAGTTTCTGCAACGTTTTTATGGTGGGACACTGGTCTTCCTGAACAAACGATGACCCTGTAATGAGAACGACCGGCAGCCGTTCACGTGGTGGGACGCGGTGAGACAGCCAGCAGAGAGCATGATGGTCGGTGACAACATAGAACGGCCGGCCTTAGACGTAAGGGCAGAACTTGGCAATCGCCCAAATGATGGCGAGACATTCTTTTTCTGTGACCGAATAGTTAGATTTCGCCTTGGTGAAGGCACGGCTGGTGTAAGCGACAACATATTCCGGATGCCCAGACTTCCGTTAGGCAAGAACTGCGCCCAAGCCCACACCGCTCACGTCAGTGTGAATTTCGGTCGGATAGTCGGGATCAAAATGGCGGAGTATTGGGTGGGAGGGGGGGGGGAGACCAGGAGGCAACGTAAAGTGTAGAATGTGGCATTGCAGGCGGGTGACCAAGACGGGAGATTCGGACTGCCGGCAGGAAGCTATGTAAAAGGCGCGATGATACAGGCGAAATTCCGGATGAAGCAGCGGAAGTAGGAACACAAGCCTATAAAACTGTGAAGAACTTTTAAAGTGGTCGGTTTGGGAAAGCAACGGCACGAAGTTTGGCAGGGTCAGGAAGAACGCCATCCTTGGAGATGACATGGCCTAATATCGTTAACTTTGTGGCGCCGAAGTAACATTTTTTCAGGTTTAGTTGTAGCCCGGCTTCATCAGTAAGGCACGCAAGAACACACTGGAGGCGCAGTAAATGGAAAAAAAATCTTTGTAAGAAAACTACAATGTCATCTAGATAGCACAGACACATTTCCCATTTGAGCCCGCTGAGAATATTATCCATCATTCTCTCGAATGTGGCTGGGGCATTGCATAGGCCGAATGGCAATGCATTGAATTCAAATAGGCTGTCTGGTGTGACAAAGGCGGTTTTCGGCCGCTCAGCGGCAGCCATCGGGACCTGCCAGTAGCCAGAGCGTAAGTCTAAGGACGAAAAATACTCTGCTCCCTGCAAGCAATCGAGTGCATTGTCGATTCGGGGTACAGGATAAACATCCTTGCAAGTAATCTGGTTGAGATGACGGCAGTCTGCGCAGAGCCGGATGGAGCCATCTTTTTTCGTCACCAGGACAACAGGAGAGGCCCAAGCGCTGTGAGAGGGCTGTATGATGCCGCGCTGTAGCATATCGTCGACATTGTCATGGATGATGCAGCGCTCTGTGGGCGAGACTCGGTACGGTCGCTGGCGCAAGGGGGCGGGCGTACCTGTGTCAATTTCATGAAAGACGGCAAATGCAGGGCACAAAAAAGGTTGGGAAAGGTCAAAAGACATGCTGAAGCGTTGTAGAAGTGTCAGTAGCTGGTAAGGTTGAGCGGGTGGAAGGTCGGCAGTGATGGCGCGATGAAAGACGTCGACGGGAAGCGGATCGAGCGTGGTCGCACAACAGTCCAGGAGAGCAACCTTGGGACAGGCACGGTGATCGGAGAACTCGTAAGCAAGAACAGAGTCCAGTTCTTCAATACGACCGAGGCATTCGCCACAAAGGACAGAGGACGGGCAAGCAAAAGGATTGCAGACATAAATGGCACAGCAACCATCGGAAATCGTGAGAACGGCGAAAGGAATCAGAAGACGGTGAGGGCGGGTGGCAGCTGTGGTGGCTGTGAAGAGAACAGGGCTGCTGATGGCAGAGTCAGGTAGGAGTGGGACGAGGGCAGAAGAGAAGGGAGGTATGGCTGTGTCGGCAGCTACGAGAAGTTTAGCGGAGTGCACAGGCAGGTCGCACAAGAAAACGTTACACATCGAAGATAGCGCAAGTTCAGCACAGGCACAATCAATCACTGCAGGGTGGGTTGAAAGAACGTCGCAGCCTAGAATGACATCGTGAGAGCACTCACTCAGCAACACAAACTCGATGAGATATGCTACGTCGTTGATAAAAATGCGTACCGTGCAGGCTGCGATGGGGTGGATGCACTGCGAGCTGGCCATACGGAGCGAAAAGTGACAGGGGCGTCTCCACCTTAAGAATTTTGCGGCGAAGAGAGTCACTAATCACAGACACGGCAGCGCCCGTGTCAACAAGCGCAAGAACAGGGGCACCTTCAACAAATGCCTGAATCACGTTAGCAGGAGGAAACGGAGGACTTGACGAGTTTGCAAAAGACACAGTTCTTGCCTCCGGAACTGCGGCATTTAGTTTTCCTCTCGGAGGGGTTCCGGTCGCCAAAGCATTAGGGAAATTGAACGGCGGCGAAGGGAAGGCAAGCAGCAAGTCGGATACTGGAGGCGAGGCATAGACGAGCCAGATGAGCCATTAGGCAAGGGTGGCTCGTGATCGTATCTGTACGGGTGCACATCACCTCCAGCACGAGGCAAGCGCTGACGGCAGAGACGTGCGATGTGGCCTGGAAGCCCACAAGCGTAGAGATGGGCCGATTGTCGGCGGTGCTCCAAGGGTTCGTAGGGCGTCGTGTGCGAGGAAACGAGGCTGGCGGAGGTGGCATGGACGGGGGCGGAGCATAATAGACAGGACTGCTGCGGTAAGTGGGAGGGGCAACCGAGCCTGGTGTCCGGGTGACGACTTCAGCATAGGTGAGCGGTGCTGCGACAGGAGGCAGCGGAGGGCTGGATGGCAGGACTGCAGCGACTTGCTCCTGAACAACACGGCGGCTAGTCGCCGCAAGGGAAGGCGCTAGGTCGGCAGTAGGGCAGACAGGGTCTGGAACGTGATGGAGAAGAGAAAGCTGGCAGGCGACTTCCTCAAATATAAAATCTTTGACGCGCTCCATGAGCAGGGATTGCTCCGAAGACGAGGGACCAAGGGCCAAGCCAGCAAGACTCTCTGTAGGTGCACTAGACTGCCGCATAGAAGCGCGTTGCCTGCGCAAGTCGTCAAAGCTTTGGCACAGCTCGATGACAGTACTGATGGAGGTGGGGTTCTTCGCCAGGAGCATTTGAAAAGCATCATCGGCCATTCCTTTAAGAATGTTGTTAACTTTGTCTATCTCGGACATCAAAGGGTTGACGCGCTTGCACAAATCGATGGTGTCTTCAATATAGCTGGTGAATGTTTCGGCCGGTAGCTGAGCTCGAGCATGGAGACGTTGCTTGGCGCGGAGTTTCCGCACGGCGGGGCGTCTGAAAATGTCGGCAAAGCTCGTCTTAAATTATGACCAGGTGGGAAGGTCGGCTTCATGGTTACGAAACCAGAAGTTGGGAACGTGTGTGAGATAGAAGAGAATGTTGCTCAACTTGACGGGATCGTCCTACCGATTGTAAGTGCTGACGCGCTCGTCTGAGGCCAGCCAGTCATCAATGTCATGGTTGTCTGAACCACTGAATGGAGAAGGGACGTGCTGGCGTTGCACCCCAGAACAGAGGACGGTGGCAGGGATGGGCGGCGATGACTGAGTCAGAGCGTTCGGCATTGTTGGTGGGGCGAGTAACATTCCGCTCCTAAGTTCCAGGTTGAGCACAAGGACGGGGACAGAAGTATCTCCATCAAGTGTAAACCGTGTATCTTCAAAGCGCAGGTCGGAGGCCATTGACCGAAGACCTGTCACGACAGGCACACTCC
This sequence comes from Amblyomma mixtum, assembly GCF_055824585.1. NCBI lineage: Eukaryota > Metazoa > Arthropoda > Arachnida > Ixodida > Ixodidae > Amblyomma > Amblyomma mixtum. The sequence continues at coordinate 432,542,992 of NC_143014.1, forward strand.
CAGGAGTCACTCAGGAACCAGCACAGCGCTTCGTCAACCTCTTCGTCCCACCGTGTGAACAGCTGCCGGTCATTCCCATCACAACCCATACATTGATTTTCTATAGGTGTGTCTACAGCTACAGTCAAACCTCATTCCAGTGAACAGTTAAAAAATTGTAAAATGATTCAATATGGGGTTTTTAAGTTACCACTCCTGAAACAGGAATACCGACTTTTGAAGTGGTGACTTCAAGACCCCTAAAATCAAATTCTATTATAGGCAATTGCACTCCTTGATATCAAGGCAAATCAATGGCACGCATTTCAGCAAATTCCCTGCAACAAAATTTCTTGAATGCTCTCCCCAAAAGACTTGAACAACATATAAGGACTTCTTTTACATAAAATTAAGACATACGTAGCATCAGCACACAAAACACACGTTCCATGACGACTGCATAACTGTGGCTTCATTAATAATTTTCTTCTATGGAGCAGGGTGCCCTGCCCCTCATTAAGCTGCAAGAGAAGGAAAACACGAACTGCATCTGATATGCACAGCCTGTGTGGAGTTTGCCGCCACATAGTTTAGTGTTCGTGGCTTCGGTCGTTTGTACCCGCACCACAGCGGTGATGGATATGCACTGACAGCCGCAAAAAGATTCATGCCGCCCGTAAGTGTGTTCGCTGCTGGTGTGGGTGCGACACAACAGATACCACTGAACGCAATGCATCGATGTTCTACGAGTTGCACTTTGGCCGGTACCCCATCAAATTCCGTGTGCACTAAACGTAGGTTGTCAAAATATCAGCATGGAATTAAACCACTATCAGCGAAGTGACATTCGCAATGTAGCAAGTGGGAAAGCTGCCACATCTGTTAACCTAACAGCCGGGCTTTCATTGCACGGGTTTCTATGGCAGCATGGACAGGACTGGCTAACAAAAACGTAGCAGCTCGGAAAACACACCACTCGGGAATGTAACAGTGGGGTTCTACTTTAATTTAAACGATAAATTTAAAAAACTGCTTTGACCACTGCACTCTTTAAGTGACTATTTTTTTGTATGGAGGTACTAAACAATGAATAATTAAAATTAATCCTTTCAGGGACTAATTAATTTGCAGAAGTAACTACAGATTCGAGATGAGCACAGAAATTTAACCAAGGCGACTTAGTTTTATTAGGATTAGAGTGAGCAATGAGCGAGTGCTGGCATGCGGCCGTAAATAAATCCAACCAGCTGTTCACAGATCTGCATGAATGCATCTTCCATGCTTCCGAATACGGATTTCATTCGTTTTGGATTATAAGAATGTTTTTTTCGACTCCGTGAGAATCACCAAGATTCTACTGTACAACGCAATGTCAGCTGCAACGAGGTTAAGACTGTTCACAAGACTCGCAGAAGTAAGCTACGAAAAAAAAAGCGTCAAAAATGCTTCACAGACACTGTGGGAAAAGTGTTGCAAAGAGTATTAAAAGCCTGGTTCATGGAGAAAAACCAGACAACTAAGGTGGGATGGTCCATGGTTTCTTGAAAAGACAGCATTAATCAGGGACTTCACGCACCCAGCACACACTGCATGACTGATATTAAAGGCTGACTGGACAAACAACTTACCTCGACCGGCTCTTTCAATGGCAACGTAGCCGGTTCCGGCTGGCGTCCACTCGACAACATGTCATCTTTTTGATGAGCTGGTGCTGACTGCAAAGAGCATGAATACAGGCTTACAACAGTTTTCCGCATTTACTCTCCATTAATAAATAATATATAAATATAAATATGACCATGGCCATACTTTCTTGTCCCCCCCCCCTATGTAATGCCCAAACCAGGGCCCTTAAGGGATAATAAATGATGATGATGATGATTAATGACAGCCCAGCCATGCTGAAAGTTTTCAAAACCGTCTGGTAGTTAAAACATTTCACAGGGCATTTCACCAGCAGGATTCAAGGCAATCTGCCAGTAATCCACATGACCGGGCTCATGACAGTAACGACAGAAATGCAGAGAAAGACAGTGCATGTACTGCACTGAGCAGAGAGAAACGGACTCTGCACCTTAGGAGCTGGGGAATGAGACTGTGGGCTGGTCACAATAGTAAGAAACTCTATGGCTAGCGTCACCACAAGCGCTGCCGCGCCGGCCGCGATATTTTCGCGATTGCTTTCAGCATTTCGTCACACGTTTTTATTTTTGTTTGAAGTGTTCTCATTTTGTTCGTTGTGGCGGCAAGCTTGTTGCGCATGTTGTAGTCCTGTGAGCCCACATTGCTGGAAGTACTGGGGGATTACCCGGAGTACAGTAATAATGGTGAGTTTTTATGACACTGTTCTGGCAAACAAAGTGTTAGTGTTCGTTTGGGGCACTGTGTAATATTCATGCTGGCGATTTATTCAGCCAGTTGCGGTTTATAAGTTCACGGAGTGCAGAGATTGCTTTAAAATGCGAGGTGTTTGGTTATTGTGGCCCGACTTGTCCCTGAAGCGTAGATGTGTTACCGTAATGGCGCGGGAATGGCTGTGCTCTGTGCCAGTTCTCTGCCTCTAAATGGCGACCTGCACGCAAGGGACTTCAGTGTGCCGAGTTGTAAGGCGAACAGAGTTGGCGGTTAGCTGTGCCTTCTAACAATTGTTAGAGTAGCCTGCACTTTTATGGCACACATTCCACTGCACATTCCGGCCGCCTGACATGCTATGACCCTTACTACACAGGTGGACAGTTTCCAGTCTCCGGCCGCTCAAGACAGTTTTGGGAGATCTTATATAGGTGTTGGATTTGCTGACAGCCCCCATTCGCTTTTCGCTGCAAAACTAAGTGGGATGCTTTCTTCTTACGCTCTTGTGTTTCAATTTGCCTTTTTTGGGCATGTCATTGTTTTTTCCATCTTTGTGCTTTTAACCTTTTGTATGAACTTGGTCTGTTCTCAATATTGTAATTTCCTTTCATTTCAAGTGCATTTCACAATATTTGGTCCTTGAATACTTTTTTCTTTCAACTTATGTTTTTTTACAACTTTTTCTGAATTTTTTTTATTTTATTGCTGTGTGTACAGGTGCCCCAAAAGTAATACGGAGCACGCGAGCTGTGGCCGAACTGGAAAAAACTGCATGCCAGCGCGCTCTATCAGCAGATGCACAGCAAAAAGCGAAGGGGCGTCGGCTCATCTGGCTGACCCATCTCGATAACTTGATGCTCGCGTTATTGCCTCAACGAGCGAAGCTGTGCTGCTACCATCAGTGCTCGCCAGGCGCACTTTCAGTACATCATGCAAGGGTTTGTTGTTTGTCCGCGCCATGTAGAAAGTGGCGTTCGGCAGATTGCAATTTTTGCTTTTTCAGGAATGCCACCATTTTCAGCTTGCGAGACCGCCGTGGTTCGCTCCTGGCTTCGTGGCGAGTCCGTGACAATGAAAACAGAGCAAACTTCACGAAGGACGCCGAAAGGGAAGACGAGACACAGATGCTGATCTAACAGTGGAAGGTCTTACCCTGACTGTCTTCCCTTTCTGCGTTCGTCGTGAAGTTTGCCCTGCTTTTATCGTGATGAACAAGCTCATGATGTGGTCGTCGAGTTTGTGCGTGAGGTATAGAATATAGACACTTCGTCCTTCGCTTTGGCAAGTGTGGTCAACTTTTTCTTGGTTCAAGGAAGTGCATGAAAAAAAGAATAACATGCATGTGTTGCCTATGTTGTTTTCATTATAAATATAGGGGCTCAACAGTATAGCAACTGAACTAATTAAGAGTCACTTCTCTTGGCACAAATTTGCTTTCTCACAATGGAGGATAAATAAGGGAGTAATTACTCATTGACGTCCACCCGAGCGCAGCCGTACGGCTACAAAGGAAAGCTATACAGCTTTCTCAGAAACTTCGTAGTTAAAGAAAAATTCGTCCTCGTTTGGAGTTCGAACCCGGAACCACCGCTTCACCGGAGCAGTCGCTCTACCAATTGAGCTAACCGGGACGGCAAGCTTATGAAATGGCGAGAGCGAATTAATCAATAACTTGAAGTAATTACTCACTGACGTCCACCCAAGCGCAGCCATACGGCTACAAAGGAAAGCTATACAGCTTTCTCCACCTTGGGGGATTCCCCTAAACATTTGACCAATGGAGGAAAAAAAGACAAAAAACGAGCTTGTATCTCATTTAGTCGTGCCCTATCGGCTATATTTTGCAAACATGCAAGGAGAAAAGGGAAACAGGGTGGAGGCGATGAAAAAAAACCTCCAAAGGCACTTTTTATGCAAACTCAAAGTTTAATGACGAGTGAAGCTCCCGCTCACGTTAATGACATGGACCATGCGCCGAGGAAAAGAGTCGACGTATCCGGGTTGCTCTCGAAGGTAGTCCCACTCTATCTTGACGGCCTCCCAGAGCTGATCTGGACGCGTGCTGTGATTGATACGAGACAGATTATTTTTCAGAGTCCCCCAAACATTCGTAATGATGTTCATATCGGTGCCGTTTGGAGTCCGCTCCAATATCTGAACAGCCCGCTCTTCAAGCAAGGCTTTCACCACTCGCGCAATGTAGATGGGGCTATAGTCGTGCTGAAGGAGGAATACTCCATCTTTAAATGGTCTGTCCAGCGCATACGGGATGAGATAGTGGTCCAGGACATCGCAGCAGCTGGCTCCGTTAAAACTTTGATGGCAGTAAGAGGGCCGAGGCCTTCCGCACTGACAGCTCCCCAGGCGTTCACGGCACAACGACCACTGCTGTCTACTTGCGTCGTGAAGTCGGGCAGGTACCTATGTGCGAAAGAATAATGCGTTGATTAGCTCCTGCGTAATACATGATTAAAAAAACGCCTTTAACTCAAAACCATGATAGTCAGAAAAAGAAAAATACTTTTCGGCTTACAGAACTTAAGTAATTGCTGCGAGAGGACTAGCGAAAAAAATCAGTTTCATTTCTTTTACTTGCCCATGGCTTACTGCACTTTAGAACACTGTGCTCTTTACTTCACACAAATAAATCTTATTCAGACATACCTGCAATTGCATGGACGCCAAACACGCCGCTGTTTGTCCCATCTTGCAGAGAAAGTCGATTAATCTGTAAAGATGACTTGTCGCCAGTCGTCGACAGTCCACTGCTCCTGGGCGCGAGCAAATGCTAGGCGCTGTGCCTTCTGCCTTGCCATCAAATACGGCTTCTGCGCCATCACACATCCACTTAATTCGGCTTCATGTAGATGGTTCCGAGTGGTGCTCAGACTGATGTCTATACCAAGGGCATCTCGAATTTCTTTTGTGCTCTGAAAAGGATCCACAACGGCTGCAGCAACGATCAGTTGGTCAGCCTCAGCTGAAGTGCACCGCTCGTGACCTAGACGTGGAGCATCGCCAAGGCGGCCGCCTTCATCCCTGTAAGCTTGTATTATGGGATTCACTGCAGTCATCAACCTTCCAGTCCTGCGGCATATTTTTTGTTGCAGTACACCCTGCGCGCATAGAAGAACAATTTCGCGTCTGACATCCAATGAAACTCGGGGCGGTATTTTTCGTCGAATGGGAATATTCGCAACGTTCGCTGATATTTATGTGCGTGCCTGCGTGTCTTGCAAAAGCTGTCTAGCCTTCTTCTCATTGATTATCAAAGTCACAGCATGAACGCAGCTAGCGACTGCAACGTCCTCGGCCACTATCTCATCCCATGACTTGTACAGTCCTTTGAACGATGATGTATTCTTCCAGCAGAAAGACTGTAGTCCCGTCCACATTGCGGGAGTCATTAGTCTTGCTGGAAGAACGGGCTGTGCTGCTGTTGGAGTGGACACCAAAGGACGCTGATATGAACATAGGTGAGGTCATCTGGTGAACGTTGGAAAGCAATCTACCTCATATCAGCCGCAGAACGAGTCCAGATGGCCTTTGGGTGGGAGGCTGTCAAGAAGATGTGGGACAACCTCCGAAAATGACGTCGACTCCTTGTACGAATCTCTTCTTCGGGGCTTGACCTATGTCGTCAACCTGCGTGGGGGCTTTACCGCTTATGAAACTGTTGAGTTGCGTAATACGGCACCTTTGGAGGTTTTTTTTTTAACTGTCTCCTTTCTGCCACCCATTTCTACCTTTATGTTCTCCAGTGTAAGAAAGTAAATTTGTGTTGAAGAAACTGGCCTTGAATTTTTAGCCCACTTGCTATGCTGTTGAGCACCTATATTTATCAAAGACAGCACATGCATGCTATTGTTTTGGTTTTTTTTTTGTCATGCGTTCAATAGAGCTACGCAAAGTTGTCACCGCATCTGCCAAAACGTTGCTCGAATGTTTATACTCGTCAGCGCACAAACTCGCCGCCATGTGTAGCATAAACTTAGGCTGTTCCGCAGACTAAGATAACGCAGTTCCTGACGAAGCAAAAGTGCACGGTGCCGATGGCAAACATTTCTGCATGGCCCAGACGAACAACAATCCATGAGGTATTGAAAGCGCCCGTGGCGGGCAGGGATGGTAGCAGTGCAGCTTCGCTCGTTGAGGCGATAACGTGAGCATCAAGTTATTGAGATGGGTCAGCCAGATGTTCCGACGCCCCTTCGCTCTTTGGCGCACATCTGCTGATAGAGCGCGCTGACATGCAGTTATTTCCATTTCGGCCACCGCTAGCGTGCTCCGTATTACTTTTGGGGGCACCTGTAAATGAAGGTTGTGCTGTGACAATTCTTGCTACTGTTTGTGCGCCCAGGTAAGGGTTTACAATTATGCATAAAATCAGAGTTGCTGGTTGTAAGCCTGATATAATGCAGCTGGGCACGACCATTCTTCTCTCCTGTTCCTTTTAAGGTATTTTGTAGATCATGTTCAGAGAACCGATAGCCTCACGCATCTTGTCACTCACTAGCTCCATTCTGCTCCATGAAGACAAACAGCTGGTATGAAGGTCTTCGTACTTCATTTTTAGGTAGTTATAGTCATGAACAGTCATGAAAGCAAATAGCTTTCAATAGATATTTTCTAGCTCTTCATTAAAGAGAGGCTAATCACCAACTACTGCCACACCTTCCTCATATAACAGATAAAAATTTCATGCAGTCACATTTCTATGGCCTCATTGACTCACTTGAGTTAAACCTGCTTTCCCACTCATCCCAACTTTGATTCTGCAAATGCTTTCATGAAACGCAATTTCTAATGTTCAATAATGATTAACTCACATTTGTAGCTTCTGGGTTTGGGAAGAGCTTTGTTTTTAGATGCCTTGAATGCATTTCTCAGTGTTAAGCTGCAGGTTTCTACAATAAAAGTAATGCAGCTCAACATTGACAATGGTGAAAACAGCGCGAAAGAAGAAGCCCGAAGGCGAAACGAGGAAGTGATAGGAAAGAGCGCCTTCGGGCTTCTTCTTTCGCGCTGTTTTCACCAATGTCAGAATGGACCAACTAGCCCAGAAAAAGTTCTGCTAGATCAACATTGACAACTTGGTTTTCTACAGGATCGCTGACTTCCTTTCTAGCTACACAACATGCGACTGCTAATGCAACCAACTCTCATGGTGTTTCCATCCTTTCAGGCATGCGTCACGGATGTGCCTTAGCATGTTTATTTTTCCTGACCTGTACTAGCAGTTCATTCAGTGTTGCTTCTAGTTCTGTGATTTTTTTGCTGCTGATTGTCATCTACTGCAAATAACTGATGGTTCTGGCATTGCATCACTTCGGACTGAATTCAATAATAATACTGTGAAATGCTTTCTCTACAGTGTGGGGCTTTTTACTTTTTGTTACAAATTTATGATCATTTATCATTACCAGTCTTCCTGTCCATATATTTTAAAAAAATAGTCGCCTTGACATCTTTCTAGCATGCAAGTTCTTTGGCATGCATACTACAATCTTTAACAAAAATTCATGGCAGTCTAACTAATACTGACTACCTAACATCAAATCTAGTTGCATGCTGATGCATTTACAACACTATTTTTCCACTGAAACTGAAAAAGCATTTGTATCCTATTTATCTCTGGCTTAATCTCTTATATCCTGGTCCTATGTTGGCCATGGCTGGTCTGCTTATAAATGCCCTCAAGCATGTGCAAACCAAACATCCCGGCCCTTCACTCTTTGCCATAAGGGGTCTTCTGTGTTTTTCATAAGACCACAACCGGCTCCGATTGTACTTTGTAGCACCTGCTACTTCATATCTGCATGCATCAACTACCCTCAAAAAGTAAGCCTACCTCACCAAATATGGTGATATATGCATGCTCATTCTTGATGAAAATATGCTGCCATTGGTACTGCTGTCACGCTGCAGTATTTTCAGATACAACTTAAGAACAAAGCAACAGATGCCCCTCAAAAGAGGCCCTCCAGCCAATGGCGTGGATCGATTTTCAGACACAGTGGTCAATCCCTTTCATCTATGAAGTCACGCTAGCTGGCTCAAGGGGATTAACACCCATGTCATGAGAATCTGTTGACGCCAGTGGATGGAGGTCCTGCTTTGAGAGGCATTTGCTGTTTCATTCTTGAGTTTTATCCGACTGCACACACCAACTGACAGTAATCACTATTGCTCTGCAGATGCTAACTTCTTTTCAACTCATTACAAAAGGATGGTCACAAATATGTACTTGAAATTCTTGGCTGTCGTCCTTGTGTTTTAGTCTGCTGAGGCTTGTTTTTTCATATTAACCAATCAGGCTAATGCGTTTGATCTTTGTACTCTGAAACCTGTGCCCGAGACAGTATCTCGAGACGTCCTTTATTTCAACTGTCCCATACTTTAACAAATATTTGTTTTTGGATAATGGTCGGTTTTCTTTCCTTTTGTGCCCTATCTGTTTTGTCAGTGGTGCCACTTTCTTTTGTGATGCTTATAGCTGACTTAGAGGGTAAAATAGTAAACATGTGCTACTGTTAGACATTACGGCTGCTTAAATCTTGCCTCTGGTAAGGCTAGTAAAGATTATGGTGGATGCATATTTGTGTACTTGGCATCTACTGCATACTTTCTGCCATTACTTTGAGTACAGATACCGAGCCAGTTGGGTAAAACATTAGCTTTTCCATATTCTTATCGACCCGTTTTGTGTTCACATTTCCTGCTGTGTCATGACTACTGTCCATCAGAATGCACTGTTATATTCACAAGCCTCCAAGGACCTGGCGTAAAAGAATTGGACGTCAACAGACGCTGATCATTATGGCAACTGGGCAATAAAATGGCTGAGGGCAAAACAAGTGACTGTTTTCCTTATGTTCTTCCATACTCGAAGCCTGTGCCTGTGCATATTCCTTGCCCATGTATTGCCACAAGGTGGAATATCTACAATTCACACACGAGCTAGACTGTTGCGGCTTAAGTTCTTGTTCCTCCTCTTGAATAACGACACAAAACTTGATAAAACTAGATACCTGCTTACGCCTAATACACGTGTCACAAGAACAAAACATGAAAAACATCTATCTGAATATAGATACCACAGTGATGCATTCAAATTTTCATACTTCCCGCATGTAATCCGTGAATGGAATATGTTGCCTTCTGAAATTGTAAGCCAGCTCACTCCTGAAGCATTCGTGTCGAAGGTAGCAAACCACTTTCAAAACGGTTAACATTGTCACCATGTGTCGTTTACCATGTTTCTTTCTATGAGAGTGAAAAGTTCCTTCTCTGCAGTCTTTTATTGTGTACTTTTTCATGCATATGTGCACCCAATCCTGTTACGGCCTCAAAGAGAGGCCAACAGTATGTAATAAATAAAATAAATAAATAAATAAATAAATATTCTGAAGAAAAGAGAACTGCGGCTGTTCGATTATACTTGTTTATTTTATGCGCTGTGCAGCTTACAAGAACTGAAGGAGTATGATGAAAGATCACAGTCGCCTAGAGCGCAAACTAACGGCTTGATTAAACATGAATGTCCCATCTTGTCGAACTGGCAATGACGTTTCAGGCAACCGTTTCAGGCGAACGCAACGTCGATGCAGGAGCCTAGCGATCCACGCCGTCGGAAGGTGGGCTGGCCAGTGTTGAGGGGAGTGAGTCCCAGCTGCGTTGCTGTGTCATGCAGGTCGTCGCCGCGCCGGTCGTTGCGCGCACTGCCCCACGCACAATGATGGGCATTGAAGTCACCAACTATGAGCTGGCGCGGGGCACAACACGACTACACAGCACGAAAACACAGCGCGTTCCACGCCACAGCTGGGCGCACATAAACACTGGCCACTGATGTGTCAACACCCCCGACGCGCACTGTCACTGCCACGCACTCCTGAACGTCACTCGTCGCCGCCGCCGTGCCGACGAGCGCGTGCTGGACGCCGTGCCCTCTCCGTCCCACCGCTCTTCCAGTGACCCGTATGGAGTGCCACAAAAAACGGTGTGTCATTCCTCTCTTGCACAGAAGGCTGGTTGAAAGCCAACGCACGTGGTCATCGCGCTGCCCGCCGCTGGTGCCATCCGCTTCCTCGGAAATGGACTGCGTGTGAGTCATACACGCTGACGGGCCGCACGTGTGAACTAGAGTTCCTGTATATGCTCCTGCAGGGAGCAGAGTTGCGCGAAGGTCCGCCATCATGTTCCAAGCTGTGCGAGAAAGCCACTTCTCGTACGTACAGGGGCTGCGTAGCTCGCTGTGCAGGGCGCTTGGGCTTTTTTTTTTCTCCTTTAAATAGATTGACTTGATGGTAAGTTTCTAAACGTAACGCTGAAAACTAATTGTGATTTGCCGAGGGTGTGCATACAGCACGAAAAAAAAATCGCCAAAGGTTAACAGCAAATCGTAATCATGACAAACTGACGAAAAAAGACTGGAAACGGCCTGCGAGTTTTTTTTTTTCTGGAACCAGTAATTTCAGAAAAACAAGCAGTTCCGTTCCAGATGAGACAGCGTCTGTCCCATCCTGTCTTCCTGCGTGCACGTCTTAAGAACAAAAAGAGTATAGCGATGAATGACTTTTTTCACGACTAGCACCGCCGCGTGTTCTGTACGAGTTATATATATGCGCGGAAAATACGAAAACGCATCTCTCTAGAACCACATTAAAATAATTGTGCAACTTGTTGTAGGCAAGCAGACTAAAGCAACGCCAATGCATTGAACGAGGCGAGTCTGACAAAACGAAAAAATTAACACTCAATTGCTTCCCCAACACATTTCACAAAATGTACCCCCTTGCTGAATGCAGTGATAGGGCGGATCTTTAAAGTACCTTGAAAGTACTCTTACACGTAGATATTATTTAACTTTCCTCATTTTTTATCCAAAAGCACTATCGTTTCACCTTAGTTATTAAATTACAATGGTTGTTGATTACTGTGGTAGGTTTTTGCTGCCTGCTTCATCCTTATTGCTCGGAAAGACTAATGTAATGTTCCGCTTTGCATTTTTGTACTCCTTCGTAGATTCGGCTTAGGTCGCAGTATAAAAACATTTCGCGACTCCTGGATTTTTTTTAAAGCCGACGTTATAGGCTGATTTGCTGTCTTCTAGCTGAAATTATTCGCGGCATCAAGATTTGCGACACTTGTTTACATGCGATTTTTGCTTATCCTATCCTCACATCTCTCTCTTAATCCTTGTCAGATGGTTCTTAAGGACATTTTTACTAAGAACAATACTTTATAGCATATATGCAGACAAATGGTTTAGGGGGGTTTAAGTGCCCAAAGCGACTCAGACTATGACAGGGAACAGTAAATGGCCTCTAGAAAATCGGCTCCATCGATATTCGACCGCCGCGGCCGGGATCGAATCCGCGTCATTCGGGTCAGCAGCCGAGAGCTATAACCACTAAGCAACCGCAGCGGCTGCATAGGCATATTAAATGTTTATGCAGGTGAGACTGCCATCGAAATGTAGAAAACTTTGCGTGCAGTTTGCTTCTTGAACATTCATTGTCCTTTATATTTCACCTCGAACCATCACTACAGAAGGCTCGAAGCAGCAGTAGAGTAAGCAGAGCCTGCCCTAGTGAAGGGCCAAGCAGTTGCAGATGCAGACTGTAAATTCTGTACAATTTCAATGCAGTGATATGCTACAAATACTGCTTCGAGGGACAGGTATAGGCTCAAACTAGTGTCCTTAAAATGACACTAAGTGAAAGATATAGACAAACAAGATTTTCGTTGCCTGTTCCTTATTTGATAATGTGTGTAAGTTAGGAAAAAAAAACTAGTGATTTGTTCAAGATAAACAAATGTCGACACATGAAAACTGTTTTTATCAGTGCAATTCTGATTCCGCTGTCGAAACAGGCAAATGTTGGTTGTGATGGCACTGGTAGATCTTGGAACATGTTAGAAATTTTTATTTATTTATCAATACTGTAAGCCTTTCACAGCCGCAAACAGGAGAGGTTCATTCTCAAGAGCCACTTGAGGCGCCGACACACTTCGGCAGCCGACCTTCCACATGGCACTGCGTAAAACGCTTTGACGTTTCCCGTGCGGTTGCTGCAGTTTGGCGCACTGCACCCAGTCATAGCTGACGACTGCGTCCGTCACCGCCACTTCAGAACACCAAACCTGACGCCACAGGTGTGCACGGAAAACAAATGAATGTAGCCGACAGCGCGGGCTCACATGACGCGTCGAGCAAGACAAGGGTTCGCTCGGCGCTGCACCTGTGAAGTCAGCTTCTCCGCGGAGTGTTGAACACACGACGTCACGAATATCATGTGACCGCCTCTCGGCGAATGGCGTTCGGAGCGGCGAGGGAAAACAGACGCGCAACTCTGCTACCTTTGGTAGCATATACAGTAACTCTAGTGTGAACCAGTGCCGTGGAGAAAAAGACAGTACCCCTGCTACTTGCCAGTGCCCCTTTTCTAGTAGCGGATTACTGCAGCAGCCTTCAGCGAACCACTACTACCAGTCTACCTCTGAAAAAAATCATTTGTTTAAAGTCTCACAGAGCCAAGAAAACCAGGGTATAAAAGAAACGAGTACTGCACCCATATTTTTACCCCGTATTTCGTCGTTGTGTTTTTCCCAGAACGCTTTTCTAAAAAATACGTGCAGCGAACTTGTCTGGGTTTTTTCTGGCAAAGATGGCGAAAGAGGAGGTTTGTGCACGGCGCTACTAGAATTTCTTAATTATTTCTGTTGCAATGCAAACCTTACTGTTATAGTAGGGGATCGGCGGCTATACATTCATGTAAAATCCTTCAAATATGGATGAGAAAAGAACGTCCATGCATTTAATCGCATATTCTTACACAGTCTTGTTGCGCATGTATGCTTCTCCTCCCCTGTATTTTTCTCCTCTCCACTGGTTCACACGTGCGGCCCGTCAGCGTGTATGACTCACACGCAGTCCATTTCCGAGGAAGCGGATGGCACCAGCGGCGGGCAGCGCGATGACCACGTGCTTTGGCTTTCAACCAGCCTTCTGTGCAAGAGAGGAATGATATATCGTTTTTTGGGCAGTCAATACGCGTCACTGGAAGAGCGGTGGGACGGAGAGGGCACGGCGTCCAAAAACCGCAATGTGCGAAAAAATCGGCACCTCCCCAAGTACATAGGGCAAAAAAACGCTTGTCTCACAAGATGTTTGCAGCACTACGGAAGGCAGAGCCCTCTCGTCCAATCAGGGCTGCAGGAACACAAAAAGTAGTCCCTCTAGTATTTGAGCAGTGTAGGACTATTAATCGAACAATATAAGCACAGCAATTGAAAATGTAGTTTGGACTGATAGATTTAGATGGTATAGAGGGCTTCAATCACTGGGGAAATTAACAGACAAAGCCTGTACGAACACAGCTCTGCTGAGGCTTGCTGCGAGGTAGTGATGCGTCGCCATTTTCCAACATGGCGCCGGCCGAGACGGTGGTGTCGCCAGTGTGCCCTACACTGATAGTGCTCTGTTTTTCCAAGCAGGCCATCGCAGTTGGCTTCTTGAAGTGATTCGCGTCGAGAACGGGGGCAGTTCAAGTACGAATACGCTCATCAAGAGGACGGCAAAACTCACTCAGGTGAGCGAGCGAGCGCTTTACCAGTGGACAACGCAGACGTTGAAGGCGGGCCGAATGTTGTCCCCGAAGAAGCCGGCAGCGTTACAGTGATGGACAACGTGCCATATCATTCTGTGAAGCAGGATAAAGTGCGGCGGATGACTAGCCTCAAAAAAGGACATACAGACTTGGCTGCGCGGAAAACGTGTCGCGTGGAGTAGCGGCATTGTGAAGGCCGAGGTCATGAAGCTTGTCAACAACGTGAACACAAGTGGGGACCGATACCGTGTGGACTGCATCGCCGAAGCTGCTGGCCGCCTCGTTGTGCGCTTGCCACCATACCACTGCCAACTGAACCCGATAGACCTTGTTTGGAGCGATGTCAAGGGTTTCGTCGCCAGCCAAAACAAGACGTTTCAGCTATAAGACGTGGAGCCTCTGGTTTGGCAAGGCATCATGCAAGTGACTGCTGAGAAATGGAAGAATTGCGTGCAACATGTTATTAGTGAGGAAGATGGGATGAGGAAACTGGACCATGTCATCGACGATGTTGTTGACCAAGGACCGCCTATTGTTGTGAACCTGGAGGACGACACAACCAGCAGAGCTGAATGGAGTTGTGATGAGGACGATGAGATGAGCGTACGCGCGAAAGTCGGAGTACTGTCGCAGCGCCTCTCATGAGATATGGCAGATGCCATAGCGGACGGCTCCGGATTAATTTTGACCGCTTGTGCATTGACTTTCACGCAGCGCATGGGGTTTTGCTTTTCGCCAACATCGACACTCGGCTGCCCCGGCCTGCATTCGACCCTGCTTAATAGTGTAGTGACCATGCTGGAATAAATAAGTTCATATACACATGACAGGAACATTGAAAATAACTTCACAACAGAGGAACTGATACAAACAGGTGGCGACAAAAAAAAGAAAAAGTGGGGCCAATGCGTCTGGAACAGGCGTCTGCCTGTACAAAAAAAAATCAGATGAAAGAATAAAAAGACATCAAGCGCCACCTGCTAGAGGTAGAAAGAAGCTAACTACTAGTACGCCTTCTTTCATATGGATCGAGTCACCTGGACATCAGGTGGATCGAGCCACAGGCGCGTAGGAACACTAATGTAGTGCGCGCCATCCTGAGCGGTAGCATTTCATTAAAAATTGTTTGTATGTGAGCATGTGCAGTTAAACTCACGGGGTTCAACATGTTTTCTGTTCTGCGCCACGTCAGAAGCACGCGTGTTTAGTGGCAAGAAAAAATGCCTACGATGCATCCGTTTTTCGCGGAAACCCACACTCAGATCCAAAAATTAAAGCGACTATTATAGGCACATTACACAAAAACCCCGAATAGCGCAGAGAGCAGCGCCATCGAATGGACCTAATAGCGTGCAAAAAGGCGCACAATCACTAGCGAATTAAGCAAGATTATCAGCTTCCCGATGATCTCGAAAAAAGTTTCAAGTAGACGCACTATACTTTCGATACCAAGAAATGTCCAGTACCTAGCTGAGGACAGTGTGCTTTGTCGGAACGAAGTTGTTAAAGGTGCACTGAAGAGGAATCTGAACTCGTCTTTTTGCCGCGGGAATTCGATCTACACGTTCTCAGCATTCTTAGAAACTTCGATTTATTGCCCTGTGTGGCTCATTTTCCTAATTAAATCGAATTAACGTCCAGCTCCCGCCTCTTTTTTTGAATTCTCCCTCGTACGGTGGGCGGAGTCGACCAACGCTTGGAGTGCCCTGCAGCCAGCTCCTTGGAGGTTTTGCTTTCGCGTTATTTTGTTTTTAGGTTTCCGTGAATAAATAGTTTCATTCGCAGATAATATAGCCGCAAAATAAGCCCGAAGAAAAAAAAATACGCGCGGACTATTTGCTTCTACGGACTACTACGTATTACTCCGCCGATGGCAGAGCGGCAAGCCGCCGCAGGACTGGCTGAAAGGCACTCCACGCGTTGGTCGACTCCGCCCACCGTACGAGGGAGAATTAAAAAAAAAAGGCGGGAGCCGGACGTTAATTCGATTTAATTAAGGAAATCAGCGACGCAGGGCAATAAATCGAAGCTTCTAAGAATGCTCGGAACGTGCAGATTGAGTTCCCGCGGCAAAAAGACGAGTTCAGATTCCTCTTCAGTGCAGCTGATGTCACTCTTTTCTCAAAAAACCGCGAACAGTATGAAGCCGGCTTGTGCAATGCTCTGAAGTTCGAATTCTCAGCGCGCAACTCAAGGGAGTTCGACATGCAGCAGAGGCAGACGGCCTACCCATGGCGGCGATGAAAAACGAAAATACAACCAAAACGATTCTTCCGCGCGCGTTTCCAGGGCGACTGCCGGAGGGGGCCAATCATCGTTCGGAAAAGCGCCGAGCAGAGACACGGGCGAGGAGGATGTGCGAGAGGTAGCGGCGCGGCGGCGAGGTTCACAGACATGCGCTGCTTCCAATATCAAGGGGCTTTAGACGTCATAACACCCGCGCGCCCACTGTTCCCGCAGGAGCACGACTTCCATCGCTACTCGCGGGTTTTCCAGTCTTGCGTAGGCCGCTCGTCGTTTCTGTGTCGCCTGCTTAAGGCGTGCACAGATATGGCAAGATGTTAATCGATGTGGTCGACATGCCATAACCGTGTGCACGCTTACGTACGCTAAATGCAGCCATTTTTCCGGACCTCATATTCTGACTTTTAAAACAATGTTGCGGCGACGATGTTTAGACAAGTGGCGCCAAATGGTGGTTAGGTGGGGAACCATTGTTGTCAACAAACCGACACCCCTCTTAAGCCTAAAGGAAGCAGAATCGGCACTGTAAACAAAAAAATAAAGCAAATTTATTACTCTACGTGTTGTGGTCGTCTGAATGGGAGCGCTGCAGCCGGACCAACCTATTCAGACGGGTACAAGCGGAGGGCTGGGACTGCGCCATTTGTTTTCGCGGCAGCTGGTCAATCGTTTTTTCCTTTTCGGGACACAAGAGACCCGTCTTTGCGCACCGTATGCCAAGTTAGGCTGCGGTGCCTGCTGCCGGAGTACGTAGTGTCTACTACTCAGGTTTACTTTAGGATCAGCGGCTTTTACCGGGAAATCGTAGCGAGTGAGAGACTCCTTTCCGCGCGGTTCTCAAATCATTTTCTGTCAACTGTGAAACGGAAGAAACTGTACCGTGCTTTGTGCGATATACAGGGTCTGTTCTGAAAGTAGTAGGACTCATTTTTTTAAACAAAATTTATTCAAGAAAATAGTACAAACGATTACAATTTTTCAAGGTAGCACCCTTCCGCACCTACTCACTGCTGCTAATGAGTTTTACAATTTTCGTACGCCTCCAGGAACGCCTGGACCGGAATGCTGTTTAGCTCCCTCGTCACGGCCTGTTGAACCACCTCTACCGATCCGTGATGTTTCCCCTCGAGCGTCGATTTTATTCTCGGGAATAGAAAAAAGTCTGGCAGGGCCAAGTCGAGGCTGTAGGGGGGCTGAGACAGCGTTGCCGCCTTGTGCGGGACAAAAAATCGGGGTCTTCATTCAGATGACGAAGAAGATCCTACCGGTTGGCCTTTTCCTCCTCTGACAACACTCCCGGCACCAACTTCGCGCACGCTTTCCTCATGGGTAAGTTTTCTGTCACGATCCCAAAAACTTGGGTTTGAGGAATGCTCAAGTCATCAGCAATCATTCTGATAGATCACTGCTAAGTAAATGTTTCCCTCGCTACACATTTTCGTTGGTCTTGCTGGTCGAAGGGCGTCTGAAGCGGTCGTCTTCCTCCACTCTTTCCTTACCTTCTCGGAAAAGCTCGTGCCTATCAAAAACACCTGATCTACCAATGGAAGCGTCACTGTAGGCCTCCTTAATCATGTTGTGAGTCTCTTTGCCCGTTTTACCAAGATTTACTCAAAATTTTATCGCGTATCGCTGATGCAGTAAACGCTCGACGATTCTGCGTGACGAGACGTTTCGACAGGGGTTCACAGTGACTGCCGATTTTCCACAGCATTCCCAATATCCCCCTTCAACGATCCTGCACGCGCAGACCACCTCTCGTCCGCCCGTTCGCCCAGGAAAAAACCAGTCCTACTACTTTCAGAACAGACCCTGTATTTTGCCTAGTGCCCTTGTACAGGGCCTTGTACATAGGAGGCCCAGGCAGAGATGTTTTAAAAAGGGTTAAAAAAATGCAGGTGTCGCCAGGAACAAAGACCTTCTTTTTTAGGCTGCACACCGGAACCCACCGGTTAAAACATTTTTAGAGGGAAAGGAAATATTTTTACCCGGGGGATCTCACTGTTTAATTTGCAGAAAGCCGGAAACAATAGACGACGTTTTTTTACACTGTTGGGAAGGGGTTTATTTTTGGGATGTATTGTAGTGAACCCTAAAGAAAGAATTACCACTAGAGCCGTATGGCACCTGGTACTTATCTGTAGAAAATGAGGATGGGGTACCGTTTCACTTAATAATGCTGATAGGCCTCCACTGTATATGGCGCTCCATAATGGCAGGCTACCATTGTGACAAAGACACAAGACCTACCCGAACTTACCTTCGGGAAAGCATGGACTGGTTACTGGCCATCCCGAAAGCCGCTGCGGAGCCTCCGGAGTGGCTCTCGAGACTAGAGCCACTGTGCAATGTGCGTGAATTTTAATCTGACGAAGCCAGATTCATGCTGGCTGACCACGACAGCGCCGTGTGTATGTACCCCCTTTGGCAAAAGGAACCGAGCAACAGGTTTTTGCTTCTCAACCGTATAACGGAACCTTTACGGCACCCCTAAAGACCGAAAGGTGCCAGAACGTCAGGACAAGGGTTCACCTTACTTTGCACGGATTCGGAGATTAAGGGCTGCCATAGGTGCTTCGCTACGACGCTTAGAAACAAACCATAGTTGCCGGGTTACTTTTGGCAGAGACTGTACATAGCATTTAGTGTGTTTTGTTGAATGTTATGTGTGAAAGCCAGGCATTAAACAAAAAGAAAAAAAAAGCTGGCATGGCGGAGTGGTTAGCGCGCGCTCGTCACGCACTCCGGAGACCCTGGTTCGATTCCCCAACTTGAGCAATTTCTTGGTCGGTTTTATTTATTCATTTTACTTGGAGCATCGCTATACCATCCCTTTAATTGGTTACATGGTTACTAAACAAAGTACAATTGGCCCCGGTTTAAAATTCGCGCCTGTGACGTACCGACCATTTCGACCAATTTATTTATTTATTTATTTATCATCATACCCACAGCGCCATTGTCTGGCATTACAGTGGGGGGGTTGAACAAAAAGTACACAAATGCTACCTCATGCAGGTGGTTACAAAAAAAAGATAACAATGAGATAGAAAGAACACGCAATTATTATACATAAAAAAATGTCACAGCATGGAAGAAAATGAATCATTTGATAATTGAAAAACGTGACATTTCTGTCGACAACTACTGCTCACAACGAAGAGGCATTAAAGGCTTCCGCCTTTAGGGGGCTGCGAAACACTGCTTGAGGGGAAAGCGGCTATACTTGAGGTGGGTTGTTTATGTCACACAGATGCTGATTTAAAAAGAATTACAGGAATCGATGCAAAGGAACGGGAGTTATTCAGTGAAGAAATTTCAAAATACAAGCAAACAAAACGCTGCCATCGACTCGATTTTGGCGGGGCTTCCCACTCCTATTTCGCTCTCCCAATGACAGCACCTGGATCAACCAATCAAAACAGCCAGCCAGAGCACGTCGCGGAAGTTTGTACTCCATGGTTGCCTGCTCTCTGTAACTCGTTCTTGCTGAGACTAGCAGCGTCGTTTCCATGCCAGAGCGACCCTGGTGGTGTATTTTTATTTTACTTGCTTTGCAGGGCTTTTATATACGACAAACAACTTGTTTTTGTTGATCTAATATAAAACGCAGACAGGTGACAAAATGTGTCTATTTATTCACACAATTTGAAGTATATTTACTGTTTGGCCGATCATCAAGCTCGCGCCAGGCCATGTCATATCCGCTGCTTAAAACCCGCCATTGTGTGGCGACACCATCAGAGCCATGAAGTTGTTTTTGGGAGGACATTAAAATATTAAAAAAACGGAATATACGTGGTATTACCGACGCTAATAGCACCATTATAACTCACTGTATGCAATCAACAGGCAAAACAGTTAACTAAAATTGTGTTTCTGGACCCCTTTAAAATGGACCCTCCAGGCGCTTCGCCGCCTCCTTCGGCAGCACCTTGTCCATCTTTAGACAGAAAAATGTGCGTCCCACACACCGCATTAGCCATGGCAGCGACTCTCTCCGGCTTCGCGTTGATGACGGTTTGCAGACAACGAAAACGATTCGCCACGATCCCGAATGCACATCCGACAACGCGCCGGGCTCTTGACAGCCTACAAAAAAAAAAAAGGAGTGTTTATACGAAAAATTCAAATGCGTAACTAGCTCATGCATCAGTGGGCTGGACGCGTGGAACAACACTCCTTTTGCGCACTAATTATTTTCCTCACTTCTTTACTAGCAAAACGGACACTAACAGTACTTAACATGCTTGATGAGCTTTTAACCTTCGGGGTACCCCTTAAATCAAACTTAAGCTATCATAGGAGAATTCATCGTTGTATGTGCTTTTAGGAAAATAAATATGTGTGTCAGCCGAAGCAGTGAAACTGCTCAAAGTACACTGTCGTGCAACCATTAACTACGAGAATACTAAGTTTACCTGTAATTAAATATCGTCTGCTCATCCGACAGGGTGGTTCCTCCGTATGGCTTCATGGTTTCTGCCCATAGGACACGAGTCGTCCGCCACGAACACAGGCGGCAGGCGCAACTCTGCCGGTCCTCCTACTATGACTGCTTCCGGCAGGTTGGCTCTGTTCTCCGTCAGGGCACGCTGCAACGCTGTCGTTTGCCTGACACCTTCATCGCCCTGGGATCCTGGCGCACCGACCTCGATGCAGATAAATCGGCACTTAGAGTCCACAACAGAAAATAGAAGGGTACTGAATGATTTTTTGTTGTTAAAATAAACTGAGCCTGATTTTGCCGGTTTTCTTATGCCTACGTGTTTTCCGTCCATTCCAACGGCACAGTTTGCATACTGGCAATCTTTTTTTCTTTTCGGCGCCCTTTGGTGATCCCCCTTAAAGCTTTCATATATCGCGGTGCAGGTGTCTGCTATGATGCGATTCACTGTTGAGTGGCGAAGTCTGAACTTTACGGAACATCCAGTCCTTCACCCAAAAGGACCTTTTTTGGGTCATGCCGTAGGTGAAGACTTCGTCGTCGTCTTCTTCTATAACAAGAGCGATCGAGTGCCATCCCAGCCAAACGCCGCTTCCTGGCCGCGTCCATTCCGAGCAGCGCAGCGCGTCGCAGTTTGCTACTCAGCTCAATGTGATCGAATGGGCTAGCAAGACGGCCCAGGCCATTGAGGAATTGGAGGAAGGGCCGCACCCCCTCCTCAGGACTTCTTCTGCAGATCAAAACAGTTTTTCTTTCATTCAATCGCACAGTCATGCTTCGGGGGGGAAAACCAGTTCTAAGAATGTTGAAGCAAAATCTTAAAACTGAACAAAAGCGCTGAAAATAGATTCTCGGAATGGGATTACAGCGGGATCTAGCACATTTTTCAGCGCATATTTTTCAGCGGATGGTTTTATATTCGATGTTTTATGAGCGCGCGCCAAGCCCTCTCGGCAGGCGCGAGGAGAAGAGCGTGACGTCATGACACCCCCGTCCAGCAGGCAACCGGTCGCGTCACTCGAAGCACGATGTCGCACTGCAGTTTGGGTAGACCAAGCGATAAAGGCGCATTCACACTTGGACATTCGGCGCCGAGAGCGAGTGGAATCCGCCACTGCGGCAGATTCCACCGAAATATCCAGAGGAAAGCCCGAACGGTCAAGGACCGACTTCTGCCGCCGCAAAAAAATTCCGCCAATTCTCATGGGCCAATAGGACGGCGAGTACGAAGTTGCATTCCCGCGGCGACAAACATGGCGGCGCCCTTCGATGCATGACGCCTCGCTTCGGACAGGATTCGTCGTTGTTACTGCCTTCTTCAGCGCGTTCAATGGCCATAAATGGGCCACCGGTCTTGCGCTTCGTTTCCTGTCGCCCATAAGAATGCGTAGAGTAATAAATTTGCTTTATTTTTTTGTTTACAGTGACGATTCTGCTCCCTTTAGGCTTAAGAGGGGTGTCGATCGGTTTGTTGACAACAATGGTTCCCCTCCTAACCACCATTAGGCGCCACTAGTCTAAACATCGTCGCCGCAACTTTGTTTTAAAAGTCAGAATATGAGGTCTGGAAAAATGGCTTCCTTTATGCGTACGTAAGCGTGCACACGGTTATGGCATGTAGACCGCATCTATTAACATCTTGCCATATCTGTGCACGCCTTAAGCAGACGAAACAGAGACGACGACCGGCCTACGCAAAGCTGGAAAACCCGCGAGTAGCGATGGCAGTCGTGCTCCTGCGGGAACAGTGCGCGCGCGGGTGTTATGACGTCTAAAGCCCCTTGATATTGGAAGCAGCGCATATCTGTGAACCTCGCCGCCGCGCCGCTACCTCTCGCACACCCTCCTCGCCCGTGTTTCTGCTCGGCGTTTTTCCGAACGATGATTGGCCCCCTCCGGCAGTCGCCCTGGAAACGCGCCCGGAAGAATCGTTTTGGTTGTATTTTCGTTTTTCATCTCCGCCATGCGTAGGCCGTCTGCCTCTGCTGCATGTCGAACTCCCTTGAGTTGCGCGCTGAGAATTCGAACTTCAGAGCATTGCACAAGCCGGCTTCATAGTGTTCGCGGTTTTTTGAGGAAAGAGTGACATCAGCTGCACTGAAGAGGAATCTGAACTCGTCTTTTTGCCGCGGGAACTCAATCTGCACGTTCCGAGCATTCTTAGAAACTTCGATTTATTGCCCTGTGTGGCTGATTTCCTTAATTAAATCGAATTAACGTCCGGCTCCCGCCTTTTTTTTTAATTCTCCCTCGTACGGTGGGCGGAGTCGACCAACGCGTGGAGTGCCTTTCAGCCAGTCCTGCGGCGGCTTGCCGCTCTGCCATCGGCGGAGTAATACGTAGTAGTCCGTAGAAGCAAATAGTCCGCGCGTATTTTTTTTTCTTCGGGCTTATTTTGCGGCTATATTATCTGCGAATGAAACTATTTATTCACGGAAACCTAAAAACAAAATAAAGCGAAAGCAAAACCTCCAAGGAGCTGGCTGCAGGGCACTCCACGCGTTGGTCGACTCCGCCCACCGTACGAGGGAGAATTAAAAAAAAGAGGCGGGAGCTGGACGTTAATTCGATTTAATTTGGAAAATGAGCCACACAGGGCAATAAATCGCAGTTTCTAAGAATGCCCAGAACGTGTAGATCGAATTCCCGCGGCTAAAAGACGAGTTCAGATTCCTCTTCAGTGCACCTTTAACAACTTCGTTCCGACAAAGCACACTGTCCTCAGCTAGGTACTGGACATTTCTTGGTATCGAAAGTGTAGTGTGTCTACTTGAAACTTTTTTCGAGATAATCGGGAAACTGGTAATCTTGCTTAATTCGCTAGTGATTGTGCGCCTTTTTGCACGCTGCTAGGTCCATTCGATTGCGTTGCTTTGTCTGCAATTCGCGATTCTTATGTAATGTGCCTATAGGTTGGTTTGGTTTATGGGGTTTAACGTCCCAAAGCGACTAAGGCTATGAGAGACGCCGTAGTGGAGGGCTCCGGAAATTTCGACCACTCGGGGTTTTTTAACGTGCACTGACATCGCACAGTACACGGGCCTCTAGAATTTCTCCTCCAAAGAAATTCTAGCCGCCGCGGCCGGGATCGAACCCGCGTCTTTTGGGTCAGCAGCCGAGCACCATAACCGCTGAGCCACCGCGGCGGCGACTAATGTGTCTCTTTAATTCCTGGATCTCAATGTGGGTTTCCGCGAAAAACGGATGCATCGTAGACATTTTTTTTTTTTTGCCAGTAAACACGCGTGCTTCTGATGTGGTGCAGAACAGAAAACATGTTGATTTTCGTAGCGCATACGGCAGTCTATTTTCCGTGTGGCCAAGAGCTGTAGTGGGTGCAAAAACGTTATACCGTCGTGTGTCCAGGGATGATAGGAGTTGTTAATCTTTAATGAAATTAAGGTGCTCGTTCGACAGTCGCAACTGCGCAACTCTACCGCGATTCCGAGGTCTATGACCACACGTGAGGAGTGAGTCACAGAAAAGGGCGAGCTTTGGCAAAAATTTTTAGGCCGAGCTTTGACTTCAGCTTCGACAGGCTGCCGCCTGGTGCCACGATACGGCAATAAATCGCGGGAAAAAAAACATGCTGTCCGCCTTTTTTCGCTAAAATGCTTGTCCCATTTATCAATTTCAGCAGTCAAGCTCTTGTTTACATGTAAAAGAGCAGCTAGAAAAGATTGATTCAGTATCCCTTTAAAACAATCTGGCACCTGTAGTAGCGCGCCCTCTGCTCTTTTGGTCCGTCGCATCCGCTGGACGTCACGGTATTGCAGGCCAGTTTTTAGGTTTGGTTTGGTTTGTCGGGTTTAACGTCCCAAAGCGACTGAACACGTGATGGGCGTCCCGCGGGCGAACGGACCGTTGTGTGAATCGGCCTCGTGTATCACACTATAGTCAGCATGCACATATTGCCTGTGGTGCCACCCTACATGTCGTGTGCATGCCAACGAGTTGACTAAGGGCTGAGGAGTCCGATCTCTTTTTTTTGTCTCTTACGTCTTGTGCTTTGTGTATGTTCTAAAAAAAAAAATTAAAATGGGCTTCTTTTACAAGGGCGCTCCCTTAGGGGCCCCCCAGCCCCAACTACAGCATTTCCCTGTGGTAAAACAATTCGATAGGGAGTGGCCAGTATAAACCCCTTCACAATAACCACTTGGGCTTGCTTTCAGAAATAGTTAAGAGCAGTGCTGGCTTAATGCAGCCGTAACAGCTGTGCGCGACCACCCATGCCACCCATGACCAGAATACATGCCTTCGCTGAATGTCGGTGCATACCGGAACCATGTGTGCACCTGTGTGCATACCCAACAGTTCTGGACAAAAGAATTTTTGAACGGGAAAGAGATTATGAACGCCATTTGTTTCTATACTGAAAGATTTTATTGCAACAATCAGTGTATCCGCAGGTATCCCATCGGCAGGATTGTATTTTTTTTTACATTAAGGTTTTTGCTATCGTCAAAAGCGTTCCCCATTGGCTTTCTATGGGAGTCTTAACTGCTCGTTGCGAGCGATGGAAACGTTGTAATAGAGAGATTTTGCTGCATATCGGAAGAATGGACAACTACCTTCAATATTTCTTAACCAGTAAATTGTACTTTTTCAATATTCAAAGCTTCTCTCCGAGAATGTCGGTCATGATAGGCGATGGTTCCAGTCTTGCCGCGCACCGGTCAAGCGATGATGATGATGATGAATTTTTATGGCTCAAGGGCATCTGCGGCCAAAGGGCGCCATGACACAAGGTTTTTTCCTTCTACTCAAGGCGGGGTCAGAAACCCATTTCCCAAGCAATTCACCCTAAAGAAGCCGAGCACCAGGCAGGGGAAAGCTTGTAACCGCTGTTTCACCGGTGGGTACCCGGCGGCACTGAGGATCGAACCGCGCACCTTCCGCATGCCGGGCGGCTTTTCTCCAGCTGGATTTAGCGGCGGCCTGCGAAGCTGTGCGCGCTAGGTCTAGCAACGAGCCCACTCTTTCGAACATTTTGGCTATAGTAAATTAGAATAATATATTCATGCTCACTATAGTTTCGGCTGCCGTGAACGTCTCCCTCTCTCACTGTGATGATTTTCCTCTAAGCTTAATGGTGTTTTGCTGGCATGCTGTTTTGCGCGTGTTGGAGTTCATGAGCGGAAATGGCTTCTTGGCCTGATGAATTGATGATTTATTTCATTGCACTTGTTGAGGAGTTTCCCATTGTGAGAGAGGCAGTGGAACACAGCAATGGGACATCCCGCCAGTAAGAAAGGAGGAAGTAAAGAAAACCTTGGGAGCAATGCAGAGGGGGAAAGCAGCTGGTGAGGATCAGGTAACAGCAGATCTGTTGAATGATGGAGGAGAGTTTGTGCTCGAAAAACTAGCCACCCTGTATACGCAATGCCTTGGGACCTCGAGCGTCCCTAGAGCTTGGAAGAACGCTAACATTATCTTAATTCATAAGAAAGGAGACGCCAAGGACTTGAGAATTACAGACCGATCAGCTTACTGTCTGTTGCCTACAAGGTATTTACTAAGGTAATCGCTAATAGGGTCACGACAACCTTAGACTTCAATCAACCAAATGACCAGGCAGGCTTTCGTAAAGGATACTCGACAATGGACCATATTCACGCAATCAATCAGGTGATAGAGAAATGAGCAGAATATAACCAGCCCCTATATATAGCGTTCATTGATTACGAGAAAGCATTCGACTCAGTAGAAACCTCAGCAGTCCTGCTGACATTGCGGAATCAGGGTGTAGAGGAGTGTTATGTGAAAATATTGGAAGATATTTATAACGATTGCACAGCTACTATAGTTCTACATAAAGTCAGCAATAAAATTCCAATAAGGAAAGGTGTCAGGCAGGGAGACACAATCTTGCCTATGCTATTCACTGCCTGTTTACAGGAGGTATTCCGGGGCCTAAAATGGGAACAGTTGGGGTTAAAACTTAATGGAGAATACCTAAGTAATTTGCGATTCGCTGATGACATGGCCTTGCTAAGTCACTCGGGACATGAACTGCAAAGCATGATGAATGAATTAGACAGGCAGAGCAGAACGGTGGGGCTAAAAATTAACATGCAGAAAACCAAAGTAATGTTCAACAGCCTAGCAAGGGAACAGCAGTTCGCAGTTGGTAGCCAGGTGCTGGAAGTAGTAAGAGAATATGTCTATTTAGGGCAGGTAGTGACAGCTGATCCAGATCATGAGAGGGAAATAACCAAAAGAATAACAATGGGGTGGAGCGCATATGGCAGGTTATCTCAGATCATAAATGGCAGTTTACCAATATCCCTCAAGAGAAAAGTATACAACAGGTGTATCTTACCGGTACTCACCTATGAGGCAGAAACGTGGAGGCTAACAAAGAGGGTTCAGCTTAAGTTAAGGACAACGCAGCGAGCTATGGAAAGAAAAATGATAGGTGTAACGTTAAGAGATCGGAAGCGGGCGGAGTGGGTGAGGGAACAAACGCGCGTTAATGATATCCTAGTTGAAATCAAGAGGAAGAAGTGGGCTTGGGCAGGGCATGTAATGCGAAGGCAAGATAACCGCTGGTCCTTAAGGGTAACGGAGTGGATTCCAAGAGAAGGCAAACGTAGAAGGGGGCGGCAGAAAATTAGGTGGGCGGATGAGATTAAGAAATTTGCGGGAATATGGTGGCCGCGGTTGGCGAAGGACAGGGTTAATTGGAGAGACATGGGAGAGGCCTTTGCCCTGCAGTGGGCGTAGTCACGCTGACGATGATGATGATGATGATGAAGCAGGTGATATGGCTGCAGATACGTGGCCAGACGGAGGATACTTGGCCTGTCTACGGGCCTTACACTCTGCACTCTAAACACGATTTCGTTTATACGGGAGTAAAAATGGAGTAGGATGTCCTTTAGCGCACTCCCTTTTCACAAAAAGGGAGTGCGCTGGAGGACATCTGGCTCCCTCTTTACTCCTTTCTGTTTAGAGTGTGGGTACATGCGCTGCTTTTTTTTTTACTGTATTCGTTCCATATTCCCAGTTTGAATGCGAAATACTCATTAAATTTGTGCTACAGTGCACCGGCTTTTAGAGTTTGTTTTGTTTGGTTTTCCTTAGCCGCTTGCTCGATCCGTGGCCACCTCTATTTTCCCGTTGTCTGTCGTTGCTTTTCTCAAAGTAGCTCCGTGTTCTATTCGCGCTTTTCACGGCCTATAGAGGGCGCCACCATTCGGTCAACATGGCCGACAGCATGATGATCGCTGCATAGCACAGCCAGCGTAGCTGCGATGTTTTGCGGCTGACAACGTGTTCACTCGCTGCAAACACGCCGAATCTCACGTGTGTCTTGACGGTGTGGTATCTGCGGAAATTTTTTCCATAGCGTCTGTGTTTTCTTACGTCGGGGATCGCAAGCGCTGCCTAAAGTAAGGCGAAGCAGTACTGGACGCCGGGCACCCTATGTCCTGCGGCCGCCGCCGATGTTCAGACCAAGTTGTGCAAGTAGTCAGTTTGTGTCTGGACACGAATAAGTTGAAGGGAACACCGCATGAAATTCAAGTGGAACTGGACATAAAGGTGAATAAAGCATAAACCATTTGATATATCGCTAGCAGTCAGAAGGAACCACGACAGAAGCAATGCTGAGTTCCGCAGTTTCGTTTAACAGGACAAGCGCCCTTGTAAAGCCGGACTGTCCGCTTAATGCAAGCATGTGATAGCGACGCAACTGCATGTAAATGGGTAAGTCTCCAATTAGCAAAGTAAATAACAAGTGGCATCAAGTACGGCGTATTTCGTTTGACCGCTTTCTTCTTAGCGTTGGTAATTAAGCTGAGATCTTGAATCAATTTGTACTGTATTTGGTTAATTCAGTCATATCTTGTAGCGCATAGAGTCGGGCGCTAATTGATAGTTTTGTTGAAAAAAATTTGTGAAAAAATTGTGGCCTGTCCACAAAGCATTCAGTATCTGCGCCCTTGCTTTGACCTTCCCCGCCGCTTACCCATAGCTAGCGCAACCTTGAGCGACAAAAACGTGTCTGCTCGCAGCGGAGCCTGATGTCCGATATGCGAGATGGCTTTGTTAATCGACAGCGTTAATATGTGTCTCGTTAAGCGGAAAACCCGGTGTCTAGTGAAACTCCGAGTGGCGTTACGCGTCAATATCTGCAATGAAATTGATAGAAAGAGGACCTCAATTTGAATTAAAGGACGGCGCATGTCTCAACTGACTTTAAAGTGAGTAAAGAAAATATTTCATAAATCTTATTCGGATTCGAACCCACGACCCTTGGGTAGCGAACCAGTCCATGTTCCCACTGGCCACGTTGACTAGGTAGAGTGGATGTATGCGTTGTAATGTGCTATACAGTCGCATGGATTAGATTATGCTGATTAGTGAGATCATAGTTAGGGTAAATAAGTGTACCCGTGAAAAGTTTCTGTCCGCGAACGTGGAGTTTCGTAATGTGCTAATGAGGGCAGTGGGAAGTATATTCGTGCTAATTAGTGAGATAGTAATTATACTAAGTGAGTTACTTTGCAAAAGCATCACGTGACTTGGAATATGTGCCCGGAGCTTATAACCTATTGAGATTACTAGTTCTGATATCATATGGTACATGCATTCCGCCCCGCCGCGGTGGCTCAGTGGTTATGGTGCTCGGCTGCTGACCCGAAAGACGCGGGATCGATCCCGGCCGCGGCGGCTGAATTTCGATGAAGGTGAAATTCTAGAGGCCCATGTACTGTGCGATGTCAGTGCACGTTAAACCCCAAGTGGTCGAAATTTCCGGAGCTCTTCACTACGGCGTCCCTCATAGCCTGAGTTGCTTCGGGACGTTAAACCCCAATAAACCAAACCAAACATGCGTTGTGTGGTAATAAGCCCTCCGACCCTTACACAATCGCGTCAAACCCTTAAAGGCGGAACTTAAGTGTAACCAAATTTTTTTTCGTTCTTGCAGGCTTGGCCTCAAAAACTTCCAAGGAGGCAGAAAAAATCTGCCACGTGTTAAAACATTAGAAACAGCGAAGCTGGACAAGACTACTCAAAGAAATCCTGCAGGACTTCTGAGACTTCTGAGAAAGACTGGCCATTCACTGGTGCAATTTATGGCATCAGACACTCGCTTGGATGATGTTGCAGCACTCCACTAATTTGTTGTTAAAGACTTGCCGTTGCTGCGAAAAGGCTTCTTAGGCACACGCATTCTTGAAAGATCACTCGGCGAAACAAGCGCACAACACACGAAACGGTTCACTGACGTCCTATGCAACTACCGCAGACGCCTCTGATTCCCCACCGCCGCTGTTCATCACGGAGACTGGGACGTCTTTCGCCCCACCGCGGCGCGTCAGTGTGTGAAACGCGCCAATAACGTTGTCTGTTGCACAGAGCCACGTTGCACAAGTTCAAAAAGGTGAAGTGATTGCACGGGATTTGAAGCGGAGAGGACGCTACGCGCTATGAGGTGCGCAAGTTGTGGCAGTTTTTGCAGGTTTACCTTGTATCACGCAAGTCTGCGAAATTTATTAGTGATTACCTATTCTCTGATGATGATGCTCACCGAAAAGGGGAAAATCTCCAACTGCAAGAGCTTACAAGGTTCGAAGGAACAGTATGGAAGAATGTAGCGCTTCTTACGTGCGATGAGATTTTTGAATGCTGTGCCAACGGCAACGCACCGCTCCTTCAGCGACGTGTACCGGCGGGAACACGAAACCGTAATTATGTCATTCGTCTCCTGCACAGAAAACTAGTCGAAAGCCAACATGCCTGGATGTCGCTTTGCCCACCGAAGGTACAATTCGCTTCCCCGAAAACAAATTCCAAAGGTGGTTGCGCTTCAGATAATCGGGGCTACAGATAATCGTGAATAATCGTGCTTGGCATGTGCTACAACTTACCCACAAGGGGAGACACCGGTGGGGCTCACTTATCTTTTTTGCAATTTTGGCTCCTCTGCTCATCTCCAATTAGCCCTATCCATACAGCTGAGGCCACCCAATCCTTGCACACTTCCTATCTCTCACTGCCGCACCACTCTCCGCCGTTGTCGTTTTCTTTGAATCCACTCAATTACACTTTGCGTATCACAGGATGCCACGCGTTCGGATCGCATATCCAGCCTTTATCCATTTCCTGTTCATGATTTCATCTAGATTATCCTACACTATTGTTCCCTAAACCACACCTGACGTTCGGCCCGATACGCCTGCGTCAGCTCGCTGAAGGTATGCATGTTCTCTCTCGAGTCGTCCCGGTTCGAGTCCGCCGCCGCCCGGTTTATTAGTCCTCGGGCGTGGGCATTGGCGGCCTCGTTACCAGGGTTTCCCGAGTGCGCAGGCAACCAGATCAGCTCCACTTGGCGGGGCAGTGTAGCAGGAAGGAACTGCAAGACGGAGTAGGCGGTCTCGTGGATCCTGCCTCTAGCAAAATTTAGTAATGCGCTTTTAGAGTGAGAGCGAATGTACCGGGCTTCAGTGTGGGCAATGGCAGCGGCCATTGCAGCATCCTCTGCTGACTCGGGGGGGATGCGTGGGCACTCCGTGTATGTTCGGTGCCCGTAGTATTTATGGAGGGCACGTGTGCACATCGCTCTGCGTGCGGTGTGATACTCCGGGTGTGTGTTCAGTGGGAGGGGCTTATGTTGTGTTCTGTTGGGTTTAATGGCACATAGGCATCTCAGGCCATCATGCGCAAAACACAAATTGGAGGGGCTTAATTAGGAGGTTGGAGTGTATGTGTGAAGGGGGGGGGGGGCAGAAGCTGTGGATGGTTTGCGGGGATTCAGATATGGAGCATGTCTACGTATATGTGTCTGCCTGTAAAGGTTTTAGTGAGCCGCAATTATAGCCGATGCCAACTGTGTGGACCTTTAAGCCCGCTCGGCGGAGGCAACACATCACTTTGGCCCCAGGTTCCTGTAGACGGCACCTCCGGTCTGATCCGACCGGAGGAAATCGGCAGTCCCCTTTTCCTGTCCTCCCCTTTATCTTTCCCTTTCCTATCTTCGTTCTGATCACTCTCCTCATCTTGGTTTTTCTTTTTCTCCAGGCGGCTAGTGTTTACCTTGTATGGAGTAGTTACTCTGTGTTGCTCCATATTGGGTTATAGTTGGGTATTGAGCTGATGTGGGCAGGACTTCCGAATTCCTGTCCCGTCCCTCGTTGGGCTCCGTGTTGGGCGCCTGGAACCGTGACCGAACAATATACTTATTTCATGGCTCCCTCTTCCCAACAAAACAGCGCGGACCGGTGCAACAGCTCAGCTCCTAACGGTAAAAGAAAAATTTTGAAAACACCATGTTATTCATGGTGAAATAATGGAGCAACCAGCAACAAAGATATCCCCGTTCAATGTTGCTAACAGTCTGACAGATACGTTGGGCCGCGGGTACAGGGTAACAAACTAGCAAGGGGCGTTCTACTGCTCGAAATCGAAGATAATACGCAGCATGAAAAACTCCCAAAAGTTGTCTTTTTGAGAGACGGCAGTCTCTATCACCGCGCACCGATCCTTGAGTACTGTCAGTGGTGTAATTTCTGAACATGATTTTCTTCTGCTCACCAAAAAAGAGATGTTGGATGGACGGACTGACCAAAGTGTCGTAAATGTCAACCGAATAAAAATCAGAAAAGGTGACAAGGAAATAGCAAACAAACACTTAGTACTCACTTTTGCCAGCAGCACACTCCATGAATCTATTGAAGTTTTCTATGGCTAATCCGCGTCCGCGGCTATATTCCAAACCACCGTCGGTATTTTAATTGCCAGAGGTTTACCCATGGCTCCCAGAGTTGCCGCGGCCACCAAACATGCGCAAAATGGGCCTCAAGGGAACATAAATCCGAGAGCTGTGAAGCATCACCGCACTGCGCAAACTACGAAGGCGAACACCCAGCGTATTCCAAGTCTTGTCCATCATAGAAGATGGAAAAGGATATAATAACATTGAAAACCAAGGCAATCATTTCATTCAAGGAGGTACGTAGACGATTTTCACTATCTAATCCAGTCGCCTTCACAACCAAGACAAACTTCGCGGATGTGGTGCGCAGCGGCGACGCATCATGCCGCAATCCGGCGCCTGTCCAAGTCCCGTTTACCTGGACACAGGTTAGGACCAGCCACGTCCCAGGCGGGGGCAGCGAAATTTGCCCAGCGACCTCCCAAAAAGGTCCGCACACTCCTCGAGCCCGCGGACAACCAGTGTACTCACCACAGTGGGAGGCCTGAAACCCCTACACGCGCGGTTTCCTCGAGGGGCTTTCAGCACCTCCTCCGAGGCGATGGATGTAACCCCTAGCATCTCCGTCCTGCTCGGGCGGCACAGCTCACTCGAGCGTGGAAGCAAAGGAAGGGCCAGAATAACGCGACCCGAAAAGCCAGAAACAGGTTTCTGCTTGGCCTTTCAAACAAAACAATAAAAACGTTGAAAATGGCATTTTTAATCCAATGGAATGCTGCATCTAACGCAACACGTCGTCCAGCAACAGGTAGCCTCTGATAGCAGCCCAGCAGTAGTCGTTAAGGGCGACCAGCTGGGTGCGGCGGTCGTTGGTCGGGAGGCACTCGACCTGCTTCTTCACTACCCCGGCAAGCCTCATGAAATCGTGCATCGACTGGGCCTGGCGCAGCGCTCTCCGTACCATGGTCGCTGTCTCTCTCTGGCTGGCGGCGAGCATCCTTTCCAGCTCCTCAGTAAGTGTAGGGAACTGGATCACTATTTCTAGTGCCCGGATCCCTTCCCTGTGGAGAAAAAAAAAGTTGGATGAGAGACTTAATTCAGCTTACGTGTGCCAAGGCCGAAGCCCGCCCGCTCACTTTGTGAACGCAGTCGCCGCACGCAGCGGCGTGACGAAACCGTAAGTAGCCGCCGCCACGGCTTGATCTTTCCGCAATTAACATTCATAGAGCCCTGCGAGTCCTCATACCACTCATGGCTGCCCTGGGATGGACGGTGCTGCCACCGGTCGAACCATCTTGACACACATATACACGCCCGCACACACACAAACACGCAAACGCGCGCGTGCGCACACACACTGGGACAAGTAAGGCTTGCGCCTTAAAAGGGTATCCGCACTTAAACCGTTGTTCGCCTACGAATATATTACATTCAGTTCTGCACTTGCATCCGAACTATACAGGACCGAAATTGAGGGTCGCGTTCACCTTATTCATTAAAATTTTGTGCGATCGATGTTTACCTGCGTGGCAATCTACCAGTACTCGTGGAGTGGTAAAAGGACTGCTGTTGGCAACCACTGCGCTTTCTACTCTTGGGAGGTCGCTCTGTCCAGCACTGACCCACAAGACCCGCCACGGCTGACCTAGCGAGCACGCAGATTAGCCACAACAAACGGACTCCTGGACTATGCGCACCGCCCGAAGAGGATGGCCACCACCTGCTAAATAAAAGGCTCTCTGCATCTTCCTCTGAGAGCAAAGCTTCAATACGGAAGAAAATAGCGCTTGTTATCGTTTGATTCTTGTTGATGCAGGAGCGTCCAAGCTGTGTTCCATCAGCACCAATCTAAAGCAAGAACAGGCAAACGCTACCATCAAAACGGGAACACGTAAATGTTAGCTGCTGGAGAGGATGTCGTGCCTACTAACCCTTCATCGCTGTGGTCTCCGCGCCATCAAAGTTAAAATGAAAGTCCCCATTAATCAGTCTCCCTCGAATAAAATCTTTTTGTAGCGTGAGCTACATTGGCCACAGTCTCGCTGTTTCGCGTGCCCCCTCCGTCGACCATACCGCGCATGCGCGAGGAGCGAGTGATGTCACTGCGCATAGTTGGCGCGCTCGCCGCTGGCGCAGAGCCACGTGACGTCACTGCTACGTATATCCTGGCATAGCTGAGCTAAGCCACTCCTCCTCCCGTTTCAACTGTCATCTTCGCAGTTCATTTGATCCTAAGAGTACTTTAATTACGGCGTAATTTGTGAACAGAAATCTACATGGGCGCTTTTACCTTCTAAGCGTACCTTAAAGGGGCTGCAAAACACTGCCTGGGGGAATACCGGCTATACTTCAGGTGGGTTCTTTATATCACACAGATGCTGACTTAAAAAGAATTACAGGAATCGATGCACAGGAACGGGAGTTATTCAGTGAAGAAATTTCAAAATACAAGCAAACAAAACGCTGCCCTCAACTCGATTTTGGCGGGGCTTCCCACTCCTATTTCGCTCTCCCAATGACGGCACCTGGCGCAACCAATCAAAACAGCCAGCCAGAGCACGTCGCGGAAGTTTGTACTCCATGGTTGCCTGCTCTCTGTAACTCGTTCTTGCTGAGACTGGCAGCGTTGTTTCCATGCCAGAGCGCCCCTGGTGGTGTATTTTTATTTTACTTGCTTTGCAGGGCTTTTATCTAAGACAAGCAAGTTTTTCTTGTTGATCTAATATAAAACGCAGACAGGTGACATAATGTGTCTCTATTTATTCACACAATTTGCAGGATATTTACTGTTTGTCCAGTCATCAAGCTCGCGCCAGGTGATGTCATATCCGCACCTAAAAACCCGCCACTGTGTGGCGACACCATCAGAGCCATGAAGTTGTTTTTGGGAGGACATTAAAATATTAAAAAACGGAATGTACGCGGTATTACCGACGCTAATAGCACCATTATAACTAACTGTATGCAATCAGCAGGCAAAACAGTTAACTAAGATTGTGTTTCTGGGCCCCTTTAAGGGCTTGCTGTTCTTTCCAAGGATTCTGTATAAATATTTGAGGCCTAAGTTATGTTAATTTCCGTCCTAGTAACTCCTTTTTTAAATCTATAGTGTATTGCCTAACGCGTGTTCAGGTTGTCGCTATGGCGTAAACAGGACTATAGATTTCGGTAAGTTTACTATGTGATGGCTGTGAGTGATTAAAGCACTACACCTGCGGTGCAACTAATCTTTTCCATAGTCCAAGGCCGGCCAATGAGCGTAGTGCGGAGAGCAACAGATAACACCTGCTTCCAGCAAAAATATTGAGACCACAAGGAAACGTACCTGTCGTTGCGCAAGCCCATCGCACACCAAGCGGCCTGGCACATAGTGGCCGCGTTCCTACAGACTTGCTCTGTGACGTCGATCCACTGGTCAGGTGTCTGGCCTTCGAGGTCGCCCCGAAGGGTGGCCTGTAGTAGCGTCCGGTTGTCCGCGATGTGCGCAGACAGGCCCCGGACGAAGGCGTTTCCTTGCACAGGCCCTTCCGTCTTGAAATCTGCGAAGTGCACGTTTCGGCTGCGGCCGACAGCAGCACCCAGAGACTCAGCGTCTCGCTCGGGTAAGTGTGTCGCTTCAATGCGCAGCTTCCTGATGGTGGAGTTCTTGTGTAGCGATTCGACTATCAGGCTCCAGCAGTCATTTGGAAACGGCCATATGCAGGGATTCCAAGATTCAAGAGTGAAGTCCTTGAGAGAAGTCGTGGTTTGGATAAATTGGGCAATGACTGACGCCATTTGTTCGTCAATGTGGACGGGCTTAATGTCCAAATAGACTTTGGTCAACTGGCGTAGCTCTGGCAAACGGTGCAAAACTAAAACCAGTCCTGTGTAGTTATCTGATGACCTGGCGACTAGTTCCGTCACCGAACTGCCGGCCAGCATTTGGGCTTCACCGGGCTTGCCCCAGACGCGGTAGCACATGGACAGAGCCGTGTTAGCAGCCGGCTCCATGGTTGCAGTCGCAAAGGTCACCAGCCAGCAGATCCTCGGGTATCAGCTGTTTGATGAATGTGGGAAGAAGAAATCGGGTGGGAGTTACCAATATGAAATAGGATGTCTACAACATCGATTTTTATGAAGCGTGAGTAGTAATCTATCGGGTAATGATATATCATCCAAGAGGTATAAAACCTTAAAAACGCGTGAATTGAGACCTATCCACGATGAAAATATGCACTCTCGACCATTACACCTCTCCGAACTTTAATAATAATGTACGAACAGCCCCTTGAACAAGCTTTTCATAAAGTGTTTGATATAGCTTGTGATGTGTAAGAAGTTGAATGTAAAAAGATTAAAGGTGCAAGAATTCAGCTTGATATGCTCTTCACATTCTTTACGTTTAGCAGCACGAATAAGCGTAATATACAAGGTGTTTCACGTAAGACTGTTAGCAATTTTTTTAAATATAGCGCCTGTGCCAGTTAGGAGACCGCACTCTCCGGCATACCATAGTCAGTGATGTTACACATCTCAATACAACTAAGACTTGTTAACTAGTAGGCTGCTTGACTATTACTGAAATATTGACTTTTTAGCAACTACCCTCGAGCTTCTCATTAAGAGATTTAAAGCCTACTTTATTATCCAGATGCCGTTCTCGCAGCCGCTGCCACGCAATGCACTTTGGGAACGCACAAGGGCGAAACCAAAAGAGCGTGGCTAGAGGAAGTTATCCGCGCCCACGAGCGCGCCTCACACAGCAACACGGTTGTCACAGCTGCACTCACGTGGGAGTGCTGAGCGAGCAGAGAGCACGTGACGGACGCAATAACTAGGCAACCGACAAGTGCAAAATATGGGGCCTCCTTAACCTTTTATCCCAAAACGAAAGAAGGAAAAAAAATGGCTAAGCAAGGCATCGGCCCAGTATGCGACGACATGGAGAAGCAAATGAGTTTTCCCAAGACGTGGAGCATCTTCCGCCACCTATTATGCCCCAAGCAATATAAAACCCGCCGGGCGTAAACCAATGGAAGATAAAGCACTCTTTCTAATGCTCAGAACCATTAACAAACTCAAAGATAATTATGTTGGAAGCATCATCATTCAAGCACCTCCAACATACTCGGGACTTAGACAACCCATAGTTGAACTAGCCCATAACGGAAGCTCAAGTACGAGCAGTGATTACCAGCCTCACAAGGAATTCTGCACCCTGGCCGGACGACATAACTAACAGAATAATTAGAAACCTAGACGACGACTTCATCGCCAACCTCACATGCAACAAGTATTGGAGAAATGAGAACTCCGCAAGCAGTGGAGATCATCGGATGTCATCTTTATGAACCCCAAACCCGTAAAACCGGAGAAACTAGAAAACCTTACACCTATTTCCCTCACCTCGTGTCTAGGGAAAATGGTGGACAAGGTAATTAAAACAAGACTCGCCAACTACATGGAAATCGAGAGACTCTGGCCTCGTGAAATGGTTGGCTTAAGAAGACTCATCTGCACACAGGACGTCAGACTAAAACACGAAATCGTAGACAAAAGAAGGACTAGGAACACAAATCCCATACTAGGCTTGGACCTCACAAAGGCATTTGACAACGTAAGACTTTATGTAATCCTCAAGCACCTTCAGAGAATGAATGTCGCCGAAAAAAACATTCGCCTACATACCTCTCAGAGAGAAGTTGAAATTCCTAGAGGCTGAATCTCCAGTCATCAAGACAACAGACAGAGGCACAATACAAGGATCTCTGCTCTCCCTCTTGCTTTTCTACATAGCAATGATCAACCTCCCGCCTTTGCTCAAAGTAGACATCAAGTTCAGCCTCTACGCCGATGACATTAGCGTCTGGGTAAACAAAGGCTCGGACGCGGAAAGATAAGAGAAACTACACCGCACGGCTGAAACACAGTTACGTAGTACGCAGCCAAAATAGGACGCAAGTGCTCGCCGCATAAATTAGAACTACTAGTATAGACGAGTAAGAAGGACAAACTAAGTTTAAACATCATAATAGACAGCCAAAAAACACCCCTGGTGAGCCAGATCAGAATCCTCGGCCTCATTATTCAAGCCGACGTCAAGTCCACAAACTGCAAGGATATACCGCACAAGCGACTCGCCTTATCAGAAGAGTGTCTGTGAAAAGCAGCGGGCTCAAAGAAAAGAATTTATTAACGCTAGTTCAGACATACATAATCATCACGGTTTGCTATGCAGCACCCAACCTGAACTTGCAACATCAAGAGGAAGAGAACAAATTGATGTCGTGATAAGAAAAAGCGTCAAAAGCGCACTCAGCCTCCCCAACAGTACATCCACAGCAAAATAATGGGAATGGGAGCACATAACACGTGGGAGGAAGTGGCGGAAGCCCCGCGAGTCGCCCAAGTAGAAAGGCTCAGCCAATCCGAAACAAGGCAAAAAATCCTATAATGGGTCGGGCTCCAGCACGACAGAGGGTCAAACCCCAAAGCCAGCCTAAGCCAAGGTTGCAGGGCCAACTTGCTCATCCCACCCATGGCAAGAAATAAGAGTCCCACCCACAGCGCAGACAGAAAAGCCGGGGCTAAGGCCACCGAAAGGGACATTAAAGAACTAGAGCTAAACAGTGTAGCACACACAGACGCGGCTACTGGCAATTCGGGACCTGCAGTCGCAGCAGTGGTAAACGGGACTGGAACCCCTTTGATCTCGGCTTCGGTGAACACAAGAGACGCAGACGTTGCTGAGGAGGTGGCGGTCGCACTAGCCTGCGTCGCCACGAAGGCAAACATTATAATCAGCGAGAACAAAACGGCTATATTAAACCTAGCGAAAGGAAGAACCTCGATCGATGCGAAGTAAATACTCACACCAAGAGAGATCAAGCGCAAGATCCAAGTCAAATGGCCCCCAGACCACGAATCGGTGTCTGGAAACGAAACCGTTCACGCGCTCCCCCGAGATATCTACTACCGGACGAATGCAAAAAGGCCCGACAACCCAGAACCCGGGAAGACGATAAACATATACAACATCGGCGAATATTACAGGCCCAGCAGGAAAATAATCCGAACACCACACAAACAACTAAACAACGGAGAGACGATAAGCCTTCGAAGGCTACAGGCTGGAAACTACCCAAATTTCGTATGGGTACACCACTTCAAAATAGATGACAGAGAACACGATAAAAGCAAACAATGTGGACAGAGAGGCACACTAGACCACATCATATGGCAATACCCCTTCTTGCCTAGGACTATGGCGAACATCCTAGACTTAGAAGCTTGGGAGTCCCTCCTGCGTAACTGAGTAGGGGAGCCTCCTATATTGCTCGAATGAAAAAAAGTGTCAATCAATCATTCCTACGCCCTCGCTTCAACACAACCCTCTTCGCGAGCTTCGTCCGAGGCGTCAGTCTGGAGGTTTTCGCGTCATCGATGGCGCGGCTCTCAATACTGCAAGATCTTCGCCGGCCGCCCTTCATCGCCGCTGAACAGCTTCTCGCTAGGCGACTAGCACAGCTGCGGGGATGCGAGCCTGTCTGTCCACGGCCGGTCTCGACGCGCGCGCTCTCACTCTAGAGAGAGCGAGCGTGCGCGTCGAGACCGGCCGTGGTCTGTCCTGACTCGTCCGTGTCTTTCTGCGCGCTTTATGTCAAAAGCGGTTTTACACTAGGCCAAAACCATACCTTAATGAGAGATTTACTGCCGCGGCTGACTGCCCTCGTGGCTCCCCTACCATAGCCTGAGTCGCAAAGATGCGGTGGTGAGCCACCCAGGCTCTGGCGGGATAGTTGGAATATTTTCAGTTTCGATGCTCGAAGAAAGTGGTCACTCATAACGCATATTCCATGCACCGAATGCTACTCACGTGTGCTCCCGCGCTTACTGCTGAGACGACGAGTGCCTGTTCAGCGAAAGCTAAGACGTTTAGACAAGTTTTTGAACGGTGTCCGTAGGCATGCGCAGAGTTCTCCATGAGAATGAGCCAAGTTTCAGCGCAGTGCCCCCTCCCACCAACCTCCTCTCACCTATGCCGCTTTGGCCAAAACGGATCGCAAAGAATGATTATAAAACATTTTATGATGGAATTGCAAAATCCACAAGATATTCACCAGTAGTTTTTATTTTAATCTGCAACATCGGCAGAGGAATATGTGGTATAGAGAAGATAAGGGGCTGGTTTTTTAACACTGAAAATGTGAGCAAGGGAGGAGAAGGCGTCAGGTTGCTTGCCAACGTTTCCACAAGAGGTCTTGTCTTCACCCAGACGAAGGCTGTTCTCTTATTGAAATGTTCGCAAGCACCCTGACGCTTTCCCGTCCCTAGTTCACCACGTGAGTACCGGCAGAGGAAGGCACTCACTGCATCGCTGAAGCATCAGTGTAATTTCGCGCTTCCGGAGTAATTTTCATCCTCTCTAGGCCCAAGAAAATATGACAATTTCATTTTTGGTTACTGTCACTGCAAAAAAGAACCTGAAAATATTGCCTCAAAATGACCCGTCAAGAGTAAACAGTGCTTGAAACACCGCATCATGGAGCGTCGGCCGTTAACATTCCTGCGTGACCATAGCATTGCACTGTAAACAATGACGGAACAAATCGGCAGAGTAAATGTATAGGGCAGACTTCGTGATTAGGGGGCTGAGACGATTAGGGGGAGGGAGCGAACCCCCCTTCCCTTGTGCGCGCGCCTATGAAGGTGTCTAAGCAACAATAATGAGTTTGCTTTGACAATAGCCTTGGATGGTGTCTAATTACCCATATAGAGAGTTTGCACGAACGCTGGCGACGCTATGCATTCTGGGTACTACGCCATCTTGTCTTCCTAGCAGCAGTCGACGCAGCCACCGCACTTGCAACGCAGCCAAGTTTATACGGTTGTGTAGTGCGTGCAAACGGTGCTGGCATGATGGTGTACTGCTATGCCATGAGCTTTAACAGCCGAACCCAAATCAAAGCGCAGAAACTAAAAAAGGACGGGCAGACTCCGATATGTCTGCACGAGTGCGAAAAGGCAAACCAGCTCTCAAGGCGACGCCTACGCGAATGGCTCGCGCGGATTAACAGACGCGAGATCGACGCCAGCCTGGACAAGTGTAAAGTCTGTTCATGCCACTTCGTGTAATGTGCGTAAACAATTTGCGACATATGGAGAGTTTGATAGTCGATTTGTTTACAGCAGCTCCTGCGTTCTACGCTTCACAAGGCAGGTACCTGGCGAGGCGTCTAATTGCTGCCCACACCGAAGATCTTTGGTTGCACGCATGCATTTCCTACATCAACCGTCGAAACTTTTCGACGATTACCCCATCGCTGCACCTGCGCTATGACTCGAAATCCCCAAATCAGACGCGCTATCATTGTTGCAAAGCACGATCCCATGGCTGGCCAGCAGCCAGTGTTAATGCCGTCCATGAACGACTGTTTTTGACGTGCGTGCAAGCCGTACCCTACATAAAACAGCAAGGTAGCAACATGCAAGCATGCTTCGCCGTTGCCATCCATGCAGATACAGTGTGCAGATCAAATGTCGCCGTCGCTTTTGCTCCAGTGGTTCACCTGGGTTTAAATCACAAAGGCAACAAAAGGAATTTGTAACTCAGTCAATAGTATCCTTGCCTGTGTTTTGAGGATCACGGCCTCGGCTGCGACCGTTTTCATGCATGGCTTGCACATGCATCAACTGGTAAGAATGCTATGGCGTTCCAAAGTTTCCTTGTCCTTAAGTTCCCGCTTAGTGACAAAACTAGTTCTCCGAACTAGAAATTCATGACTGCGGACGACGTCGACGGGCGGCCACGTGTCCAAATGCATAGTGATCCATACTGCACTCGTCGGCGCGTAGTGTGAACGAGTCCACACTGCATTGCTTTGCCTTTTCCTCGTAGCGCACCCGATCTTTTCGGCACAGCTGCACACAACAATCCGGAACAGAAACTGCTGACATCGTCCATGCGCGTCGGGGTGGCACACGAGCAACCCTGTGTTTGTTTGGTTGACTGTCGAAGACGACGCGGCTCTCGGGTCAGTTCACTGCAGCCTGCCCGTGCGGCGTCGACTGCTGTTTAGGACGGCAAGATGGCGGATTACCCAGAATGCATAGTGCCGCCGGCGTGCGTCAAGCTCCCTGTTTTGTCTTCCTTGACAATGAAATGTCCGTGACTCTGCGTGAATATATTTTAGACAAGTGACGGCTATGAGTACCTTTCGCGGCACGGAAAATAGAGCGTGTTTTTACACGATCGAGTTATTTCCTCAAGTAAAGGGGAATGGGTGGAATAGGCCGCAGGTCGAGGATTTCCCCGCGTAATCACCATGCTAAGGGGAGTTGTTATTGTCAATCCATTTACAAAACCTCCTAAGCTTACTACGAATGACTGATATGCAGACATTTCTGCAGTGCAGTATGTTTTCTGCATTGCAGACAATCCGTCTAAAGGAGGTTTTACAAACCAGAGCAGTGTTTTTGAGGCAAGTGCGTGCGGAGAACACATGTGCATCCGCTTAGTAATAGGGTGTGCTTAAATTGCACCACATTAGTCTCCAACGTCGTTCGCTGAAGCATGCGTATGCAGCTAACTTGTGAGCCATTTTGTAGCGCTCCCCCTTCTGAAACGGTAGGACTTTACTGGGAAAAGCGCCATCGAGAACGCGGCAAGCAATGGCTTGCCGCGTTCGCGATAAAAGAACTTCCATTCAGTTTTTTCTCTACCAGCCACAACACTGCAGAGAAAGGGGGTGAGTCATGCCAACACCCTCTAGAGAAAAGTCACCCTCGCTACCCTGCGGGATAAAGGGAGCCGGACAATGAAGGATTCCAAGAATACGGGTAAGGTCAAGCCCCCTCCGGGAGCGTATGCGTCACGTGGCATCCCACTGTGCACGTTCTTGTGACAAGGCGGTTCACCGGCTGCACGCAACAATCATTTCTGGCGCAAATTAAAACATCAAATATTAAGCGGGCTCACCAGGAAGAAGGCAACTCAGATTTGAACTTTTTCTGTGGATAGATGGCCACACCTGAGTACCCCAAAAAGGAGGGAAGTTCTATTGCCCCTCCAAGTGTGTAAACTACACCGCGACACGAAAGTATTCGTTCTTCCGCGTACAAAAAGTAGAGCCCATAACTTTCTGTAGGTATGCGGCAAAAGTTCCGGGGACCGAAGCACAAAAAAGTTAACCCCTCTCAAGCCATTGAGCCCAGAAGGATGTGGGTGTCATACAATGGACCACTTCCCAGGAACCCACCAATTTAGCATTTCCGGTTTGGATTGCCTAAGCTTCCTTGAGTCTTTTCTGGGAAAATTCTTTTACAATGGTAGGGTGGGGTTACTGGTTTCCCCTGAGCAGACAGGTGTGGTCGTTTAAAATGGCGGATGCGAGGCTTGGTGCATCCCCAGGAAATTACCCGGAAAAGGGTTCATTGCGTTGAACACCTATGCAGTCAGTCGCTAAATCAAAGGAAAGAAAGGAGCTCCTAGCACAATGCCTTATGACTGGTTTTCTTCCCATTCCCGCGTAGCCTTCCTTACATAGCTACAGAAGCATGTCCTCGGTTGTAGTGACAGCCTAGTCTCGTACGAGCCTTCCCAGCGCCGAACACCCATCTTCCGCTTCTCGGCACCAACAAGGCACCAAGCAAATCAAAGTTGGATGAAACTTAAAAGGACGAGAAGTGTGGTTTGCAAAAGCACTGAGAGCGTCCTGTAGCTATGCATGGTGACTGAATGCAAACTTTGGCATTGTATAAGCGAGTTCTTGCTTAGCTCTGTTTACATGAACCAATAACGCCAGGTTGAGTCAGGGGTCGGGCTGAGCGAAGTCAACCCAACTCGACCAACGCGTAGTTACACGAACTCGATTTTAGCTAGTCGAGACTAGTAGCGAAAAAATAATGTGTCGCCAGGTGGAGTCACGTCTCACTAGTAACATCCGCAGGGACAGACGAAATTACAATTAAGCTGATTAATGAACTTGGCCCAAGAAGCAAGAAAGCGCTGATAAAAGCATTGGAGACAGTCATAACAAATCAGCAAATTCCGCACAGCTGGAGACGGAGTAAAATGAATTTGAGTTATAAAGGGAAAGGAGATAAGATGAACATAAAATCCTTCCGTCCGATTACGATAACATCTGTTGTGTACAGGCTGGCAAATCAGGCTGTGAAATTAAAAATACAGTCATGGGTAGAAGGTAATCGGATACTCGGAGAACTTCAGAATGAGTTCAAAAGGAGTAGGCGCTTAGATGATAGCCTGTTCGTGATTACCCAATGCATAGAAATAGCTAAGGTGGAAAACAGACCTCTGTTTTTAGCCTTTCTGGACATAAGCGGTGCATACGATAACGTGAACAGGGAACTCCTGTGGAGCATATTGAAAGATTTAGGTATCTTCATGAGGTAATTGATTTTCTACAGGAAATCTAACGAGATAATGAAGTTGAAATTACATGGGAAGGGAAAAAAAGTGCCACAACTGTGGGGGTGCACCAAGGATTAAGGCAAGGTTGTCCTCTATCACCGCTGCTGTTCATGCTCTATGTGATAAATATGGAAAGAAGGCTAGAAGAAAGTAATCTAGGTTATAATCTGTCGTACAGATTAGGCGGAAATGTAGTTGAGCAGCGACTCCCAGGTTTAATGTATGCGGACGATATTGTACTGTTTGCAG
Organism: Amblyomma mixtum; assembly: GCF_055824585.1. Classification (NCBI taxonomy): domain Eukaryota; kingdom Metazoa; phylum Arthropoda; class Arachnida; order Ixodida; family Ixodidae; genus Amblyomma; species Amblyomma mixtum. The sequence goes on from NC_143014.1 coordinate 432,587,955, forward strand.
ATAGCCATGAAGATTTACAAACTTAGGGTAATTGGTGTGGAGACCAAGGAGACGCTCTAGGATTCAGTTTTAGCGCAACTAAATCAGGTGTGATGATTTTTAACGATACAACTGACCAGGTGCTTACAATACAAGGCCAAGAAATACCCAAAGTGGCCGAATACAAATAGCTCGGGATATGGCTAAACGAAGGGCAGATATACACGGAAAAGGATGAACAGGCTCTTAGGGCAAAAGGACGAAGAGACGCCGGGATAATGAAACATAGGGCGTTATGGGGGTACAACAAATATGAAGTACTAAGAGGTATTTGGAAAGGAATAATGGTGCCGGGACTTACTTTCGGCAATGCGGCTCTGTGCTTAAGGGCAGAAGTTCAGTCGAGATTAGACGTAAATCAGAGACCTGCTGGAAGATTAGGACTAGGTGCCCACGGCAAAACCACAAACGAGGCAGTACAAGGGGACATGGGCTGGGCATCGTTCGAAGCACGGGAAGCTAAGAGGAAAATACTATATGAAGAACGCCTCAGGAAATTGGACGGTAAAGGGTTGGCAGGTAAGGTATTTAAATATATATACAGAAATAACGTTGACTCACAGTGGCGGAAAAGAACTAGAAAAGTAACCCGTAAGTATGCCTGTCATGAGGATGGAGAAAGAAAGAGTATTAAACGACAGGCTAAAAACGCGGAAGTTAAAAAATGGATGAATTCAATGGAAAACAAACATAGTGTAGAACTATATCGATACTGGAAAAGGCAGATCAGGAAGGAATTTTTCTATAACTCAAGAGGCAGTGCCCTACTTTTTGAAGCTAGATCAGGGTGCCTTAGAACGCGCAGCTGCAAAAAGAAATTTAACGAAGAAGATGACACATGTGCAGTGTGTGGTAGATCTGTGGAAACAATTGAACACCTCATAATCAAATGTGATGGTATCCATCCGGGTGTCGATGCAGGCACAGTCACTCTTCCCTAGGGTTTAAAGATAACAATGGCCATGTAAATAAATCTGCAGTGGAAGTTAGCAAAAACCGATTGGAGGATTGGTGGCTCAAAAACAGAGATGTGGCATAAGGTGAGAATTCTACTAAACCGTAAATAAAGATGATGGCGAATCTTAATGAGAATTGCCAACACAGTAAACAAAAAATAGTAAAGAAAAGCTGAGTATGGTGGCAATTGGCACCACCCCGCTTCAAAGGGGGCGCTCCTATCCATCCATCCAAAATTTTAGCGCGAAATTCAAATCCCCGCAGAAAAAAATATGTGCGCACGAACACAGACAAGCAAGAAGTTGGTGGTAGTGTGTAGTAGCGACAAAATAATTTGTCGCCAGGTGGAGCCACGTCGCACTAGTAAAGTTTTAGCGCGAAATTCAAATCCCCGCAGAAAATACATACACAACTTTCAGAGCCTGTAAAACTCAAACAATAGGTTCGATATGGATAAAAATTGCGGCTTAACAATCAAGAAAGAAAAAGGGAGGAAATGTTGCGGATGAAATTTTGATATTCGACTTAGTTTTTTCCCTAGATGACATGAAAGTTCGACATATCTAAAAGCACCAGCTTTCTGGAACTTTGAGTCAGTTGCAGTTGAAGAGCTGGGCCAAGTAGGTCAGCTTTTTCGCGTGGGTCCGGCCCAATCGACAAATTACGGCCAGCGCAGAGCTCTGCAATGCGCACACCTGTGCACAGAAAAAAAAACCTAAGAGGCCACTGCAGCAGTCGAGAGCCCCATCTTACGGTAGTTATTGCCGAGAAGCGGACAGTCGTTGTTTCAGCATTAAGCATTACAACTTTTCTGGATATGAGATCGAGAAGTGCGGGGAGCGTGGTAAGAGACTATCTATTTTCAGGACGGGCAATGCGAAATTCTGTAAAGGACCTCACAAACCTTGTAGCTGCTCATTGTATCCCCGACGTGCCTGCGCCTGTGCCAACGATGAACTACAGGAGCTCACATTCACTCACTCGCACTAACACTCCTCTCCACTTATATCCCCTCACTCACACTCATGTCCACCCATGCACTGACTAACACTCACACTCAAAGACGTGAGGGTGAGTTTCAGTCAGGCAATACGAGTGCACTCATGAGTGAGTCTGCCGATCTATGCCTATTTTGCATTGCAATTCACTGATAATTACGCCCTCCACGTGTAGTCCATCAGGTGGGAAGCGGGACTTCCTTCATTCATTCCTCATTCAAATAACGAATGCATATTGATATCAATCTGAGAAATATCTGAACAGACCTCGAACGCCATCGGCAGTATGCAAGCATCTACAACATTGTGAGAACAGGAGCGCTATCGAGACTTCAACAAGTGGATATGTCAAATAGAACGATAATTTTTCGGCAGACAAGCGTGAACAGCTGGATCGACTCACCTCAGGAATTTCTGGGTTGCAGTTCGCTATACGGCAGGTTCAACCTCCACACTTTCCTCACGTCGACTGTTCAGACGTCCCCGAATACACGATTCGAATCAACTTCGGACCAACTCGGTACACAAACGGTTTGACAACTGAGGGCTCTATCCTGCGGGCTCTATTTTTAAAGGCAAGGTGACCCAGGTCACGTGTGATGAGAGAGAGAAATTAAGGGAAAGAAGTAAAGGGAAGGCGATGGGTCTGGGCGTGACGTTATTGGTTTGTGACTCATGTGAATGACGGTCAACCCCTAGCACAACCACAATATTCTCAGAATATTGAAGTGAGTAGGAGGACCAACAAGACGAGATAAAGAAGGCAATGAGAAAAAAGAAGGGGCCGGAAACACCTTCCCCATACAGTACAGTACAACACTAGAACCCAGTGGCTCTTGCCTGTCAAAGGTGCCCCTTCCAGGAATGTTAGGACTGGCATCCCTCGGAATGGCATCCCTCGATTTTCATGACCCTGCTAGTGTGACAATGCAGGGAGCGGGGCCACAATGGAGAGAGCTGTCCATTCCCCACCAGAGGGAAGGGGTTTTCCCCTTTCTTCGACCAATAGGTGCTCTGCCACACATCACGTGTTCATGCGTCACCACATTGAGAGGCGCGCTTTCGGCCCTCGTACACAGACGGCAATCTCGCATTCTTCTTCGAAAAGGAAGAGGAAAAGACGTCCTCTTAACTCAATAGAGCCCAGGCGCGAACGACAGGAGCGGGTCGAGACAGGTACTTGTCAAGGGAATGCATCATTGTAACCTTTGCAGCTCTTTCCTTTACACTCTACCTCGAAACCTGGCAATATCCGGCGGGGCTTCAGGTTCACGCTGATTTGGGGGCAGCCCTGCACACCTTTTCGAAGAAGGACACAGTGCAGGGCTGCTGACTCATCTCCTCTCGCGCTAAACCCTTCATGCAGTATTGCAGGAAGCGAAAACGTGTCTGTGAACGAGGGTTTTTGGTTGCAAAACGTCTTCCTCTAAGTCAGCCTTCCAGCAATTTTGCAAGTTGTCCATTAGCGGTGGCTCGCGAAGATCCGCGCGCTACCTCTGGCAACCGCCGCCTCTTGCCAGTTTTCGGTCGGCTTGCGCATTTCGCTGAGTGACGCGCTGTTTTGATAAGTTGCAGTGCGTTCGCTACCATGACGTCGTGGCCGGCTGAAACGACAGTTTATTTTATTTATCTTCTTAAAGAGTTCTCAACTCTGTGGAATAGGCCGGTATGATTATTTGAACACACAAAAGAAGCAGGTGCAGTGGGCTCAAATACGGGACAGAATGGAGGATAATAATGGAGGATACATGGCCTGGCTACAACATGCCATTCACTGTTGTCACGTACGCTTTTTATTTCACTGTGTTTGCGGCATAAAACAGCTGGATTCTTCGTTAATGTTTTGTGCCACTCATTTATAATCTGATTTGTTTTTTTTTTGTTTTATTAGCCGCTTCATTTTAATAACCTGCGTGCCTACCTCTCGTAGCTGGCTTCTGTGTTTACGTTGCCTGTCGTTGCTTTTCTCAAACCAGCACCCTGTTTACGTTTTTTAAAAAAATCCTTGGCTTGACTGTTGAGGCGTGCTGCTCAATATGAAAAAGTTCAAGCGAAATACACAGTGGCACGAGGTGAAACGGGGAGTGCCTCTTATAAATGATTTATTCTTTTGTTATCACAGAGGCCTTGAAGACCCAGTTTACGAACAAGCGCCGCACATACCGCAAAGAAAAAGAAAAATGTCCCAGTCAAAGAGCGGGCAGGGCTCTGAAGACAGGTACTTGCGGAGGTGGCGGTTTTTTGCTGTGCCCAGTGGCGGTGGCCTGTCCGCCCACCGCTCTTCCAATGACCCCTATGGAGTGCCACAAAAAACGGTGTGTCATTCCTCTCTTGCACAGAAGGATGGTTGGAAGCCAACGCACGTGGTCATCGCGCTGCCTGCTGCAGGTGCCATCCGCTTCCTCGGAAATGGACTGCGTGTGAGTCATACACGCCGACGGGCCGCAGGGGTGAACCAGTGGCGTGGAGAAAAAGACAGGGGAGGAGAAGCATACATGCCAAATATGACTGTGTAAGAATATGCGAGTAAATGCATGGGCGTCTTCCTTTCATTCATATTTGAACGATCTTACATGAATGTAACCGCCGATTTCCTACTAAAAAAGCAAGGTTTACATTACGACAGAAATAATGCACCATTTCTAGTAGCGCTGTCACAAACCTCCTCGTTCGCCGTCTTTGCCAGCTAGAAACCCAGATAAGTTCGCTGAACGTATATTTTAGAAAAGCGTTCGATGAAGAAAACGACAACAAAATATGGGTGCAGTGCTGGTTTCTTTTACACCCTGTTTTTCTTGGCACTGTCAGACTGCAATTACGCGGATAAAGGCAAGACTCCCTCCCCTCCCCGTCACTTTAAACGAATTATTTTTCTGAGAGGTAGCCTGGAAGTAGTAGTTCGCCGAAGGCAGCACCAGTAATGCGCAACTAGTAAAGGGGCACTCACAAGTAGCAGGGGTAATTCTATTAGAGTACGAATGCTAAATTCAACTTGAACGAAAAAAAAAACAAATTTTTTCCCAAGAAAACTCGTTTACAATCTGCTGCGCAGACTACAATGGTGCCCTACCCTTTCAACCTGTCAGTACTGCATCACTCGCCGCGCTGCTTTTTTTTTTTCATTTCGGTGCTGCCAATGGGTGAGGTGCGTTTCCCAAGTGAATGCAAGCAACCATGAAAAAATCGTCTGCCAGCTACTTCCGGTTCCAAATTTCTTCCACGCAATGCCTTCTGCATTGCAATTGCCGTGCATTCGGGCATTGTTTATTCGCTAATCTGTTTGTGCTGCGACATTGCGTATTGCACAGCATCACCGTAAGATCAGCGCGTGCTGCTTATGAACACGTCCTGAGTGCAGAAATTAACAATAATGAAAGGTAAGAGTGTTTTCTCGTGGATTCTAATATTGCCAGCATAGGCTGGCTGTTCGGCGTAGGCACGGCAGTCGACTGTGTGCGCGGTTGAACTATTTTAACGCGTTGCTCATTATATATTAGTTTGTTGTTGTTTTTTTTTTGCTGCACCACGAACACAACGAAGGTTGAGCTTGCACAGTTTAGCAAACGATAGATGTATTTGCCTCAAAGGGTGTAAAAGCTGTCAGTGGGCTAGCAGACTATCCACACATGCAACCGCGCGCACAGCGCGTCTCAACACATCGCACTGCATACGCATAGAAAACCTCCTACCGTTTGCACTATTTTGGTTGTACTTCATGCGAAGAAACGCTACGAAGCAGGACAGAGCTGACGTCTAGTTGGTCTTGCGACGATGCAATACAATCAGCGGTGTTGCAGTGAAAATAAATTAGTGTAAGAAGCGAAATAACACAGCGACTGCTGTGAAGCAAGCGGGTAGGGGGAGAAATTTGGAACCGGAAGTAGCGGTAGCAGACGACTTACCCATGAGCCTCTGCGCTGAATCTGGAAACGCACCTCACCTATTGACCGCGCCTGCGGAGGAGGCGGCGAGTGTTATTTTTCGCTGTGCCCCACTGGCAGCGCGAAGTAGAAACAAGCAAGCCAGCGAGAATTTTTGCAGTGAACAGAATGGAAAGGTGCAAAATTAGCTTGAAAGCAACAGTGGCATCACCGCGCACTGTTTCAACATTTAAAAACGTTTATAAGTAATTTACCTGTACGTCCCACATGATTGCAGATTGCACAACAAGAATTCCATTTTTTCTGTCTGGTTGTATAGTCATGCAAATTCTACATTCGCATTACAGCTTGCAGAGGGCACCGTCGCATCAGAAGGTGGCACCTTGAATGAGGAGAGCCCTGATGTTGAAGCTGTCACTGCCGGCAAACTGCACTCCATTCGGCTTAGCGCACTTCAACAACTCTCGGCCAAAAAGTTGAAACCAAGAAAAAGAGCGGAGATGTGGAAGGAGCGAAAGAACGCGCTCGCGACCATTGCGGGCGCGATGCGGCCAGCAGAGGGCAACGATGCCGCTGCGCACTTGGCAAAACTGTCGCAGCGATGCTGAGGAATTTGGATGGTGTTAAGCTTTCTCGCTGCCAGAAAGAGTTATTGGATGTACTAGAGACGCATTTCACCACGGAATAACCACACTTCGACTTCCTGATATTGTTTTATGGGGTCTGCATGGGCAGCGCGAATGGTCTGGGCAGGTAGTACATGTTGTCTACGCACAGCTGTACAATACAGTCCTATATTTCACTTCTTTTTGCTTAACTCTGGGCATATACACTGTGCCAACATGCGCAGACTCTCGCTGCCATGGCACAGCACTTTTGCCTTTGAAGTACGCGAATATTTTGTCACGAACAGCAGCACCATATGCAGCACCGTATGGCGGTATCCCGAAAAAAATGGACCCTCCCGCGCTTCGCCACCTCCTTCGGCAGCACCTTGTCCATCTTTAGACACAAAAATGTGCGTCCCACACACCGCATTAGCCATGGCAGCGACTCTCTCCGGCTTCGCGTTGATGACGGTTTGCAGACAACGAACACGATTCGCCAAGATCCCGAATGCACATCCCACAACGCGCCGGGCTCTTGACAGCCTACAAGAAAAAGGAGTGTTTATACGAAAAATTCAAATGCGTAACTAAGTGATGCATCAGTGGGCTGGACGCGTGGAACAGCACTTCTCTTGCGCACTAATTATTTTCCTCAGTTGTTTACTAGCAAAACGGACACCAACAGTACTTAATATGCTTGAAAAGCTTTTCACTTTCGGGGTATTCCTTTAATCAATCTTAAGCTGTACAAGAACTCATCGTTGTATGTGCATTTAGGAAAATAAATATGTGTGTCAGCCGAATAGGTGAAACTGCCCAAAACACACTGCCATGAAGCCGTTAACTACGAGAATACTAAGTTTACCTGTGACTAAATATCCTCTGCTCATCCGACAGGGTGGTTCCTCCGTATGGCTTCATTAGGTTTCTGCCGATAGGGCACGCGTCGTGCGCCACGAACACAGGCGGCAGAAGCAACTCTGCCGGTCCTCCCACAATAACTGCCTCTGGCAGGTTGGCTCTGTTCTCCGTCAGAGCACGCTGCAACGCTCTCGTTTGCCCGACACCTCCATCGCCCTGGGATCCTGGCGCACCGACCTCGATGCAGATAAATCGGTACTTTGAGTACACAATACCAAATAGAACAATACTGTATGATTTTTTGTAGCTAAAATAAATTGAGCCTGGTTTTGTCGGTTCGGTATGCAGACAAGTTTTCCGTCCATTGCAATGGCACAATTTGCATATTGCCAATCTTCATTAAATGCCGCTATATTGTTTTGCCAATCTTTTTTTGTTGTTTCCGGCGCCCTTTGGCAATCCGCTTAAAGGGGCTGCAGAACACTGCTTGGGGGGATACCGGCTATACTTCAGGTGGATTCTTTATGTCACACAGATGCTGACTTAAAAACAATTCCAGGAATCGATGCACAGGAACGGGAGTTATTCAGTGAAGAAATTTCCAAATACAAGCAAACAAAACGGTGCCCTCAATTCGATTTTGGCGGGGCTTCCCACTCATATTTCGCTCTCCCAATGACAGCACCTGGCGCAACCAATCAAAACAGCCTGCCAAAGCACGTCGCGGAAGTTTGAACTCCATAGTTGCCTACTCTCTCCAACTCGTTCTTGCTGAGACTGGCAGCGTCATTTCCATATGCCAGAGCCCCTGGTGGCGTATTTTTATTTGACTTGCTTTGTAGGGCATTTATCTAGGACAAACAAGTTGTTTTTGTTCATCTAATATAAAACGCAGACAGGTGACAAAATGTTCACACAATTTGCAGTATATTTACTGTTTGTACAATCATCCAGCTCGCGCCAGATGATGCCATATCTGCTGCTGACACCCGCCACTCTGTGGGGACACCATCAGAGCCATGGACTTCTTTTTGAGAGGACATTAAAATATTAAAAACGGAACATACGCTGTTTTAGCGACGCTAATAGCACCATCGTAACTCACTGTATGCGATCAACAGGCAAAACAGTCAACTAAGATTGTGTTTCTGGGCCCCTTTAAAGCTTTCATATATCGCGGTGCAGGTGTCTGCCATGATGCGATCCACTGTTCAGTGGCCAAGTCTGAACTGCCGTCTCCCTCTCTCACTGTGATGACTTTCCTTTGAGCTTAGCGGTGTTTTGCTGGCATGCTGTTTGCGCGTGTTGGAGTTCATGAGCGAAAAGGGCTTCTTGGCCTGATGAATTGATGATTTATTTCATTGCCCTTGTTGACGAGTTTGCTATTCGGTAGGATACCAGTCGCGATGACTATTCAAAAGCAGGTGATATGGCTGCAGATACGTGGCCAGACGGAGGATACTTGGCCTGCCTACGGGCCTTACACTCTGCACTCTAAACACGATTTCGCTTATACGGGAGTAAAAATGGAGTAGGGTGTCCTTTAGCGCACTCCCTTTTCATAAAAGGGAGTGCGCTGGAAGACATCTTGCTCCATCCTTTCTGTTTAGACTGTGGGTACATGCACTGCTTTTTTTTTTACTGTATTCGTTCCATATTCCCAGTTTGAATGCGAAATACTCATTAAATTTGTGCTACAGTGCACCGGCTTTTAGAGTTTGTTTTGTTTGGTTTTTCTTAGCCGCTTGCTCGATCCGTGGCCACCTCTATTTTCCCGTTGTCTGTCGTTGCTTTTCTCAAAGTAGCTCCGTGTTCTATTCGCGCTTTTCACGGCCTATAGAGGGCGCCACCGTTCGGTCAACATGGCCGACAGCATGATGATCGCTGCATAGCACAGCCAGCGTAGCTGCGATGTTTTGCGGCTGACAAAGTGTTCACTCGCTGCAAACACGGCCAAGCTCACGTGTGTCTTGACGGTGTGGCACCTCCGGAAATTCTTTCCATAGCGTCTGTGTTTTCTTACGTACGGGATCGCAAGCGCTGTCTAAACAATGGCGAAGCAGTCCTGGACGCCGGGCACCCTATGTGCTGCGGCCGCCGCCGATATTCAGACCAAGATGTGCAAGTAGTCAGTTTGTGTCTGGACACGAATAACGTGAAAGGACCACCGCATGAAATTGAAGTGGAACTGGACATAAAGGTGAAAAAAGCATAAACCATCTGATATATCTCTAGCAGTCAGAAGGAACCACAGCAGAAGCAATGCTGAGTTGCGCAGTTTCGTTTTACAGGACAGGTGCCCTTGTAAAGCTAGACTGTTCGCTTATTGCAAGCATGTGATAGCGACGCAACTGCATGTAAATGGGTAAGTCTCCAATTAATCAAAATAAATAACAAGCGGCATCAAGTACGGCGTATTTCGTTTCACCGCTTTCTTCTTAGCCTTGGTAATTAAACTGAGATCTTTAATCATTTTGCACTGCATTTGGTTCATTCAGTCATATCTTGTTGCGCATAGAGTCGGGCGCTAATCGATAGTTTTGTCGAAAAAAATTATAGTGAAAAAATTGTGGCCTGTCCACAAAGCATTCAGTATCTGCGCCCTCGCTTTAACCTTCCCCGCCGCTCACCCATAGCTAGCGCAACCTTGCGCGACAAAAACGTGTCTGCTCGCAGCGGAGCCTGATGTCCGATTTGCGAGATGGCTTTGTTAATTGACAGCGTTAATATGTGTCTCGTTAAGCGGGAAACCCGGATTCTAGCGAAACTCCGAGTGGCGTCATGCGTCAATGTCTGCAATGAAATTGATAGAAAGAGGACCTTAATTTGAATTAAAGGACGGCGCATGTCTCAACTGACTTAACTTTGTAAAGTGAGTAAAGAAAATATTTCATAAATCTTATTCGAACCCGTGACCCTTGGGTAGCGAACCAGTCCATGTCCCCACTGGCCACGTTGACTAAGTGGAGTGGATGTATGTGTTGTAATGTGCTATCCAGTCGAATGGATTAGGTGAGATCATAATTAGAGTAATTAAGTGTACAAGTGAGAAGTTTCTGTCCGCGAACGTAGTTTAGTGATGGGCTAATGAGGGGAGTGGAAGTAGAGGTGTGCTAATTAGTGATATAGTAATTATACTATATATTTATACATTAATATATTACATTTATATATTAATTATACATTTATACAGGCATCATGTGACTTGGAATATGTGCCCGCAGCGTATAACCAATTGAGATTACTAGTTCTGATATCATATGGCCCATGTGTTGTATGCTAATAAGTCCCCCGACCATTAAGCAATCACGCCATACCCTTAAAGGCGGATTTTAAGTGTCCTCCAAATTTTTTTCCTTCTTGCAGGCTTGGCCACAAAAACTTCCAAGTTTTTGCTCTCACTAATGTCCGCAAGGCCACGAGGGTATTTAAATAAATAAAAATAAATAAATCAGAGCTTCAGCAACAGTAGGGCCGGCGCTCGTCGAAAAACCTCTACGATCCAAAGGAGACAGAAAAATTCTGCCACGTGAAAAACATTAGAAACAGTGAAGCTGGACGAGTCTACTCAAAAAAAATCCTGCAGAACTTCTCGCAGGCGGATCTAACGTCGCCCTGCATGTAGGCGGCCGACATAGCGGGAATGTTGTTGAAGATGAGATCGTTGAAAGGAAGGCTAACCATTCACTGGTGCAATTTATAACATCAGACACTAGTTTGGATGAGCTTGCAGCGCTCCACTAATTTGTTGTTAAAGACTTGCCGTTGCTGCGAAAAGGCTTCTTAGCCACACGCATTCTTGAAAGATCACTAGGCGAAACAAGCGCACAACACAAGAAACGGTTCATTGACGTCCTATGCAACTACCGCAGACGCCTCTGATTCCCCACCGCCGCTGTTCATCACGGAGACTGGGACGTCTTTCGCCCCACCGCGGCGCGTCAGTGTGTGAAACGCGCCAATAACGTTGTCTGTTGCACTGAGCCACGTTGCACAAGTTCAAAAAGGTACAGTAAATGCACGGCATTTGAAACGGAGGTGACGCTACGTGCTATGAGGTGCCTATAAGTTGTGGCAGTTTTTGCAGGTTTACCTTGTATCATGCGAGTCTGCGAAATTTATTAGTGATTACCTATTCTCTTACTACTACAGAGGTCTTGAAGGCTTCTGATGATGATGATCACCGAAAAGGGGATAATCTCCGACTGCAAGAGCGGACAAGGCTCGAAGGAATAGTATGGAAGAATGTGGCGCTTCTTACGTGCGACGAGATTTTTTAATGCTGAGCCCACGCCAACTCACCGCTCCGTCAGCGACGTGTACGGGCGGGAACACGAAGCGGTATTTATGTCATTCGTCTCCTGCACAGAAAACTGGATTTCATCTAGATTATACTAAACTCTTGTTCCCTAAACCACACCTGACGTTCGGCCCGATACGCCTGCGTCAGCTCGCTGAAGGTATGCATGTTCTCTCTCGAGTCGTCCCGGTTCGAGTCCGCCGCCGCCCGGTTTATTAGTCCTCGGGCGTGGGCATTGGCGGCCTCGTTACCAGGGTTTCCCGAGTGCGCAGGCAACCAGATCAGCTCCACTTGGCGGGGCAGTGTAGCAGGAAGGAACTGCAAGACGGAGTAGGCGGTCTCGTGGATCCTGCCTCTAGCAAAATTTAGTAATGCGCTTTTAGAGTGAGAGCGAATGTACCGGGCTTCAGTGTGGGCAATGGTAGCGGCCATTGCAGCATCCTCTGCTGACTCGGGGGGGATGCGTGGGCAGTCCGTGTATGTTCGGTGCCCGTAGTATTTATGGAGGGCACGTGTGCATATCGCTCTGCGTGCGGTGTGATACTCCGGGTGTGTGTTAAGTGGGAGGGGCTTATGTTGTGTTGGGTTTAATGGCACATAGGCATCTCAGGCCACCATGCGCCAAACACAACTTGGAGGGGCTTAATTAGGAGGTTGGAGTGTATGTGTGAAGGGAGGGGCAGAAGCTGTGGATGGTTTGCGGGGATTCAGATATGGAGCATGTCTACGTATATATGTCTGCCTGTAGAGGTTTTAGTGAGCCGCAATTATAGCCTACGCCAACCGTGTGGACCTTTAAGCCTGCTCGGCGGAGGCAACACATCACTTTGGCCCCAGCTTCCTGTAGACGGCACCTCCGTTATGATCCGACCGGAGGAAATCGGCAGTCCCCGTTTCCTGTCCTCCCCTTCATCTTTCCCTTTCCTATCTTCGTTCTGACCACTCTCCTCTTCTCGGTTTTTCTTTTTCTCCTGGCGGCTAGTGTTTACCTTGTATGGAGTAGTTACACTGTGTTGCTCCATATTGGGTTATAGTTGGGGTATAGAGCTGATGTGGGCAGGACTTCGAATTCCTGTCCCGTCCCTCGTTGGGCTCCGTGTTGGGCGCCTGGCACCGTGACCGAACAATATACTTATTTCATGGCTCCCTCTTCCCAACAAAATGATCGCCCTAATAAAACAGCGCCGACCGGTGCAACAGCTCAGCTCCTAACGGTAAAAGAAAAAATTTTAAAACACCATGTTATTCATGGTGAAATAATGGAGCAACCAGCCACAAAGATATCCCCGTTCAAAGTTGCTAACAGTCTGACAGATACGTTGGGCCGCGGCTACAGGGTAACAAACTAGCAAGGGGTGTTCTACTGCTCGAAATCTAAGATAATACGCAACATGAAAAACTCCCAAAAGTTGTTTTTTTGAGAGACGGCAGTCTCTATCATCGAGCACCGATCCTTGAGTACTGTCAGTGGGGTAATTTCTGAACATGGTTTTCTTCTGCTCACCAAAAAAGAGATGTTGGATGGACGAACTGACCAAAGTGTCGTAAATGTCAACCGAATAAAAATCAGAAAAGGTGACAAGGAAATAGCAAACAAACACTTAGTACTCACTTTTGCCAGCAGCACACTCCATGAATCTATTGAAGTTTTCTATGACTAAATCCGCGTCTGCGGCTATATTCCAAACCACCGTCGGTATTTTAATTGCCAGAGGTTCGGCCATGGCTCCCAGAGTTGCCGCGGCCACCAAACATGCGCAAAATGTGCCTCAAGGGAACATAAATCCGAGAGCTGTGAAGCATCACCGCACTGCGCAAACTGCGAAGGCGAACATCCAGCGTATTCCAGGCCTTGTCCATCATAGAATATGGAAAAGGAAATAATAGCATTGAAAACCAAGGAAAACATTTCATTCAAGGAGGCACGTAGACGATTTTCACTATCTAATCCAGTCGCCTTCACAACCAAGAAACTTCGCGGATGTGGTGCGCAGGAGCGACGCATCATGCCGCAATCCGGCGCCTGTCCAAGTCCCGTTTACCGGGACACAGGTTAGGACCATCCACGTCCCAGGCGGAGACAGCGAAAGTTGCCCAGTGACCTCCGAAAAAGATCCGGACACTCCTCGAGCCCGCGGACAACCAGTGTACTCACCACAGTGGAAGGCCTGAAACCCCTCCACGCGCGGTTTCGTCGAGGGGCTTTCAGCACCTCCTCCGAGACGATGGATATGTAACCCCTAGCATCTCCGTCCTGCTCGGGCGGCACAGCTCACTCGAGCGTGGAAGCAAAGGAAGGGCCAGAATAACGCGACCCGAAAAGCCAGAAACAGGTTTCTGCTTGGCCTTTCAAACAAAACAATAAAAACGTTGAAAATGGCATTTTTAATCCAATGGAATGCTGCATCTAACGCAACACGTCGTCCAGCAACAGGTAGCCTCTGATAGCAGCCCAGCAGTAGTCGTTAAGGGCGACCAGCTGGGTGCGGCGGTCGTTGGTCGGGAGGCACTCGACCTGCTTCTTCACTACCCCGGCAAGCCTCATGAAATCGTGCATCGACTGGGCCTGGCGCAGCGCTCTCCGTACCATGGTCGCTGTCTCTCTCTGGCTGGCGGCGAGCATCCTTTCCAGCTCCTCAGTAAGTGTAGGGAACTGGATCACTATTTCTAGTGCCCGGATCCCTTCCCTGTGGATAAAAAAAAAAAGTTGGCACACGTAAGCTGAATGAAGTCTCTCTGCCAAGGCCGAAGCCCGCCCGCTCACTTTGTGAACGCAGTCGCCGCACGCAGCGGCGTGACGAAACCGTACGTAGCCGCCGCCACTGCTTGGTCTTTCCGCACTTAACGTTCATAGAGCCCTGGGAGCGATGATACCACTCCTGGCTGCCCTGGGATGGACGGTGCTGCCACCGGTCGAACCATCTTGTCACACATATACACGCACGCACACACACAAAAACGCAAACACACACGCCTGCACACACACACTGGGACAAGTAAGCCTTGCGCCTTAAAAGGGTATCCGCACTTAAACCGCTTTTCGCCTACGAATATATTACATTCAGTTCTGCACTTGCATCCGAACTAGACAGGACCGAAATTCAGGGTCGCGTTCACCTTATTCATTAAAATTTAGTGCGATCGATGTTTACCTGCGTGGCAATCTACCAGTACTCGTGGAGTGGTAAAAGGACTGCTGGGGGCAACCACTGCGCTTTCTACTCTTGGGAGGTTCCTCTGTCCAGCACAGACCCACAAGACCCGCCACGGCTGATCTAGCGGGCACGCCGCAGATTAGCCACAGCCAACGGACTCCTGGGCTATGCACACCGCCCGAAGAGGATGGCCACCAGCTGCTAAATAAAAGGCTTTCTGCATCTTCCTCTTAGAGCAAAGCTTCAATACGGAAGAAAATAGCGCTTGTTATCGTTTGATTCTTTTTGATGCCGGAGCGTCCAAGCTGTGTTCCATCAGCACCAATCCAAAGCAGGAACAGGCCAACGCTACCATCAAAACGGGAACGCGTAAATGTTAGCTGCTGGAGAGGATGTCGTGCCTACTAACCCTTCATCGCTGTGGTCTCCGCGCCATCAAAGTGAAAATGAAAGGCCCCATTAATCAGTCTGCCTCGAGTAAAATCTTTTTGTAGCGTGAGCTACATTGGTCACAGTCTCGCTGTTTCGCCTGCCCCCTCCGTCGACCATACCGCGCATGCGCGAGGAGCGAGTGATGTCACTGCGCATAGTTGGCGCGCTCGCCGCTGGCGCAGAGCCACGTGACGTCACTGCTACGTATATCCTGGCATAGCTGAGCTAAGCCACTCCTCCTCCCGTTTCAACTGTCATCTTCGCAGTTCATTTGATCCTAAGAGTACTTTAATTACGGCGTAATTTGTGAACAGAAATCTACATGGGCGCTTTTACCTTCTAAGCGTACCTTAAAGGGGCTGCAAAACACTGCCTGGGGGAATACCGGCTATACTTCAGGTGGGTTCTTTATATCACACAGATGCTGACTTAAAAAGAATTACAGGAATCGATGCACAGGAACGGGAGTTATTCAGTGAAGAAATTTCAAAATACAAGCAAACAAAACGCTGCCCTCAACTCGATTTTGGCGGGGCTTCCCACTCCTATTTCGCTCTCCCAATGACGGCACCTGGCGCAACCAATCAAAACAGCCAGCCAGAGCACGTCGCGGAAGTTTGTACTCCATGGTTGCCTGCTCTCTGTAACTCGTTCTTGTTGAGACTGGCAGCGTTGTTTCCATGCCAGAGCGCCCCTGGTGGTGTATTTTTATTTTACTTGCTTTGCAGGGCTTTTATCTAAAACAAGCAAGTTTTTCTTGTTGATCTAATATAAAACGCAGACAGGTGACATAATGTGTCTCTATTTATTCACACAATTTGCAGGATATTTACTGTTTGTCCAGTCATCAAGCTCGCGCCAGGTGATGTCATATCCGCTCCTAAAAACCCGCCACTGTGTGGCGACACCATCAGAGCCATGAAGTTGTTTTTGGGAGGACATTAAAATATTAAAAAACGGAATGTACGCGGTATTACCGACGCTAATAGCACCATTATAACTAACTGTATGCAATCAGCAGGCAAAACAGTTAACTAAGATTGTGTTTCTGGGCCCCTTTAAGGGCTTGCTGTTCTTTCCAAGGATTCTGTATAAATATTTGAGGCCTAAGTTATGTTAATTTCCGTCCTAGTAACTCCTTTTTTAAATCTATAGTGTATTGCCTAACGCGTGTTCAGGTTGTCGCTATGGCGTAAACAGGACTATAGATTTCGGTAAGTTTACTATGTGATGGCTGTGAGTGATTAAAGCACTACACCTGCGGTGCAACTAATCTTTTCCATAGTCCAAGGCCGGCCAATGAGCGTAGTGCGGAGAGCAACAGATAACACCTGCTTCCAGCAAAAATATTGAGACCACAAGGAAACGTACCTGTCGTTGCGCAAGCCCATCGCACACCAAGCGGCCTGGCACATAGTGGCCGCGTTCCTACAGACTTGCTCTGTGACGTCGATCCACTGGTCAGGTGTCTCGCCTTCGAGGTCGCCCCGAAGGGTGGCCTGTAGTAGCGTCCGGTTGTCCGCGATGTGCGCAGACAGGCCCCGGACGAAGGCGTTTCCGTGCACAGGCCCTTCCGTCTTGAAATCTGCGAAGTGCACGTTTCGGCTGCGGCCGACAGCAGCACCCAGAGACTCAGCGTCTCGCTCGGGTAAGTGTGTCGCTTCAATGCGCAGCTTCCTGATGGTGGAGTTCTTGTGTAGCGATTCGACTATCAGGCTCCAGCAGTCATTTGGAAACGGCCATATGCAGGGATTCCAAGATTCAAGAGTGAAGTCCTTGAGAGAAGTCGTGGTTTGGATAAATTGGGCAATGACTGACGCCATTTGTTCGTCAATGTGGACGGGCTTAATGTCCAAATAGACTTTGGTCAACTGGCGTAGCTCTGGCAAACGGTGCAAAACTAAAACCAGTCCTGTGTAGTTCTCTGATGATCTGGCGAATAGCTCCGTCACCGAACTGCCGGCCAGCATTTGGGCTTCACCGGGCGTGCCCCGGACGCGGTAGCACATGGACAGAGCCGTGTTAGCAGCCGGCTCCATGGTTGCAGTCGCGAAGGTCACCAGCCAGCAGATCCTCGGGTATCAGCTGTTTGATGAATGTGGGAAGAAGAAATCGGGTGGGAGTTACCAATATGAAATAGGATGTCTACAACATCGATTTTTATGAAGCGTGAGTAGTAATCTATCGGGTAATGATATATCATCCAAGAGGTATAAAACCTTAAAAACGCGTGAATTGAGACCTATCCACGATGAAAATATGCACTCTCGACCATTACACCTCTCCGAACTTTAATAATAATGTACGAACAGCCCCTTGAACAAGCTTTTCATAAAGTGTTTGATATAGCTTGTGATGTGTAAGAAGTTGAATGTAAAAAGATTAAAGGTGCAAGAATTCAGCTTGATATGCCCTCCACATTCTGTACGTTTAGCAGCACGAATAAGCGTAATATACAAGGTGTTTCAAGTGAGACTGTTAGCAATTTTTTAAATATAGCGCCTGTGCCAGTTAGGAGATCGCACTCTCCGAGATACTATAGTCAGTGATGTTATACATCACAATACAACTAAGACTTGTTAACTAGTAGGCTGCTTGACTATTATTGAAACATTAACTTTTTAGCAACTACCCTCGAGCTTCTCATTAAGAGATTTAAAGCCTACTTTATTACCCAGATGCCGTTCTCCAGCCGCTGCCACGCAATGCACTTTGGGAACGCACAAGGGCGAAACCAAAAGAGCGTGGCTAGAGGAAGTTATCCGCGCCCACGAGCGCGCCTCACACAGCAACACGGTTGTCACAGCCGCACCCACGTGGGAGTGCTGGGCGAGCAGAGAGCACGTGACGGACGCAATAACTAGGCAACCGACAAGTGCAAAACATGGGGCCTCCTTAACCTTCTATCCCAAAACGAAAGAAGGAAAAAAATTGGCTAAGCAAGGCATCGGCCCAGTATGCGACGACATGGAGAAGCAAATGAGTTTTCCCAAGACGTGGAGCATCTTCCGCCACCTATTATGCCCCAAACAATATAAAACCCGCCGGGCATAAACCAATGGAATATAAAGCACTCTTTCTAATGCTCAGAACCATTAACAAACTCAAAGATAATTATGTTGGAAGCAGCATCATTCAAGCACCTCCAACATACTCGGGACTTAGACAACCCAGAGTTGAACTAGCCCATAACGGAAGCTGAAGTACGAGCAGTGATTACCAGCCTCAAAAGGAATTCTGCACCCTGGCCGGACGACATAACTAATAGAATAATTCGAAACCTAGACGACGACTTCATCGCCAGCCTCACATGCAACAAGTATTGGAGAAGGGAGAACTCCGCAAGCAGTCGAGATCATCGGATGTCATCTTTATGAACCCCAAACCTGTAAAACCGGAGAAACTAGAAAACCTTACCTCTATTTCCCTCACCTCGTGTCTAGGGAAAATGGTGGAAAAGGTCATCAAAACAAGACTTGCCAACTACATGGAAACCGAGAGACTCTGGCCTCATGAAATGGTTGGCTTAAGAAGACTCATATGCACACAGGACGTCAGACTAAAACACGAAATCGTAGACAAAAGAAGGACTAGGAACACAAATGCCATACTAGGCTTGGACCTCACAAAGGCATTTGACAACGTAAGACTTTATGTAATCCTCAAGCACCTTCATAGAATGAATGTCGCCGAAAAAAACATTCGCCTACATACCTCTCAGAGAGAAGTTGAAATTCCTTGAGGCTGAATCTCCAGTCATCAAGACAACAGACAGAGGCACAATACAAGGATCTGTACTCTCCCTCTTGCTTTTCTACATAGCAATGATCAACCTCCCGCCTTTGCTCAAAGTAGACATCAAGTTCAGCCTCTACGCCGATGACATTAGCGTCTGGCTAAACAAAGGCTCGGACGCGGAAAGATAAGAGAAACTACACCGCACGGCTGAAACACAGTTACGTAGTACGCAGACAAAATAGGACGCAAGTGCTCGCCGCATAAATTAGAACTACTAGTATAGACGAGTAAGAAGGAGAAACTAAGTTTAAACATCATAATAGACAGCCAAAAACGCCCCTGGTGAGGCAGATCAGAATCCTCGGCCTCATTATTCAAGCCGACGGCAAAAATCCACAAACTACAAGGATATACCGCACAACCGACTCGCCTTATCAGAAGAGTGTCTGTCAAAAGCTACAGGCTCAAAGAAAAGAATTTATTAACGCTAGTTCAGACATACATAATCATCAGGGTTTGCTATGCAACACCCTACCTGAACTTGACATCAAGAGGAAGAGAACAAATTGATGTCGTGATAAGAAAAAGCGTCAAAAGCGCACTCAGCCTCCCCAACAGTACATCCACAGTAAAATAATGGGAATTGGAGCACATAACACGTGGGCGGAAGTCCCGCGAGTCGCCCAAGTAGAAAGGCTCAGCCAATCCGAAACAAGGCAAAAAATCCTATAATGGGTCGGGCTCCAGCACGACAGAGGGTCAAACCCCAAAGCCAGCCTAAGCCAAGGTTGCAGGGCCAACTTGCTCATCCCACCCATGGCAAGAAATAAGAGTCCCACCCACAGCGCAGACAGAAAAGCCGGGGCTAAGGCCACCGAAATGGACATTAAAGAACTAGAGCTAAACAGTGTAGCACACACAGACGCGGCTACTGGCAATTCGGGACCTGCAGTCGCAGCAGTGGGAAACGGGACTGGAACCCCTTTGATCTCGGCTTCGGTGAACACAAGAGACGCAGACGTTGCTGAGGAGGTGGCGGTCGCACTAGCCTGCGTCGCCACGAAGGCAAACATAATAATCAGCGAGAACAAAACGGCTATATTAAACCTAGCGAAAGGAAGAACCTCGATCGATGCGAAGTAAATACTCACACCAAGAGAGATCAAGCGCAAGATCCAAGTCAAATGGCCCCCAGACCACGAATCGGTGTCTGGAAACGAAACCGTTCACGCGCTCCCCCGAGATATCTACACAGTAAAAAATTTTACACCCTTAAGGGTGCTTAAAAGGTGCTCCGGCAATGTGCACCCTTTGGTGCACCTTTATAACACCCTTATTTTGCCCTATACACCCTTCATCACTGTCTGAAAGGGTGCTATTCCTCCAAGCACCCTTCATTTTGCGTAGGGTGTAGAAAGGGTGTAAGGAGGCTACTTGTAATGACCATATATTTAAGTATATACTGCTTTTCAAGGCTCGTGTGTACCAGAGGTACAACTAAAAAAGCGGTAGCCACGCATAAAGATTCGCCATTTAACATTACTTCGAACAGATACGCATATCTTTACATCTGGTTGGCAAAAAACTGCCACTTAAACACAAGTGTTTCCTCAAGCAGTTTTTACAATTGTGTAACACATATGCGCACTACCAGTCTGCCAGAATCACTTACGCTTAACAGATCATTGAACAATTTGCTCTTGATTACATCTCTTCAGTACTCTGTCATATTTAAGTGCCTTGAATTTATTTTCTGGCATTATTGTAAAAAGAAATATAATCTGAGGACCTCATCTAACACTACAGATGACAATGGGTGAAATCTATTTCATAAAAAATGATTTTAATCACCAGAAAAGTGAAGCATGAAAAGTGGAAACAAGACCAAATGCAGCATATTACACTGCAAACATTCACAGAAAAATTACCTTTGTAATTGAGGAACATGTGATGATAAAAAAAGTTCAGTAAGTGCAATGCATGTGTAGAAGCATGCAGCAAGCAGTTTAGAATGTCATGCTGAAAGCTTAAAAATTGCTTTGTCCTGGACCTGCAAGCATGCTTTTGTGGTGCAAGCTCGAAAAGTGTTTGTTTCTGTATAGGTATCAAAAATGATCCCATGTGGTTCCGTGAGAAACATTCTTTATAATCACACATTTATATAATCCAGTAAGCAGGATGTTGCTGCAAGCCGACTTGGCAGTAAGATGCGGAGGATGTCTGATTAATGTTCTTGCCTCTGGAAGCAACAGCAGCGCAAGCAACAGGTCGTTAATCCGCGCGTTTCTACCAGTGGTAATTGCTGGCAAGCGCTGAAATTTCCTCGGGCACCGAGACGGCTGATTACCCAATTATATCAGCAAAATTAAAATAAAAAGTAGGAAAAGAAACTTTTTCACATCGAAACCGAAACAGAAACTGATTGTCACCGCCAGGTGGCTGCCGGTAGCTGTTTATCTGTATAACCATCATGGCGGTTCGGACGGTGCGACGCCATGTGCGACGCGCTTCGACGGTTGTTAAAATTCGCTACTTGGATTGTGAGCCGTCGTGAAATGTGTTGTGGTTTGCGTGTGTTTCTTCTTGCACAAGGGTGCACAATCGCGTAGTGCTGTCGACATACCCTAGTCGAGGAAAAGGGTCATTTTTCTGGTCTCTAACTTTTCAGTCTGTGCGCTTTGTGCAGTGCTGGATGGGTGTCCGGGCACAAAGATGCGTGGAGTGTCGCGGGTGAAAGGTTCGAAATGAGGCCTGGAATATTTTTTTCTCTGTGACTACGTGGTAGAGTGTACCGGCTACGCAGCACTCGTGCTGAACTCGCGCTGGTTGGTGTAGTGCCCGTGACACGAAGGCTAACAGCGTTCTGCACGACTACGCAATCGTCTGAAAAGGTAAGCAGTACTCTTGTGCATTATCCGAAGCATATAATGCTCGAACGGTGACCTGTCGTACTGCTGCATTATTCGTGTTCAATGCTCTAAAAAGCGTTTAAGGCGCTTGTTTGTCGCTGGCTGGCCAAATGTCGCCGCGCTGAGTTGCTCTGCCAAGAATTGTCGGTACTTGTTTTGGCAAAGGGGATGCTACCGTGCGTGCGCTAGCTTTGCATGATTTTAGTATGCGCGTGAATCTGTTTGCGCGTTTTTTTTTCTTGTTGAGCACAGGTTTTTCAACGTATATGACTCGTTATACGCGTTTCTGCCCATGCTTGTTCACACCACCGCGCACGTTTCAAGGATCGGCACTTTGGCTGCGCGTAAAATGTATGACTGTCTTTCGAGATAGCGTTAGCACTTTGAGGACGCGGGGATTCAAACACTTTCTATGCGCCGCGGTTTTTGCTTGGTGCTAGGCTGTTGAACCTTAGGTCGTGGGGTCGATCCTCATCGCAGTAACCGCATTTCGATTGAGGTGAAATGAAAAAAAGAATGCCCCTGTGCAGTGCGATGTCAGCTCACGTTAAGAAATTCTAGGTCGTCTAAATTAATCTGGAGCCCTCCAATACTATCAGTGCCCATTTTTTGCGTCTGAATTCAAGCCCCACAATATCCAAAGCACTGTCTCAGGTTGCAGTTACCAACTAAAGTTAATTTCCGGCCCTCAGGATTTAATTTTTAAATCAGTATGTGAACATCTTTTTTTCTATGATGCCGATCGCGTTTCTGGTTACCCAGAGTATAGGATCTTGCATTTTGATCACTCTGCTTTAGTTGGAAATTGGTTTTTGAGAAAAGGAAGTGGCGCAATAATTGTCTCAGTTATTACGATGTTTATATCTACGCGTTCGAACGGCCGTTTGCAGATTTATTTTCCTCATAGCAAGAATCCTTTATTATTGCTAGGGGAACTGATGCATTTGTTGAGGCGTATACTTGGGCAAGTATATTTTTCCTGATCTTTTTACATTCATGCGATATTCACTGTCGGACCGAGTTCGCATGCTTGTTTCTGTATTCCTGTCACACTGATAATGGGAAATTGGTATCTATCTGCAGGTGGCACATCTGTCTTCCAGTACGAGTCAATGGCATGGATTTTGTGGCCACCATATGGAGTCAAAAGCTGTGTTGTAAGTTGTTACTGCATTGTGCTTTGTTTTTGTGGTTGTCATGAAGTGTTCTTTTACTTTCATTGCTCTTTTCCTTAATGGTACTGCTTGGAACAGTTTGGATAGCTCTGGCCTCAGATGTTTATATGAGTAATATTATTTGGTCGTTAGAATAGGCCTTTTGCAGGCCATTTGAAGTTTTACATCCAAAATTGGTCTTCTTTTAAATGTTGCATTCTATGCATGAAGTGCGAAATGTGTGCATGTTTTCGTATACATTGTGTGATACTTTTTCGACTATGAATATTAACATTATGACGCATGCGTGTTAACTTAAATATGTGTTGTTGTGCCACTCATCGCAGGTCACAGATGTAAAAAAAAAGTGGACACATGAGATAACTGGTTTCATTACTGCTGTCTTGTTTCTGCTAAGCATGGAGAGGTGGGCTATTTGGTTCTGGGTAGAATTATGAGACATCATTCGAGTGTACAAAAACACATAAACAAAAAGAGTAGACACCACGAACCCCGGACTTCAGCTGAGGTTTATTCCATAACATGGGCTTTTTACATGCAAAGTGGTACTAATGATCCCTGGGGCTGAAAAGTATTTCCTCGACCAGGTAACAATTATTCAAGGTTAGGCGGAAGGGTATCTTGCCACTCAAGCTGAACGCATCGGCCTGCATGCATGCCAAGCGTGCAAGTTTAGCACTTGGAAGAGCTGGGAAATTTTTGAAGCCGTTTGTATCTCTGCTGAAAAAGAGAATTATGTCAGCAGCCCTTCTGTAGCACTCCGGAAAAAGGAACTAGATTATCTCAAGGCAAATGTGTTTGTTGGGTCAGCCAGAAAGGTGATGCATAGGCGTGCCGATGTGTTGAATGTGTGTGGCAAGGTACCTTTATCCCTATGTTTTTTTTGTGTGTTTCAGTTTTTGCCACCATGAATAATTATCTGGTCGCGGATATACTTCTCAGCCCCAGGGATCACGAGTACACCTTTGCACATAAAAAGCCTGTGTTGTGGAATAAGCCTCAGTTGAAATCCGGCGTCCATGGAGTTATTATCTTCATCTGTGTAATTTTGTGTGCTGGAATGATGTCTCATGATTCTCCCTTGTTTTCAGTTAATAAGGAGGGCCCCTGGCGTCTCTCTTTTTTGTGTGTGATGGTTATAACAAAGTGGCTGCTCATAAACTGACATTTCGGGCTTAATTGAAGAATCCTTGGGAATTTATGTCTTGACAGCATGTCCCATGGGGGCTTTCTTGAGAAAATCAGTTATTTGTTGCCCATTTTACTGCATTAACCATTACTCATCATGTCTCAGAACTCATTGATAATCACAAGCTTTCGAGTACCTGAGTTATGGGTCAGAAGCCTTCTTACATACTTTAAACTACTAAGGATGTGTGGAACCACATTTTACGAATAAATTTTAGCCAATCCAAACCTCTTGGTTTTATCCCTGACAACCTGAAGCCAACCTGTCAACCATTAAGACTGGAAACCGTTCTGACCTCTCAAACTGTTCTCCTATTTTATTGATGTGCATTTCACATAAACTGTTAGAGCACGAAATGAGTCTGCATATTACTTGCCACCATAATTCAAACTAATTTTTGTATACCAGTCATCACAGCTCCCATTCTATTTACTTATGTGGAATCCAACTTTTTGAATTTACAACAGATTTTCACCCAAATTTAGATTATTTTAGGCGAGTGTCATCGACTTGAATTTCTCAATATAACCTTTTAGCTACACTCTCATGCCTGAGCCTTCATTCTTTGATATTAGCGTAGATTCATTGCTTCCTGTTGTACTGCTTGTCTTATGAAGCCCAGTATATCAATATGCAAAGTCATACGGCATCCCTCATATCCTGAGTCACTTTGGGATGTTAAACTCGCATAAACCGAACCAAGCATATTACCAAAGTACACTAATTTTAGCCATTCAATAACAGTCCCTGTCTTTATGTCCCAACCATGTTATTATGACTGCATTATTCAGAAGAATGCCCCAACTATCCTAGCTACCCCGACTGTATTGACTTTTGCAAGACGGATGAATGGGCTTGTTGGTAATTCATCGTGACAAAACAGTGCAAAGAAGACAATAATGAGGAAGAAATGCGACGGCACGAGCGCTGACTTTCAGGGAGGTTTTTTGGAAAGCACGTGAAAATATATACATTGTGGCCTAAAAAAAAAGTGATGAAAGGGCGCCTTGTAACATTCACATTGGATCTGGATTCACATTGGATCTGTCACATTGTTCACATTGGTTCTTTCCAATACACCTTGTTGAAAGTCAGCACTCATGCCGTC
Organism: Amblyomma mixtum; assembly: GCF_055824585.1. NCBI lineage: Eukaryota > Metazoa > Arthropoda > Arachnida > Ixodida > Ixodidae > Amblyomma > Amblyomma mixtum. Next base: position 432,613,305 of record NC_143014.1, read on the forward strand.
GTATCTATTTCTTCCTCAGTCCTTGTCTTGTCTGCGTTTTTTGTCACAACGTATTGACATCCTTTTCCAGCTCTAGGGTTAATGGTATGGAGAAACCTTAACCAAATGCAGCTCCACAAGCTTGGAGCATGTCACAATGCATGCTGCTGGCACCGCAAAGGTACTCGGGTTCATCAGGAGATGCCTAGGCCTGTGTGCTCTTGCCATGCTGTGCAGTTTATGCACAAAAATTTTGACTCCAAACTGAAGTAATTATTAGCTCTTCCAAATTTGCGCCAAACTGTTTGAAGCTATGCCACCAACTCCCTTAATCCAGCAGCGACACTCGGTACAGATTATGTGTAATCAGTCATCTCACTTGACCACCAGACATTACTGCATAAAAGGGGAAATTGCTCGTTTAGGTGTATTCAATATACTCTGCATTACTTTTCCACAACTTTGTTAACTTTTGCTGCCCTGCCCCAAACCAGGACGCCACCACCACTAATTCAAGAATTTTTTCCTGTTCCCATTGAAGAATAAATGGGCTACCTCACCACATTTTCATTCCATGTGGTCCCTCAAAATTCAGGAAATAAGTGATGTCACTTGGAGCATTGATACTGGTTTGTTTTACGTTTTGTTTGCTGCTGTTTTTATTTTTTCGCAACTGATATATCATGAAGTGTATGCCTCTTTTCTGTCTTAATGTATCGTCTGCGACGACTCAGCTGTGCTAGTGCTCTCACCTTTATGATGTTACCTTTATATTGTCTCTCTTATTAATACCCCACTAAAAGCCGTCAGAGAACAATAAAAATATGACTTTTTTGTATTTTGCTCATTATGGCACACATCACGCTTATTTGTAGGGACATAGGCAAGACCTTTGTCTTGCGGTGGTGCTAGTTATGCTGCTGATGATGATACTTAATGATGAGCGTATGATATATGGAGTATGAACCTCAAATTATTTTTCTTTTTGAGTGTGAATAGCTTCAGTGGTTCTTGATTTAGGCTCACTTTATTCCTGTGGCCACAATACAGTGCTTACTCTTTTAGCACACTAATACAGGCAAGGAAAAAACTTGTGGATCCTAATTTTTTCACTTGAATCTTTTCTGCAGAGTGCATCGCCCAGTTTTCCAATGCCCTCATGCACCGGCAGTACATCAACAAGGCTCTTTCATGGGGCCCAGCTGCATTGGCAAGTGGTAAAGAAGAGCAAGAGGAGCATGAAGACAAAATAAAACTGGCTCTACAAGCTTCAGCTTTTTCGAAATTTTTGGATGTCTCATTGTGACAGATGTAACGTGGCCGCATGGCCCCTGCCCCAACATCTCCCAGCCGTCCAAATGTCGCCAGCAGTCCACCATGTTTTCCATTACCATTTCCAATAGGGTTGCGAACGGTCACAGGAACACACCTGCCATATGGGAAACATCCTTCCTTGAAGGGTCCAGGTTCAGCGTGCCTAGCAAAAGGGTGTGCTCCCAGCCACACCCTACTTTGAAGGGTGTAGGTTCAGCACCCCTAGCAATAGGGTGTGGTCCCAGCACCCCACTTGGAAGGGTGCAGATGCAACACCCCAATCAAAGGGGTGTCAATATACTCATCCCTAGGGTGCTCCCCATGCGACAAGCCATTTACACCCTTAGGGGTGTAAAATTTTTTACTGTGTACTACCGGACGAACGCAAAAAGGCCCCACAACCCAGAGCCCGGGAAGACGATAAACATATACAACATCTGCGAATATTACAGGCCCAGCAGGAAAATAATCCGAACACCACACAAACAACTAAACAACGGAGAGACGATAAGCCTTCGAAGGCTACAGGCTGGAAACTACCCAAATTTTGTATGGGTACACCACCTCAAAATAGATGACAGAGAACACGATAAAAGCAAACAATGTGGACAGAGAGGCACACTAGACCACATCATATGGCAATGCCCCTTCTCGCCTAGGACTATGGCGAACATCCTAGACTTAGAAGCTTGGGAGTCCCTCCTGCGTAACTGAGTAGGGGAGCCTCCTATATTGCTCGAATAAAAAAAAGTGTCAATCAATCATTCCTACGCCCTCGCGTCAACACAGCCCTCTTCGCGAGCTTCGTCCGAGGCGTCAGTCTGGAGGTTTTCGCATCATCGATGGCGCGGCTCTCAATACTGCAAGATCTTCGCCGGCCGCCCTTCATCGCCGCTGAACAGCTTCTCGCTCGGCGACTAGCACAGCTGCGGGGATGCGAGCCTCTCTGTCCACGGCCGGTCTCGACGCGCGCGCTCTCACTCTAGAGAGAGCGAGCGTGCGCGTCGAGACCGGCCGTGGTCTGTCCTGACTCGTCCGTGTCCAAAACCATACCTTAATGAGAGATTTACTGCCGCGGCTGACTGCCATCGTGGCTCCCCTACCATAGCCTGAGTCGCAAAGATGCGGTGGTGAGCCACCCATGCTCTGGCGGCATAGTTGGAAAATTTTCAGTTTCGATGCTCGAAGAAAGTGGTCACTCATAACGCATATTCCATGCACCGAATGCTACTCACGTGTGCTCCCGCGTTTTCTGCTGAGACGACGAGTGCCTGTTCAGCGCCAGCTAAGACGTTTAGACAAGTTTTTGAACGGTGTCCATAGGCATGCGCAGAGTTCTCCATGAGAATGAGCCAAGTTTCAGCGCAGTGCCCCCTCCCACCAACCTCCTCTCACCTATGCCCCTTTGGCCAAAACGGATCGCAAAGAATGATTATAAAACATTTTGTGATGGAATTGCAAAATACACAAGATATTCACCAGTAGTTTTTATTGTAACCTGCAACATCGGCAGAGGAATATGTGGTATAGAGAAGATAAGCGGCTGGTTTTTTAACACTGAAAATGTGAGCAAGGGAGGAGAAGGCATCAGGGTGCTTGTCAGCGTTTCCACAAGAGGTATTATCTTCACCCCGACGAAGGCTGTTCTCTTATTGAAATGTTCGCAAGCACCCTGACGCTTTCCCGTCCCTTGTTCACCACGTGAGTACCGGCAGTGGAAGGCACTCACTGCATCGCTGAAGCATCAGTGTAATTTCGTGCTTCCGGAGTAATTTTCATCCTCTCTAGACCCCAGAAAATATGACAATTTCTTATTTGGTTACTGTCACTGCAAAAAAGAACCTGAAAATATTGCCTCAAAATGACCCGTCAAGAGTAAACAGTGCTTGAAACACCGCATCATGGAGCGTCGGCCGTTAACATTCCTGCGTGACCATAGCATTGCACTGTAAACAATGACGGAACAAATCGGCAGAGTAAATGTATTGGGCAGACTTCGTGATTAGGGGGCTGAGACGATTAGGGGGAGGGAGCGAACCCCCCTTCCCTTGTGCGCGCGCCTATGAAGGTGTCTAAGTAACAATAATGAGTTTCCTTTGACAATAGCCTTGGATGGTGTCTAATTACCCATATAGAGAGTTTGCACGAACGCTGGCGACGCTATGCATTCTGGGTACTACGCCATCTTGTCTTCCTAGCAGCAGTCGTCGCAGCCACCGCACTTGCAACGCAGCCAAGTTTATACGGTTGTGTAGTGCGTGCAAACGGTGCTGGCATGATGGTATACTGTTATGTCATGAGCTTTAACAGCCGAACCCAAATCAAAGCGCAGAAACTAAGAAAGGACGGGCAGACTCTGATACGTCTGCACGAGTGCGAGAAGGCAAACCAGCTCTCAAGGCGACGCCTACGCGAATGGCTCGCGCGGATTAACAGACGCGAGATCGACGCCAGCCTGGACAAGTGTAAAGTCTGTTCATGCCACTGCGTGTCATGTGCGTAAACAATTTGCGACATATGGAGAGTTTGATAGTCGATTTGTTTACTGCAGCTCCTGCGTTCTACGCTTCACAAGGCAGGTACCTGGCGACGCGTCTAATTGCTGCCCACACCGAAGATCTTTGGTTACACGCATACATTTCCTACATCAACCGTCGAAACTTTTCGACGATTACCCCATCGCTGCACCTGCGCTATGACTCGAAATCCCCAAATCAGACGCGCTATCATTGTTGCAAAGCACGATCCCATGGCTGGCCAGCAGCCAGTGTTAATGCCGTCCATGAACGACTGTTTTTGACGTGCGTGCAAGCCGTACCCTATATAATACAGTAAGGTAGCAACACGCAAGCATGCTTCGCCGTTGCCATCCATGCAGATACAGTGTGCAGATCAAATGTCGCCGTCGCTTTCGCTCCAGTGGTTCACCTGGGTTTAAATCACAAAGGCAACAAAAGGAATTTGTATCTCTGTCAATAGTATCCTTGCCTGTGTTTTCAGGATCACGGCCTCGGCTGTCACCGTTTTCATCCATGGCTTGCATACGCATCCACTGGTGAGAATGCTATGGCCTTCCAAAGCTTCCTTGTCCTTAAGTTCCTGCTTAGTGACAAAACTAGTTCTCCGAACTAGAAATTCATGACTGCGGACGACGTCGACGGGCGGCCACGTGTCCAAATGCATAGTGATCCATAGTGCAGTGGCCGGCGCGTATTGTGAACGAGTCCACACTGCATTGCTTTGCCTTTTCCTCGTAGCGCACCCGATCTTTTCGGCACAGCTGCACACAACAATCCGGAGCAGAAACTGCTGACATAGTCCATGCGCGTCGGAGTGGCACACGAGCAACCCTGTGTTTGTTTGGTTGACTGTCGAAGACGACGCGGCTCTCGGGTCAGTTCACTGCACCCTGCCTGTGCGGCGTCGACTGCTGTTTAGGACGGCAAGATGGCGGATTACCCAGAATGCATAGTGCCGCCGGCGTGCGTCAAGCTCCCTGTTTTGTCTTCCTTGACAATGAAATGTCCGTGACTCTGCGTGAATATATTTTAGACAAGTGACGGCTATGAGTACCTTTCGCGGCACGGAAAATAGAGCGTGTTTTTACACGATCGAGTTATTTCCTCAAGTAAAGGGGAATGGGTGGAATAGGCCGCAGGTCGAGGATTTCCCCGCGTAATCACCATGCTAAGGGGAGTTGTTATTATCAATCCATTTACAAAACCTCCTAAGCTTACTACGAATGACTGATATGCAGACATTTCTGCAGTGCAGTATGTTTTCTGGGGTGGTATTCTCCCGGTGTCGCCTTTTGCGACATGTCGCATTCGCTCTTCGCTGATTGGCTCGAGCCGCGGTGACGGCGGCGTGACGACACGGACCCGCTTTCCTGCTACGTCATCGTGACGTCGCCCCAATTTACTACGCTTAGTCGAACAACGGAATGTGCTGAAGCGATTCGCGCGGGCGACGGGCTACCGTTAGCGTACGAACGCAATCGGCAGTTGCGGCTTTTGCGCCCTTGGCGTGAAAACATGGCGACGTCCTTTCAAGCGAGAGCCGCCCGCTTCAGCCAATTCAGCAGTCCTTGCGATTCCGGTCGGCATGTTTACCGGCAACTACTGCTGTTGTTACTCTTCGCTATCACTTACCTTGCTTCGACGATAAAGTTTAAGCTGCAATTCAGCCTAGTTTTTTAGATACGCTCTAGATTCTGGAGCGCGCAAGCCTAATGGGTCCTCCAGCTACACTGCTACCGTCTGCAACTGCCCGAAACGCAGCCGAAACCTAGCACAACCGTCCGGAACGAAAGAAAAATAGATTTGGAGCTTTTTCGCGGTGTTTTATAGACTTAAATGAAGTAAAGCGAGTTTATATTAAATTTGCAAATGTTTTTTGAACATTATAGACGTCACGTGATGGCAAATATTCTTCACTGATCTCCACTAGGTGGCTGGATGCCGCATTCCCGCTTTCCGAGACGAGCGCGAGTGAAGCCACCGGAAGTTGGACCGCTTGTCCCGGAAGTCGGGTGTCTGCTGTGTATTTCAATGCAAAAAGTCGTGTCTTTCGCCCTTTCGTTCTCAGTTTTTTGCGTTGTTTTCGTGTGATGTCTGCTGTTATATGAAAGGAAGAAGCAAGCTGAACGCGAGAAATGTGAGCATTGTGTGCAGAACCCTGTAATTTCTGCGAAAGCGAAGAAAACAGGCATGCAGGTCTCACCCTGCCTTGGCAAGGGGGTACGTGCATTAAACACTATGTTCTTGCCTGGTTCGTGTATTCCGAGCGTAAAGGAGAAGTAGTGGAATGACTATGAGGCTAGGTCACCTTAAAACCGAATTTTCGTGCAGTAAAGAAGAGGCACAGCGCGAGAGGAACGACTGACAAGAAAGGCGAATGGTGCAGTGCGCGTGAGAAGCGCTGTTAGAAGTCAACTGCACCAAGCACCACGAATTAAAGACCATTCAGGCTTAACTTGCTACAACACGAAACAGTACATGACACGCTCCGTCGAAAAAGCAGTACCATACCTTTTGGAGGCGCTAATGTGAACCAACCGAACACCGTCGACACCTCACATGATAGTAGCCTAGCCCTCGCTCCGGTTCGGTCTAAACTTAATTCGGTAAAATGGTCGCTGCAAAGTAAGCTGCCTGGTGAATGTTTCAACCTATTCTTTCTTATATTTATCCCCCATTGATAGCATAACTTGGGCTTGAGCGTGGGAACAAGCATCGCAGTAAAGAGCACAGTTGGCGAAGCTAGGCAAAAACGAGACGACACCGAGCCGAGTAGACGAGGCTCCATACTTGCTGTGCGTAGCGGCGTCCTGTCGTCTGCTATTGTCGCCCCATTGAAATGCAATGGGCCCTTATTTTTGAAACGTCCTTCCCGAAGACTTCGCTGGTCTCCTCGCTCAGTTGGCGGCGCAAAAGGTAGGCATTGTCATGGAAAAAGACGAGAACGGCGAAAAGACGAAATGCTAAGTGGGAAAACAAAACTGGAACTGAAAAACCGTGCTGAGCTCCGATTTCATGCACTGCCAAAGGCTGACTTCCGGGACAAGGCCGCTTACTTCCGGTGGCTTCACTTTCGGGCGCCCGATGCGGCATCCAGCTCCGCTAGTGGAGATCAGTGATATTCTTGCTATAAAAGATACGAAAGTACTGCTGCTAGTGAATCAGTAGTGGTAAATTGTCGCTTCTCGGAGTGAATGAATGCACCGCAGACGAAAGTGCCGGCGGCTTTTTCCGTTTCTTCGAGCATCTGTAAGCACTTTTAAGCATGAAATGCTTTTAGCCCCCGTTGTCGGCAGTGTGGTGACGTCACGCCGAGACCGAGATCCACTCATCCGGGCACTGAAATCCACTCATCCGGGCACTGAAATCGAGTCATCCGGGCACTGAAATCGAGTCATCCGGGCACTGAAATCGAGTCATCCGGGCACTGAAATGGAGTCATCCGGGCACTGAAATCGAGTCATCCGGGCACTGAAATCGAGTCATCCGGGCACTGAATTCCAGTCATCCGGGCTCTGAAACGAGAACATCCGGGCACCGTACGAGACTTAACGAGATTTAACGAGACTCTCTAAGCCCTCCTACGCGACCGGCATGCAAGCAACGGTTGGTCTCCAAACGAGTCACAAAAAATAACTGCTGCCAGTGCCTTCTCAATGTTTATCAAGATATCAGTCGCGCTGTGAGTTTGATAATGCACGGAATTATAATTTCCGATTTCTAATAACGCCTGCAAAAAGCACATAAATGCCACGTACACTTCGTTGTCGTACGTGATCTCTTAGGGGCTTCGCGCATCGAAGCAAAGCAGCGCAGGTGCACAGGGGCCCGGGGGAGAAGCGCTGCGTTCAAAGGGCAAGGCATCGCGCCGAACGGGTGGTGGCGTTCCTCCCTTGCTTTACGGTGCGGTTCGGGTGTCCACCGAGATGGCAGAGAATTACTGCGCCATTTCCTTTCCTCAAAAAACCAAATGGCAAGGCATCGCGCTGAACGGGTGGTGGCGTTCCTCCCTTCCTGTACGGTGCGGTTCGGGTGTCCACCGAGATGACATTAGGCCCGTAAACATTTCATGCTTACTCTACTCTCGGTTACGGGAGAGGCAGAGGTTTTTTTTAGGCCCCGCCCATATGCGACATGTCGCAAAAGGCGTCACCGGCAGAATACCACCACTGCATTGCACACAATCTGTCTAAAGGAGGTTTTACAAACCAGAGCAGTGTTTTTGAGGCAAGTGCGTGCGGAGAACACATGTGCATCCGCTTAGTAATAGGGTGTGCTTAAATTGCACCACATTATTCTCCAACGTCGTTCGCTGAAGCATGCGTATGCAGCTAACTTGTGAGCCATTTTGTAGCGCTCCCCCTTCTGAAACGGTAGGACTTTACTGGGAAAAGCGCCATCGAGAACGCGGCAAGCAATGGCTTGCCGCGTTCGCGATGAAAGAACTTCCATTCAGTTTTTTCTCTACCAGCCACAACACTGCAGAGAAAGGGGGTGAGTCATGCCAACACCCTCTAGAGAAAAGTCACCCTCGCTACCCTGCGGGATAAAGGGAGCCGGACAATGAAGGATTCCAAGAATACGGGTAAGGTCAAGCCCCCTCCGGGAGCGTATGCGTCACGTGGCATCCCACTGTGCACGTTCTTGTGACAAGGCGGTTCACCAGCTGCACGCAACAATCATTTCTGGCGCAAATTAAAACATCAAATATTAAGCGGGCTCACCAGGAAGAAGGCAACTCAGATTTGAACTTTTTCTGTGGATAGATGGCCACACCTGAGTACCCCAAAAAGGAGGGAAGTTCTATTGCCCCTCCAAGTGTGTAAACTACACCGCGACACGAAAGTATTCGTTCTTCCGCGTACAAAAAGTAGAGCCCATAACTTTCTGTAGGTATGCGGCAAAAGTTCCGGGGACCGAAGCACAAAAAAGTTAACCCCTCTCAAGCCATTGAGCCCAGAAGGATGTGGGGGTCATACAATGGACCACTTCCCAGGAACCCACCAATTTAGCATTTCCGGTTTGGATTGCCTAAGCTTCCTTGAGTCTTTTCTGGGAAAATTCTTTTACAATGGTAGGGTGGGGTTACTGGTTTCCCCTGAGCAGACAGGTGTGGTCGTTTAAAATGGCGGATGCGAGGCTTGGTGCATCCCCAGGAAATTACCCGGAAAAGGGTTCATTGCGTTGAACACCTATGCAGTCAGTCGCTAAATCAAAGGAAAGAAAGGAGCTCCTAGCACAATGCCTTATGACTGGTTTTCTTCCCATTCCCGCGTAGCCTTCCTTACATAGCTACAGAAGCATGTCCTCGGTTGTAGTGACAGCCTAGTCTCGTACGAGCCTTCCCAGCGCCGAACACCCATCTTCCGCTTCTCGGCACCAACAAGGCACCAAGCAAATCAAAGTTGGATGAAACTTAAAAGGACGAGAAGTGTGGTTTGCAAAAGCACTGAGAGCGTCCTGTAGCTATGCATGGTGACTGAATGCAAACTTTGGCATTGTATAAGCGAGTTCTTGCTTAGCTCTGTTTACATGAACCAATAACGCCAGGTTGAGTCAGGGGTCGGGCTGAGCGAAGTCAACCCAACTCGACCAACGCGTAGTTACACGAACTCGATTTTAGCTAGTCGAGACTAGTAGCGAAAAAATAATGTGTCGCCAGGTGGAGTCACGTCTCACTAGTAACATCCGCAGGGACAGACGAAATTACAATTAAGCTGATTAATGAACTTGGCCCAAGAAGCAAGAAAGCGCTGATAAAAGCATTGGAGACAGTCATAACAAATCAGCAAATTCCGCACAGCTGGAGACGGAGTAAAATGAATTTGAGTTATAAAGGGAAAGGAGATAAGATGAACATAAAATCCTTCCGTCCGATTACGATAACATCTGTTGTGTACAGGCTGGCAAATCAGGCTGTGAAATTAAAAATACAGTCATGGGTAGAAGGTAATCGGATACTCGGAGAACTTCAGAATGAGTTCAAAAGGAGTAGGCGCTTAGATGATAGCCTGTTCGTGATTACCCAATGCATAGAAATAGCTAAGGCGGAAAACAGACCTCTGTTTTTAGCCTTTCTGGACATAAGCGGTGCATACGATAACGTGAACAGGGAACTCCTGTGAAGCATATTGAAAGATTTAGGTATCGTCATGAGGTAATTGATTTTCTACAGGAAATCTAACGAGATAATGAAGTTGAAATTACATGGGAAGGGAAAAATAGTGCCACAACTGTGGGGGTGCACCAAGGATTAAGGCAAGGTTGTCCTCTATTCCAGAAGAGGGCAAATACGGGCTGGTTGGTACATGTTTTACGAATTGGAAAAACAGCGCAATCAAAGACGAGAGACAAGAGAAGGACAAAACACCAGCGCTGGTGTTTTGTCCTTCTCTTGTGTCTCGTCTTTGATTGCGCTGTTTTTCCAATTTGTCCTCTATCACCGCTGCTGTTCATGCTCTATGTGATAAATATGAAAAGAAGGCTAGAAGAAAGTAATCTAGGTTATAATCTGTCGTACAGATTAGGCGGAAATGTAGTTGAGCAGCGACTCCCAGGTTTAATGTATGCGGACGATATTGTACTGTTTGCAGATAGCCATGAAGATTTACAAACTTAGGGTAATTGCTGTGCAGACCAAGGAGACGCTCTAGGATTCAGTTTTAGCGCAACTAAATCAGGTGTGATGATTTTTAACGATACAACTGACCAGGTGCTTACAATACAAGGCCAAGAAATACCCAAAGTGGCCGAATACAAATAGCTCGGGATATGGCTAAACGAAGGGCAGATATACACGGAAAAGCATGAACAGGCTCTTAGGGCAAAAGGACGAAGAGACGCCGGGATAATGAAACATAGGGCATTATGGGGGTACAACAAATATGAAGTACTAAGAGGTATTTGGAAAGGAATAATGGTGCCGGGACTTACTTTCGGCAATGCGGCTCTGTGCTTAAGGGCAGAAGTTCAGTCGAGATTAGACGTAAATCAGAGACCTGCTGGAAGATTAGGACTAGGTGCCCACGGCAAAACCACAAACGAGGCAGTACAAGGGGACATGGGCTGGGCATCGTTCGAAGCACGGGAAGCTAAGAGGAAAATACTATATGAAGAACGCCTCAGGAAATTGGACGATAAAGGGTTGGCAGGTACGGTATTTAAATATATATACAGAAATAACGTTGACTCACAGTGGCGGAAAAGAACTAGAAAACTAACCCGTAAGTATGCCGGTCATGAGGATGGAGAAAGAAAGAGTATTAAACGACAGGCTAAAAACGCGGAAGTTAAAAAATGGATGAATTCAATGGAAAATAAACATAATGTAGAACTATATCGATACTGGAAAAGGCAGATCAGGAAGGAATTTTTCTATAACTCAAGAGGCAGCGCCCTACTTTTTGAAGCTAGATCAGGGTGCCTTAGAACGCGCAGCTGCAAAAAGAAATTTAACGAAGAAGATGACACATGTGCAGTGTGTGGTAGATCTGTGGAAACAATTGAACACCTCATAATCAAATGTGATGGTATCCATCCGGGTGGCGATGCCGGCACAGTCACTCTTCCCTAGGGTTTAAAGATAACAATGGTCATGTAAATGAATCTGCAGTGGAAGTTAGCAAAAACCGATTGGAGGATTGGTGGCTCAAAAACAGAGATGTGGCATAAGGTCAGAATTGTACTAAACCGTAAATAAAGATGATGGCGAATCTTAATGAGAATTGCCAACACAGTAAACAAAAAATAGTAAAGAAAAGCTGAGTATGGTGGCAATTGGCACCACCCTGCTTCAAAGGGGGCGCTCCTATCCATCCAAAATTTTAGCGCGAAATTCAAATCCCCGCAGAAAAAAATATGTGCGCACGAACACAGACAAGCAAGAAGTTGGTGGTAGTGTGTAGTAGCGACAAAATAATTTGTCGCCAGGTGGAGCCACGTCGCACTAGTAAAGTTTTAGCGCGAAATTCAAATCCCCGCAGAAAATACATACACAACTTTCAGAGCCTGTAAAACGCAAACAATAGGTTCGATATGGATAAAAATTGCGGCTTAACAATCAAGAAAGAAAAAGGGAGGAAATGTTGCGGATGAAATTTTGATATTTGACTTAGTTTTTTCCCTAGATGACATGAAAGTTCGACATATCTAAAAGCACCAGCTTTCTGGAACTTTGAGTCAGTTGCAGTTGAAGAGCTGGGCCAAGTAGGTCAGTTTTTTCGCGTGGGTCCGGCCCAATCGACAAATTACGGCCAGCGCAGAGCTCTGCAATGCGCACACCTGTGCGCAGAAAAAAAAAAAACCTAAGAGGCCACTGCAGCAGTCGAGAGCCGCATCTTACGGTAGTTATTGCCGAGAAGCGGACAGTCGTTGTTTCAGCATTAAGCATTACAACTTTTCTGGATATGAGATCGAGAAGTGCGGGGAGCGTGGTAAGAGACTATCTATTTTCAGAACGGGCAATGCGAAATTCTGTAAAGGACCTCACAAACCTTGTAGCTGCTCATTGTATCCCCGACGTGCCTGCGCCTGTGCCAACGATGAACTACAGGAGCTCACATTCACTCACTCGCACTAACACTCATCTCCACTTATATCCCCTCACTCACACTCATGTCCACCCATGCACTGACTAACACTCACACTCAAAGACGTGAGGGTGAGTTTCAGTCAGGCAATACGAGTGCACTCATGAGTGAGTCTGCCGATCTATGCCTATTTTGCATTGCAATTCACTGATAATTACGCCGTCCACGTGTAGTCCATCAGGTGGGAAGCGGAACTTCCTTCATTCATTCCTCATTCAAATAACGCATGCATATTGATATCAATCTGAGAAATATCTGAACAGACCTCGAACGCCATCGGCAGTATGCAAGCATCTACAACATTGTGAGAACAGGAGCGCGATCGAGACTTCAACAAGTGGATATGTCAAATAGAACGATAATTTCTCGGCAGACAAGCGTGAACAGCTGGATCGACTCACCTCAGGAATTTCTGGGTTGCAGTTCGCTATACGGCAGGTTCAACCTCCACACTTTCCTCACGTCGACTGTTCAGACGTCCCCGAATACACGATTCGAATCAACTTCGGACCAACTCGGTACACAAACGGTTTGACAACTGAGGGCTCTATCCTGCGGGCTCTATTTTTAAAGGCAAGGTAACCCAGGTCACGTGTGATGAGAGAGAGAAATTAAGGGAAAGAAGTAAAGGGAAGGCGATGGGTCTGGGCGTGACGTTATTGGTTTGTGACTCATGTGAATGACGGTCAACCCCTAGCACAATAGCAACCTCTAGCACAACCACAATATTCTCAGAATATTGAAGTGAGTAGGAGGACCAACAAGACGAGATAAAGAAGGAAAGGAGAAAAAAGAAGGGGCCGGAAACACGTTCCCCATACAGTACAGTACAACACTAGAACCCAGTGGCTCTTGCCTGTCAAAGGTGCCCCTTCCAGGAATGTTAGGACTGGCATCCCTCGGAATGGCATCCCTCGATTTTCATGACCCTGCTAGTGTGACAATGCAGGGAGCGGGGCCACAATGGAGAGAGCTGTCCATCCCCCACCAGAGGGAAGGGGTTTTCCCCTTTCTTCGACCAATAGGTGCTTTGCCACACATCACGTGTTCATGCGTCACCACATTGAGAGGCGCGCTTTCGGCCCTCGTACACAGACGGCAATCTCGCATTCTTCTTCGAAAAGCAAGAGGAAAGACGTCCCCTTATCTCAATAGAGCCCAGGCACGAACGACAGGAGCGGGTCGAGACAGGTACTTGTCAAGGGAATGCATCATTGTAACCTTTGCAGCTCTTCCCTTTACACTCTACCTCGAAACCTGGCAATGTCCGGCGGGGCTTCAGGTTCACGCAGATTTGGGGGCAGCCCCGCGCTCGTTTTCGAAGAAGGACACAGTGCAGGGCTGCTGACTCATCTCCTCTCGCGCTAAACCCTTCATGCAGTATTGCAGGAAGCGAAAACGTGTCTGTGAACGAGGGTTTTTGGTTGCAAAACGTCTTCCTCTAAGTCAGCCTTCCCGCAATTTTGCAAGTTGTCCATTAGCGGTGGCTCGCGAAGATCCGCGCGCTACCTCTGGCAACCGCCGCCTCTTGCCAGTTTTCGGTCGGCTTGCGCATTTCGGTGAGTGACGCGCTGTTTTGATAAATTGCAGTGCGTTCGCTACCATGACGTCGTGGCCGGCTGAAACGACAGTTTATTTTATTTATCTTCTTAAAGAGTTCTCAACTCTGTGGAATAGGCCGGTATGATTATTTGAACACACAAAAGAAGCAGGTGCAGTGGGCTCAAATACGGGACAGAATGGAGGATAATAATGGAGGATACATGGCCTGGCTACATGCCATTCACTGTTGTCACGTACGCTTTTTATTTCACTGTGTTTGCGGCATAAAACAACTGGATTCTTCGCTAATGTTTTGTGCCACTCATTTATAATCTGGTTTGTTTTTTTTGTTTTATTAGCCGCTTCATTTTAATCACCTGCGTGCCTACCTCTCGTAGCTGGCTTCTGTGTTTACGTTGCCTGTCGTTGCTTTTCTCAAACTAGCACCCTGTTTATTTTTTTTTTTAAAAATCCTTGGCTTGACTGTTGAGGCGTGCTGCTCAATATGAAAAAGTTCAAGCGAAATACACAGTGGCACGAGGTGAAACGGGGAGTGCCTCTTATAAATGATTTATTCTTTTGTTATAACAGAGGCCTTGAAGACCCAGTTTACGAAAAAGCGCCGCACATACCGCCAAGAAAAAGAAAAAATGTCCCAGTCAAAGAGCGGGCAGGGCTCTGAAGAGAGGTACTTGCGGAGGTGGCGGTTTCTTGCGGTGCCCAGTGGCGGTGCCCTGTCCGCCCACCGCTCTTCCAATGACCCGTATGGAGTGCCACAAAAAACGGTGTGTCATTCCTCTCTTGCACAGAAGGCTGGTTGGAAGCCAACGCACGTGGTCATCGCGCTGCCCGCTGCAGGTGCCATCCGCTTCCTCGGAAATGGACTGCGTGTGAGTCATACACGCCGACGGGGCGCACGTGTGAACCAGTGGCGTGGAGAAAAAGACAGAGGGAGGAGAAGCATACATGCGAAATATGACTGTGTAAGAATATGCGAGTAAATGCATGGGCGTCTTCCTTTCATTCATATCTGAACGATCTTACATGAATGTAACCGCCGATTTCCTACTAAAAAACCAAGGTTTACATTACGACAGAAATAATGCACCATTTCTAGTAGCGCTGTCACAAACCTCCTCGTTCGCCGTCTTTGCCAGCTAGAAACCCAGATAAGTTCGCTGAACGTATATTTTAGAAAAGCGTTCGATGAAAAAAACGACAACAAAATATGGGTGCAGTGCTGGTTTCTTTTACACCCTGTTTTTCTTGGCACTGTCAGACTGCAATTACGCGGATAAAGGCAAGACTCCCTCCCCTCCCCGTCACTTTAAACGAATTATTTTTCTGAGAGGTAGCCTGGAAGTAGTAGTTCGCCGAAGGCAGCACCAGTAATGCGCAACTAGTAAAGGGGCACTGACAAGTAGCAGGGGTAATTCTATTAGAGTACGAATGCTAAATTCAACTTGAACGAAAAAAAAAATTTTTTTTTCCCAAGAAAACTCGTTTACACTCTGCTGCGCAGACTACAATGGTGCCCTACCCTTTCAACCTGTCAGTACTGCATCACTCGCCGCGCTGCTTTTTTTTTTTTCATTTTGGTGCTGCCAATTGACCGCGCCTGCGGAGGGGGCGGCGAGTGTTATTTTTCGCTGTGCCCCACTGGCAGCGCGAAGTAGAAACAAGCAAGCCAGCGAGAAATTTTGCAGTGAACAGAATGGAAAGGTGCAAAATTAGCTTGAAAGCAACAGTGGCATCACCGCGCACTGTTTCAACATTTAAAAACGTTTATAAGTAATTTACCTGTACGTCCCACATGATTGCAGATTGCACAACAAGAATTCCATTTTTTCTGTCTGGTTGTATAGTCATGCAAATTCTACATTCGCATTACAGCTTGCAGAGGGCACCGTCGCATCAATAGGTGGCATCTTGAATGAGGAGAGCCCTGATGTTGAAGCTGTCACTGCCGGCAAACTGCACTCCATTCGGCTTAGCGCACTTCAACAACTCTCGGCCAAAAAGTTGAAACCAAGAAAAAGAGCGGAGATGTGGGAGGAGCGAAAGAACGCGCTCGCGACCATTGCGGGTGCGATGCGGCCAGCAGAGGGCAACGATGCCGCTGCGCACTTGGCAAAACTGTCGCAGCGATGCTGAGGAATTTGGATGGTGTTAAGCTTTCTCGCTGCCAGAAAGAGTTATTGGATGTACTAGAGACGCATTTCACCACGGAATAACCACACTTCGACTTCCTGATATTGTTTTATGGGGTCTGCATGGGCAGCGCGAATGGTCTGGGCAGGTCAGGTCAAAAGTTTAGGGGAATCCCCCAAGGTGGAGTAGATTTGTAATAAGGGAGTAATTACTCATTGGCATCCACCCGAGCGCAGCCATACGGCTACATGTTGTCTACGCACAGCTGTACAATACAGTCCTATGTTTCACTTCTTTTTGCTTAGCTCTGGGCATATACACTGTGCCAACATGCGCAGACTCTCGCTGCCATGGCACAGCACCTTTGCCTTTGAAGTACGCGAATATTTTGTCACGAACAGCAGCACCATATGCAGCACCGTATGGCGGTATCCCGAAAAAAATGGACCCTCCCGCGCTTCGCCACCTCCTTCGGCAGCACCTTGTCCATCTTTAGACACAAAAATGTGCGTCCCACACACCGCATTAGCCATGGCAGCGACTCTCTCCGGCTTCGCGCTGATGACGGTTTGCAGACAACGAACACGATTCGCCAAGATCCCGAATGCACATCCGACAACGCGCCGGGCTCTTGACAGCCTACAAGAAAAAGGAGTGTTTATACGAAAAATTCAAATGCGTAACTAAGTGATGCATCAGTGGGCTGGACGCGTGGAACAGCACTTCTCTTGCGCACTAATTATTTTCCTCAGTTGTTTACTAGCAAAACGGACACCAACAGTACTTAATATGCTTGAAAAGCTTTTCACTTTCGGGGTATTCCTTTAATCAATCTTAAGCTGTACAAGAACTCATCGTTGTATGTGCATTTAGGAAAATAAATATGTGTGTCAGCCGAATAGGTGAAACTGCCCAAAACACACTGTCATGAAGCCGTTAACTACGAGAATACTAAGTTTACCTGTGACTAAATATCCTCTGCTCATCCGACAGGGTGGTTCCTCCGTATGGCTTCATTAGGTTTCTGCCGATAGGGCACGCGTCATGCGCCACGAACACAGGCGGCAGAAGCAACTCTGCCGGTCCTCCCACAATAACTGCCTCTGGCAGGTTGGCTCTGTTCTCCGTCAGGGCACGCTGCAACGCTCTCGTTTGCCCGACACCTCCATCGCCCTGGGATCCTGGCGCACCGACCTCGATGCAGATAAATCGGTACTTTGAGTACACAATACCAAATAGAACAATACTGTATGATTTTTTGTAGCTAAAATAAATTGAGCCTGATTTTGTCGGTTCGGTATGCAGACAAGTTTTCCGTCCATTGCAATGGCACAATTTGCATATTGCCAATCTTCATTAAATGCCGCTATATTGTTTTGCCAATCTTTTTTTGTTGTTTCCGGCGCCCTTTGGCAATCCCCTTAAAGGGGCTGCAGAACACTGCTTGGGGGGATACCGGCTATACTTCAGGTGGATTCTTTATGTCACACAGATGCTGGCTTAAAAAGAATTCCAGGAATCGATGCACAGGAACGGGAGTTATTCAGTGAAGAAATTTCAAAATACAAGCAAACAAAACGGTGCCCTCAACTCGATTTTGGCGGGGCTTCCCACTCATATTTCGCTCTCCCAATGACAGCACCTGGCGCAACCAATCAAAACAGCCTGCCAAAGCACGTCGCGGAAGTTTGAACTCCATGGTTGCCTACTCTCTCCAACTCGTTCTTGCTGAGACTGGCAGCGTCATTTCCATATGCCGGAGCCCCTGGTGGCGTATTTTTATTTGACTTGCTTTGTAGGGCATTTATCTAGGACAAACAAGTTGTTTTTGTTCATCTAATATAAAACGCAGACAGGTGACAAAATGTTCACACAATTTGCAGTATATTTACTGTTTGTACAATCATCCAGCTCGCGCCAGATGATGCCATATCCGCTGCTGACACCCGCCACTCTGTGGGGACACCATCAGAGCCATGGACTTCTTTTTGAGAGGACATTAAAATATTAAAAACGGAACATACGCTGTTTTAGCGACGCTAATAGCACCATCGTAACTCACTGTATGCGATCAACAGGCAAAACAGTCAACTAAGATTGTGTTTCTGGGCCCCTTTAAAGCTTTCATATATCGCGGTGCAGGTGTCTGCTATGATGCGATCCACTGTTCAGTGGCCAAGTCTGAACTGCCGTCTCCCTCTCTCACTGTGATGACTTTCCTTTGAGCTAGCGGTGTTTTGCTGGCATGCTGTTTGCGCGTGTTGGAGTTCATGAGCGAAAAGGGCTTCCTTGGCTGATGAATTGATGATTTATTTCATTGCCCTTGTTGACGAGTTTGCTATTCGGTAGGATACCAGTCGCGATGACTATTTAAAAGCAGGTGATATGGCTGCACATACGTGGCCAGACGGAGGATACTTGGCCTGCCTACGGGCCTTACACTCTGCACTCTAAACACGATTTCGCTTATACGGGGGTAAAGAGGGAGTAGGATGTCCTTTAGCGCACTCCCTTTTCATAAAAGGAAGTGCGCTGAAGGACATCTTGCTCCCTCTTTACTCCTTTCTGCTTAGAGTGTGGGTACATGCACTGCTTTTTTTTTTTACAGTATTCGTTCCATATTCCCAGTTTGAATGCGAATTACTCATTGATTTTGTGCTACAGTGCACCGGCTTTTAGAGTTTGTTTTGTTTGGTTTTCTTAGCCGCTTGCTCGATCCGTGGCCACCTCTATTTTCCCGTTGTCTGTCGTTGCTTTTCTCAAAGTAGCTCCGTGTTCTATTCGCGCTTTTCACGGCCTATAAGGGGCGCCACCGTTCGGTCAACATGGCCGACAGCATGATGATCGCTGCATAGCACAGCCAGCGCAGCTGCGATGTTTTGCGGCTAACAATGTGTTCACTCGCTGCAAACACGGCCAAGCTCACGTGTGTCTTGACGGTGTGGCACCTCCGGAAATTCTTTCCATAGCGTCTGTGTTTTCTTACGTCCGGGATCGCAAGCGCTGTCTAAACTATGGCGAAGCAGTCCTGGACGCCGGGCACCCTATGTGCTGCGGCCGCCGCCGATATTCAGACCAAGATGTGCAAGCAGTCAGTTTGTGTCTGGACACGAATAACGTGAAAGGACCACCGCATGAAATTCAAGTGGAACTGGACATAAAGGTGAATAAAGCATAAACCATTTGATATATCGCTAGCAGTCAGAAGGAACCACAGCAGAAGCAATGCTGAGTTGCGCAGTTTCGTTTTACAGGACAGGTGCCCTTGTAAAGCTAGACTGTTCGCTTATTGCAAGCATGTGATAGCGACGCAACTGCATGTAAATGGGTAAGTCTCCAATTAATCAAAATAAATAACAAGCGGCATCAAGTACGGCGTATTTCGTTTCACCGCTTTCTTCTTAGCCTTGGTAATTAAGCTGAGATCTTTAATCATTTTGCACTGCATTTGGTTCATTCAGTCATATCTTGTTGCGCATAGAGTCGGGCGCTAATCGATAGTTTTGTCGAAAAAAATTATAGTGAAAAAATTGTGGCCTGTCCACAAAGCATTCAGTATCTGCGCCCTCGCTTTAACCTTCCCCGCCGCTCACCCATAGCTAGCGCAACCTTGCCCGACAAAAACGTGTCTGCTCGCAGCGGAGCCTGATGTCCGATTTGCGAGATGGCTTTGTTAATTGACAGCGTTAATATGTGTCTCGTTAAGCGGGAAACCCGGATTCTAGCGAAACTCCGAGTGGCGTCATGCGTCAATGTCTGCAATGAAATTGATAGAAAGAGGACCTTAATTTGAATTAAAGGACGGCGCATGTCTCAACTGACTTAACTTTGTAAAGTGAGTAAAGAAAATATTTCATAAATCTCATTCGAACCCGTGACCCTTGGGTAGCGAACCAGTCCATGTCCCCACTGGCCACGTTGACTAAGTGGAGTGGATGTATGTGTTGTAATGTGCTATCCAGTCGAATGGATTAGGTGAGATCATAATTAGAGTAATTAAGTGTACAAGTGAGAAGTTTCTGTCCGCGAACGTAGTTTAGTGATGGGCTAATGAGGGGAGTGGAAGTAGAGGTGTGCTAATTAGTGATATAGTAATTATACTATATATTTATGCATTAATATATTACATTTATATATTAATTATACATTTATACTGGCATCATGTGACTTGGAATATGTGCCCGCAGCGTATAACCAATTGAGATTACTAGTTCTGATATCATATGGCCCATGTGTTGTGTGCTAATAAGTCCCCCGACCATTAAGCAATCACGCCATACCCTTAAAGGCGGAACTTAAGTGTCCTCCAAATTTTTTTCCTTCTTGCAGGCTTGGCCTCAAAAACTTCCAAGTTTTTGCTCTCACTAATGCCCGCAAGGCCACGAGGGTATTTAAATAAATAAAAATAAATAAATCAGAGCTTCAGCAACAGTAGGGCCGGCGCTCGTCGAAAAACCTCTACGATCCAAAGGAGACAGAAAAATTCTGCCACGTGAAAAACATTAGAAACAGTGAAGCTGGACGACTCTACTCAAAAAAAATCCTGCAGAACTTCTCGCAGGCGGATCCAACGTCGCCCTGCATGTAGGCGGCCGACATAGCGGGAATGTTGTTCAAGATGAGATCATTGAAAGGAAGGCTAACCATTCACTGGTGCAATTTATAACATCAGACACTAGTTTGGATCAGCTTGCAGCGCTCCACTAATTTGTTGTTGAAGACTTGCCGTTGCTGCGAAAAGGCTTCTTAGCCACACGCATTCTTGAAAGATCACTCGGCGAAACAAGCGCACAACACAAGAAACGGTTCACTGACGTCCTATGCAACTACCGCAGACGCCTCTGATTCCCCACCGCCGCTGTTCATCACGGAGACTGGGACGTCTTTCGCCCCACCGCGGCGCGTCAGTGTGTGAAACGCGCCAATAACGTTGTCTGTTGCACTGAGCCACGTTGCACAAGTTCAAAAAGGTACAGTAAATGCACGGCATTTGAAACGGAGGTGACGCTACGTGCTATGAGGTGCCTATAAGTTGTGGCAGTTTTTGCAGGTTTACCTTGTATCATGCGAGTCTGCGAAATTTATTAGTGATTACCTATTCTCTTACTACTACAGAGGTCTTGAAGGCTTCTGATGATGATGATCACCGAAAAGGGGATAATCTCCGACTGCAAGAGCGGACAAGGCTCGAAGGAATAGTATGGAAGAATGTGGCGCTTCTTACGTGCGACGAGATTTTTTAATGCTGTGCCCACGCCAACTCACCGCTCCGTCAGCGACGTGTACGGGCGGGAACACGAAGCGGTATTTATGTCATTCGTCTCCTGCACAGAAAACTGGATTTCATCTAGATTATCCTAAACTCTTGTTCCCTAAACCACACCTGACGTTCGGCCCGATACGCCTGCGTCAGCTCGCTGAAGGTATGCATGTTCTCTCTCGAGTCGTCCAGGTTCGAGTCCGCCGCCGCCCGGTTTATTAGTCCTCGGGCGTGGGCATTGGCGGCCTCGTTGCCAGGGTTTCCCGAGTGCGCAGGCAACCAGATCAGCTCCACTTGGCGGGGCAGTGTAGCAGGAAGGAACTGCAAGGCGGAGTAGGCGGTCTCGTGGATCCTGCCTCTAGCAAAATTTAGTAATGCGCTTTTAGAGTGAGAGCGAATGTACCGGGCTTCAGTGTGGGCAATGGTAGCGGCCATTGCAGCATCCTCTGCTGACTCGGGGGGGATGCGTGGGCAGTCCGTGTATGTTCGGTGCCCGTATTATTTATGGAGGGCACGTGTGCACATCGCTCTGCGTGCGGTGTGATACTCCGGGTGTTTGTTAAGTGGGAGGGGCTTATGTTGTGTTGGGTTTAATGGCACATAGGCATCTCAGGCCACCATGCGCCAAACACAACTTGGAGGGGCTTAATTAGGAGGTTGGAGTGTATGTGTGAAGGGAGGGGCAGAAGCTGTGGATGGTTTGCGGGGATTCAGATATGGAAAATGTCTACGTATATGTGTCTGCCTGTAGAGGTTTTAGTGAGCCGCAATTATAGCCGACGCCAACCGTGTGGACCTTTAAGCCTGCTCGGCGGAGGCAACAGATCACTTTGGTCCCAGCTTCCTGTAGACGGCACCACCGTTATGATCCGACCGGAGGAAATCGGCAGTCCCCGTTTCCTGTCCTCCCCTTCATCTTTCCCTTTCCTATCTTCGTTCTGACCACTCCCCTCTTCTCGGTTTTTCTTTTTCTCCTGGCGGCTAGTGTTTACCTTGTATGGAGTAGTTACACTGTGTTGCTCCATATTGGGTTATAGTTGGGGTATAGAGCTGATGTGGGCAGGACTTCCGAATTCCTGTTCCGTCCCTCGTTGGGCTCCGTGTTGGGCGCCTGGCACCATGACCGAACAATATACTTATTTCATGGCTCCCTCTTCCCAACAAAATGATCGCCCTAATAAAACAGCGCCGACCGGTGCACACCTCAGCTCCTAACGGTAAAAGAAAAATTTTCAACACACCATGTTATTCATGGTGAAATAATGGAGCAACCAGCCACAAAGATATCCCCGTTCAAAGTTGCTAACAGTCTGACAGATACGTTGGGCCGCGGCTACAGGGTAACAAACTAGCAAGGGGTGTTCTACTGCTCGAAATCTAAGATAATACGCAACATGAAAAACTCCCAAAAGTTGTTTTTTTGAGAGACGGCAGTCTCTATCATCGAGCACCGATCCTTGAGTACTGTCAGTGGGGTAATTTCTGAACATGGTTTTCTTCTGCTCACCAAAAAAGAGATGTTGGATGGACGAACTGACCAAAGTGTCGTAAATGTCAACCGAATAAAAATCAGAAAAGGTGACAAGGAAATAGCAAACACTTAGTACTCACTTTTGCCAGCAGCACACTCCATGAATCTATCGAATTTTTATATGACTAAATCCGCGTCCACGGCTATATTCCAAACCACCGTCGATATTTTAATTGGCAGAGGTTTGGCCATGGCTCCCAGAGTTGCCGCGGCCACCAAACATGCGCAAAATGTGCCTCAAGGGAACATAAATCCGAGAGCTGTGAAGCATCACCGCACTGCGCAAACTGCGAAGGCGAACACCCAGCATATTCCAGGTCTTGTCCATCATAGAAGATGGAAAAGGATATAATAACGTTGAAAACCAAGGAAAACATTTCATTCAAGGAGGCACGTAGACGATTTTCACTATCTAATCCAGTCGCCTTCACAACCAAGAAACTTCGCGGATGTGGTGCGCAGGAGCGACGCATCATGCCGCAATCCGGCGCCTGTCCAAGTCCCGTTTACCGGGACACAGGTTAGGACCATCCACGTCCCAGGCGGAGACAGCGAAAGTTGCCCAGTGACCTCCGAAAAAGATCCGGACACTCCTCGAGCCCGCGGACAACCAGTGTACTCACCACAGTGGACGGCCTGAAACCCCTCCACGCGCGATTTCGTCGAGGGGCTTTCAGCACCTCCTCCGAGACGATGGATGTAACCCCTAGCATCTCCGTCCTGCTCGGGCGGCACAGCTCACTCGAGCGTCGAAGCAAAGGAAGGGCCAGAATAACGAGACCCGAAAAGCCAGAAACAGGTTTCTGCTTGGCCTTTCAAACAAAACAATAAAAACGTTGAAAATGGCATTTTTAATCCAATGGAATGCTGCATCTAACGCAACACGTCGTCCAGCAACAGGTAGCCTCTGATAGTAGCCCAGCAGTAGTCGTTAAGGGCGACCAGCTGGGTGCGGCGGTCGTTGGTCGGGAGGCACTCGACCTGCTTCTTCACTACCCCGGCAAGCCTCATGAAATCGTGCATCGACTGGGCCTGGCGCAGCGCTCTCCGTACCATGGTCGCTGTCTCTCTCTGGCTGGCGGCGAGCATCCTTTCCAGCTCCTCAGTAAGTGTAGGGAACTGGATCACTATTTCTAGTGCCCGGATCCCTTCCCTGTGGATAAAAAAAAAAAGTTGGCACACGTAAGCTGAATGAAGTCTCTCTGCCAAGGCCGAAGCCCGCCCGCTCACTTTGTGAACGCAGTCGCCGCACGCAGCGGCGTGACGAAACCGTACGTAGCCGCCGCCACGGCTTGGTCTTTCCGCACTTAACGTTCATAGAGCCCTGGGAGCGATGATACCACTCCTGGCTGCCCTGGGATGGACGGTGCTGCCACCGGTCGAACCATCTTGTCACACATATACACGCACGCACACACACAAAAACGCAAACACACACTGGGACAAGTAAGCCTTGCGCCTTAAAAGGGTATCCGCACTTAAACCGCTGTTCGCCTACGAATATATTGCATTCAGTTCTGCACTTGCATCCGAACTAGACAGGACCGAAATTCAGGGTCGCGTTCACCTTATTCATTAAAATTTAGTGCGATCGATGTTTACCTGCGTGGCAATCTACCAGTACTATATCTACCAGTAGGACTGCTGGGGGCAACCACTGCGCTTTCTACTCTTGGGAGGTTGCTCTGTCCAGCACAGACCCACAAGACCCGCCACGGCTGATCTAGCGGGCACGCCGCAGATTAGCCACAGCCAACGGACTCCTGGGCTATGCACACCGCCCGAAGAGGATGGCCACCAGCTGCTAAATAAAAGGCTTTCTGCATCTTCCTCTGAGAGCAAAGCTTCAATACGGAAGAAAATAGCGCTTGTTATCGTTTGATTCTTCTTGATGCCGGAGCGTCCAAGCTGTGTTCCATCAGCACCAATCCAAAGCAGGAACAGGCCAACGCTACCATCAAAACGGGAACGCGTAAATGTTAGCTGCTGGAGAGGATGTCGTGCCTACTAACCCTTCATCGCTGTGGTCTCCGCGCCATCAAAGTGAAAATGAAAGGCCCCATTAATCAGTCTGCCTCGAGTAAAATCTTTTTGTAGCGTGAGCTACATTGGTCACAGTCTCGCTGTTTCGCCTGCCCCCTCCGTCGACCATACCGCGCATGCGCGAGGAGCGAGTGACGTCACTGCGCATAGTTGGCGCGCTCGCCGCTGGCGCAGAGCCACGTGACGTCACTGCTACGTATATCCTGGCATAGCTGAGCTAAGCCACTCCTCCTCCCGTTTCAACTGTCATCTTCGCAGTTCATTTGATCCTAAGAGTACTTTAATTACGGCGTAATTTGTGAACAGAAATCTATATGGGCGCTTTTACCTTCTAAGCGTACCTTAAAGGGGCTGCAAAACACTGCCTGGGGGAATACCGGCTATACTTCAGGTGGGTTCTTTATATCACACAGATGCTGACTTAAAAAGAATTACAGGAATCGATGCACAGGAACGGGAGTTATTCAGTGAAGAAATTTCAAAATACAAGCAAACAAACGCTGCCCTCAACTCGATTTTGGCGGGGCTTCCCACTCCTATTTCGCTCTCCCAATGACGGCACCTGGCGCAACCAATCAAAACAGCCAGCCAGAGCACGTCGCGGAACTTTGTACTCCATGGCTGCCTGCTCTCTGTAACTCGTTCTTGCTGAGACTGGCAGCGTTGTTTCCATGCCAGAGCGCCCCTGGTGGTGTATTTTTATTTTACTTGCTTTGCAGGGCTTTTATCTAAGACAAGCAAGTTTTTCTTGTTGATCTAATATAAAACGCAGACAGGTGACATAATGTGTCTCTATTTATTCACACAATTTGCAGGATATTTACTGTTTGTCCAGTCATCAAGCTCGCGCCAGGTGATGTCATATCCGCTCCTAAAAACCCGCCACTGTGTGGCGACACCATCAGAGCCATGAAGTTGTTTTTGGGAGGACATTAAAATATTAAAAAACGGAATGTACGCGGTATTACCGACGCTAATAGCACCATTATAACTAACTGTATGCAATCAGCAGGCAAAACAGTTAACTAAGATTGTGTTTCTGGGCCCCTTTAAGGGCTTGCTGTTCTTTCCAAGGATTCTGTATAAATATTTGAGGCCTAAGTTATGTTAATTTCCGTCCTAGTAACTCCTTTTTTAAATCTATAGTGTATTGCCTAACGCGTGTTCAGGTTGTCGCTATGGCGCAAACAGGACTATAGATTTCGGTAAGTTTACTATGTGATGGCTGTGAGTGATTAAAGCACTACACCTGCGGTGCAACTAATCTTTTCCATAGTCCAAGGCCGGCCAATGAGCGTAGTGCGGAGAGCAACAGATAACACCTGCTTCCAGCAAAAATATTGAGACCACAAGGAAACGTACCTGTCGTTGCGCAAGCCCATCGCACACCAAGCGGCCTGGCACATAGTGGCCGCGTTCCTACAGACTTGCTCTGTGACGTCGATCCACTGGTCAGGTGTCTGGCCTTCGAGGTCGCCCCGAAGGGTGGCCTCTAGTAGCGTCCGGTTGTCCGCGATGTGCGCAGACAGGCCCCGGACGAAGGCGTTTCCTTGCACAGGCCCTTCCGTCTTGAAATCTGCGAAGTGCACGTTTCGGCTGCGGCCGACAGCAGCACCCAGAGACTCAGCGTCTCGCTCGGGTAAGTGTGTCGCTTCAATGCGCAGCTTCCTGATGGTGGAGTTCTTGTGTAGCGATTCGACTATCAGGCTCCAGCAGTCATTTGGAAACGGCCATATGCAGGGATTCCAAGATTCAAGAGTGAAGTCCTTGAGAGAAGTCGTGGTTTGGATAAATTGGGCAATGACTGACGCCATTTGTTCGTCAATGTGGACGGGCTTAATGTCCAAATAGACTTTGGTCAACTGGCGTAGCTCTGGCAAACGGTGCAAAACTAAAACCAGTCCTGTGTAGTTCTCTGATGATCTGGCGAGTAGCTCCGTCACCGAACTGCCGGCCAGCATTTGGGCTTCACCGGGCGTGCCCCGGACGCGGTAGCACACGGACAGAGCCGTGTTAGCAGCCGGCTCCATGGTTGCAGTCGCAAAGGTCACCAGCCAGCAGATCCTCGGGTATCAGCTGTTTGATGAATGTGGGAAGAAGAAATCGGGTGGGAGTTACCAATATGAAATAGGATGTCTACAACATCGATTTTTATGAAGCGTGAGTAGTAATCTATCGGGTAATGATATATCATCCAAGAGGTATAAAACCTTAAAAACGCGTGAATTGAGACCTATCCACGATGAAAATATGCACTCTCGACCATTACACCTCTCCGAACTTTAATAATAATGTACGAACAGCCCCTTGAACAAGCTTTTCATAAAGTGTTTGATATAGCTTGTGATGTGTAAGAAGTTGAATGTAAAAAGATTAAAGGTGCAAGAATTCAGCTTGATATGCCCTCCACATTCTGTACGTTTAGCAGCACGAATAAGCGTAATATACAAGGTGTTTCAAGTGAGACTGTTAGCAATTTTTTAAATATAGCGCCTGTGCCAGTTAGGAGATCGCACTCTCCGAGATACTATAGTCAGTGATGTTATACATCACAATACAACTAAGACTTGTTAACTAGTAGGCTGCTTGACTATTATTGAAACATTAACTTTTTAGCAACTACCCTCGAGCTTCTCATTAAGAGATTTAAAGCCTACTTTATTACCCAGATGCCGTTCTCCAGCCGCTGCCACGCAATGCACTTTGGGAACGCACAAGGGCGAAACCAAAAGAGCGTGGCTAGAGGAAGTTATCCGCGCCCACGAGCGCGCCTCACACAGCAACACGGTTGTCACAGCCGCACCCACGTGGGAGTGCTGGGCGAGCAGAGAGCACGTGACGGACGCAATAACTAGGCAACCGACAAGTGCAAAACATGGGGCCTCCTTAACCTTCTATCCCAAAACGAAAGAAGGAAAAAAATTGGCTAAGCAAGGCATCGGCCCAGTATGCGACGACATGGAGAAGCAAATGAGTTTTCCCAAGACGTGGAGCATCTTCCGCCACCTATTATGCCCCAAACAATATAAAACCCGCCGGGCATAAACCAATGGAATATAAAGCACTCTTTCTAATGCTCAGAACCATTAACAAACTCAAAGATAATTATGTTGGAAGCAGCATCATTCAAGCACCTCCAACATACTCGGGACTTAGACAACCCAGAGTTGAACTAGCCCATAACGGAAGCTGAAGTACGAGCAGTGATTACCAGCCTCAAAAGGAATTCTGCACCCTGGCCGGACGACATAACTAATAGAATAATTCGAAACCAAGACGACGACTTCATCGCCAGCCTCACATGCAACAAGTATTGGAGAAGGGAGAACTCCGCAAGCAGTCGAGATCATCGGATGTCATCTTTATGAACCCCAAACCTGTAAAACCGGAGAAACTAGAAAACCTTACCTCTATTTCCCTCACCTCGTGTCTAGGGAAAATGGTGGAAAAGGTCATCAAAACAAGACTTGCCAACTACATGGAAACCGAGAGACTCTGGCCTCATGAAATGGTTGGCTTAAGAAGACTCATATGCACACAGGACGTCCGACTAAAACACGAAATCGTAGACAAAAGAAGGACTAGGAACACAAATGCCATACTAGGCTTGGACCTCACAAAGGCATTTGACAACGTAAGACTTTATGTAATCCTCAAGCACCTTCAGAGAATGAATGTCGCCGAAAAAAATATTCGCCTACACACCTCTCAGAGAGAAGTTGAAATTCCTTGAGGCTGAATCTCCAGTCATCAAGACAACAGACAGAGGCACAATACAAGGATCTGTACTCTCCCTCTTGCTTTTCTACATAGCAATGATCAACCTCCCGCCTTTGCTCAAAGTAGACATCAAGTTCAGCCTCTACGCCGATGACATTAGCGTCTGGCTAAACAAAGGCTCGGACGCGGAAAGATAAGAGAAACTACACCGCACGGCTGAAACACAGTTACGTAGTACGCAGACAAAATAGGACGCAAGTGCTCGCCGCATAAATTAGAACTACTAGTATAGACGAGTAAGAAGGAGAAACTAAGTTTAAACATCATAATAGACAGCCAAAAACGCCCCTGGTGAGGCAGATCAGAATCCTCGGCCTCATTATTCAAGCCGACGGCAAAAATCCACAAACTACAAGGATATACCGCACAACCGACTCGCCTTATCAGAAGAGTGTCTGTCAAAAGCTACAGGCTCAAAGAAAAGAATTTATTAACGCTAGTTCAGACATACATAATCATCAGGGTTTGCTATGCAACACCCTACCTGAACTTGACATCAAGAGGAAGAGAACAAATTGATGTCGTGATAAGAAAAAGCGTCAAAAGCGCACTCAGCCTCCCCAACAGTACATCCACAGTAAAATAATGGGAATTGGAGCACATAACACGTGGGCGGAAGTCCCGCGAGTCGCCCAAGTAGAAAGGCTCAGCCAATCCGAAACAAGGCAAAAAATCCTATAATGGGTCGGGCTCCAGCACGACAGAGGGTCAAACCCCAAAGCCAGCCTAAGCCAAGGTTGCAGGGCCAACTTGCTCATCCCACCCATGGCAAGAAATAAGAGTCCCACCCACAGCGCAGACAGAAAAGCCGGGGCTAAGGCCACCGAAAGGGACATTAAAGAACTAGAGCTAAACAGTGTAGCACACACAGACGCGGCTACTGGCAATTCGGGACCTGCAGTCGCAGCAGTGGTAAACGGGACTGGAACCCCTTTGATCTCGGCTTCGGTGAACACAAGAGACGCAGACGTTGCTGAGGAGGTGGCGGTCGCACTAGCCTGCGTCGCCACGAAGGCAAACATAATAATCAGCGAGAACAAAACGGCTATATTAAACCTAGCGAAAGGAAGAACCTCGATCGATGCGAAGTAAATACTCACACCAAGAGAGATCAAGCGCAAGATCCAAGTCAAATGGCCCCCAGACCACGAATCGGTGTCTGGAAACGAAACCGTTCACGCGCTCCCCCGAGATATCTACTACCGGACGAACGCAAAAAGGCCCCACAACCCAGAGCCCGGGAAGACGATAAACATATACAACATCTGCGAATATTACAGGCCCAGCAGGAAAATAATCCGAACACCACACAAACATCTAAACAACGGAGAGACGATAAGCCTTCGAAGGCTACAGGCTGGAAACTACCCAAATTTCGTATGGGTACACCACCTCAAAATAGATGACAGAGAACACGATAAAAGCAAACAATGTGGACAGAGAGGCACACTAGACCACATCATATGGCAATGCCCCTTCTCGCCTAGGACTATGGCGAACATCCTAGACTTAGAAGCTTGGGAGTCCCTCCTGCGTAACTGAGTAGGGGAGCCTCCTATATTGCTCGAATAAAAAAAAGTGTCAATCAATCATTCCTACGCCCTCGCGTCAACACAGCCCTCTTCGCGAGCTTCGTCCGAGGCGTCAGTCTGGAGGTTTTCGCATCATCGATGGCGCGGCTCTCAATACTGCAAGATCTTCGCCGGCCGCCCTTCATCGCCGCTGAACAGCTTCTCGCTCGGCGACTAGCACAGCTGCGGGGATGCGAGCCTGACTGTCCACGGCCGGTCTCGACGCGCGCGCTCTCACTCTAGAGAGAGCGAGCGTGCGCGTCGAGACCGGCCGTGGTCTGTCCTGACTCGTCCGTGTCTTTCTGCGCGCTTTATGTCAAAAGCGGTTTTACACTAGCCCAAAACCATACCTTAATGAGAGATTTACTGCCGCGGCTGACTGCCCTCGTGGCTCCCCTACCATAGCCTGAGTCGCAAAGATGCGGTGGTGAGCCACCCAGGCTCTGGGGGCATAGTTGGAAAATTTTCAGTTTCGATGCTCGAAGAAAGTGGTCACTCATAACGCATATTCCATGCACCGAATGCTACTCACGTGTGCTCCCGCGTTTTCTGCTGAGACGACGAGTGCCTGTTCAGCGCCAGCTAAGACGTTTAGACAAGTTTTTGAACGGTGTCCATAGGCATGCGCAGAGTTCTCCATGAGAATGAGCCAAGTTTCAGCGCAGTGCCCCCTCCCACCAACCTCCTCTCACCTATGCCCCTTTGGCCAAAACGGATCGCAAAGAATGATTATAAAACATTTTGTGATGGAATTGCAAAATACACAAAATATTCACCAGTAGTTTTTATTGTAACCTGCAACATCGGCAGAGGAATATGTGGTATAGAGAAGATAAGGGGCTGGTTTGTTAACACTGAAAATGTGAGCAAGGGAGGAGAAGGCATCAGGGTGCTTGTCAGCGTTTCCACTAGAGGTATTAGATACTTTTAGCTGAGCGGGTTTGCGGCCAGCGGCGCTGAGCGGCCCAGCGGATACACCAGCGGAGCGTCGAGCGAGAAAAGACTTTTAGCTCGGCGGGTCCGGAACCCGCCCGAGCGGAAAAGATCGGCGCGCTCTGTTGCGCGATCTCGTGGTCAGAATTGGAGCTAGCGTAATATGAATACGCGTCGCGCTTGTTTTTATTATGCTATAACTGCGGAATAAATGTAATTTTCTTTTGTTTTCTCTATATTAGTTTAAAATAGGGGTGTTCTGGATGCAGTAGAGAAATATTTGTGTTAGAAAAAATGTTTGCGACTGCGACGCTACGAAAATGAAGCCAAGTGCTAACCGCCAGGTCAGTTGTTCTTTCGCGCGCTTTTTTAGTTGCTTCTGCTCTGCTTATATCCGTTTCCAAGATGCCGAAAAGCATATTGCAAGATCCGCTACTCCTGTCGAGACTTAAATGGTCCAAGATAGAAGATCGCCGCGGTCGTAACCGACGAAACAGCGTTGCCAGCGGTCGTGCTCGCGGCCGCCATCTTGAATACCCATACACGCTCGCGCGCGCTCACGCACACTCGCGCGCTCCGCTGAGGAAGGCCTCCCAGCGGGGCGCCGTAAACGCGCTCGCCGCCCCAGCGCACTGCGCATGCGCAGTGGCGTCCGCGCTCGTCCGCTCGGCTCCGCTGGCCGTAAAAACGCTCAGCTAAAACTCTTTATTGTCTTCACCCAGACGAAGGCTGTTCTCTTATTGAAATGTTCGCAAGCACCCTGACGCTTTCCCGTCCCTTGTTCACCACGTGAGTACCGGCAGAGGAAGGCACTCACTGCATCGCTGAAGCATCAGTGTAATTTCGCGCTTCCGGAGTAATTTTCATCCTCTCTAGACCCAAGAAAATATGACAATTTCTTATTTCGTTACTGTCACTGCAAAAAAGAACCTGAAAACATTGCCTCAAAATGACCCGTCAAGAGTAAACAGTGCTTGAAACACCGCATCATGGAGCGTCGGCCGTTAACATTCCTGCGTGACCATAGCATTGCACTGTAAACAATGACGGAACAAATCGGCAGAGTAAATTTATTGGGCAGACTTCGTGATTAGGGGGCTGAGACGATTAGGGGGAAGGAGCGAACCCCCCTTCCCTTGTGCGCGCGCCTATGAAGGTGTCTAAGTAACAATAATGAGTTTCCTTTGACAATAGCCTTGGATGGTGTCTAATTACCCATATAGAGAGTTTGCACGAACGCTGGCGACGCTATGCATTCTGGGTACTACGCCATCTTGTCTTCCTAGCAGCAGTCGTCGCAGCCACCGCACTTGCAACGCAGCCAAGTTTATACGGTTGTGTAGTGCGTGCAAACGGTGCTGGCATGATGGTATACTGTTATGTCATGAGCTTTAACAGCCGAACCCAAATCAAAGCGCAGAAACTAAGAAAGGACGGGCAGACTCTGATACGTCTGCACGAGTGCGAGAAGGCAAACCAGCTCTCAAGGCGACGCCTACGCGAATGGCTCGCGCGGATTAACAGACGCGAGATCGACGCCAGCCTGGACAAGTGTAAAGTCTGTTCATGCCACTTCGTGTCATGTGCGTAAACAATTTGCGACATATGGAGAGTTTGATAGTCGATTTGTTTACTGCAGCTCCTGCGTTCTACGCTTCACAAGGCAGGTACCTGGCGACGCGTCTAATTGCTGCCCACACCGAAGATCTTTGGTTACACGCATACATTTCCTACATCAACCGTCGAAACTTTTCGACGATTACCCCATCGCTGCAGCTGCGCTATGACTCGAAATCCCCAAATCAGACGCGCTATCATTGTTGCAAAGCACGATCCCATGGCTGGCCAGCAGCCAGTGTTAATGCCGTCTATGAACGACTGTTTTTGAAGTGCGTGCAAGCCGTACCCTACATAATACAGTAAGGTAGCAACACGCAAGCATGCTTCGCCGTTGCCATCCATGCAGATACAGTGTGCAGATCAAATGTCGCCGTCGCTTTCGCTCCAGTGGTTCACCTGGGTTTAAATCACAAAGGCAACAAAAGGAATTTGTATCTCTGTCAATAGTATCCTTGCCTGTGTTTTCAGGATCACGGCCTCGGCTGTGACCGTTTTCATCCATGGCTTGCATACGCATCCACTGGTGAGAATGCTATGGCCTTCCAAAGCTTCCTTGTCCTTAAGTTCCTGCTTAGTGACAAAACTAGTTCTCCGAACTAGAAATTCATGACTGCGGACGACGTCGACGGGCGGCCACGTGTCCAAATGCATAGTGATCCATAGTGCAGTCGCCGGCGCGTATTGTGAACGAGTCCACACTGCATTGCTTTGCCTTTTCCTCGTAGCGCACCCGATCTTTTCGGCACAGCTGCACACAACAATCCGGAGCAGAAACTGCTGACATCGTCCATGCGCGTCGGGGTGGCACACGAGCAACCCTGTGTTTGTTTGGTTGACTGTCGAAGACGACGCGGCTCTCGGGTCAGTTCACTGCAGCCTGCCTGTGCGGCGTCGACTGCTGTTTAGGACGGCAAGATGGCGGATTACCCAGAATGCATAGTGCCGCCGGCGTGCGTCAAGCTCCCTGTTTTGTCTTCCTTGACAATGAAATGTCCGTGACTCTGCGTGAATATATTTTAGACAAGTGACGGCTATGAGTACCTTTCGCGGCACGGAAAATAGAGCGTGTTTTTACACGATCGAGTTATTTCCTCAAGTAAAGGGGAATGGGTGGAATAGGCCGCAGGTCGAGGATTTCCCCGCGTAATCACCATGCTAAGGGGAGTTGTTATTATCAATCCATTTACAAAACCTCCTAAGCTTACTACGAATGACTGATATGCAGACATTTCTGCAGTGCAGTATGTTTTCTGGGGTGGTATTCTCCCGGTGTCGCCTTTTGCGACATGTCGCATTCGCTCTTCGCTGATTGGCTCGAGCCGCGGTGACGGCGGCGTGACGACACGGACCCGCTTTCCTGCTACGTCATCGTGACGTCGCCCCAATTTACTACGCTTAGTCGAACAACGGAATGTGCTGAAGCGATTCGCGCGGGCGACGGGCTACCGTTAGCGTACGAACGCAATCGGCAGTTGCGGCTTTTGCGCACTTGGCGTGAAAACATGGCGACGTCCTTTCAAGCGAGAGCCGCCCGCTTCAGCCAATTCAGCAGTCCTTGCGATTCCGGTCGGCATGTTTACCGGCAACTACTGCTGTTGTTACTCTTCGCTATCACTTACCTTGCTTCGACGATAAAGTTTAAGCTGCAATTCAGCCTAGTTTTTTAGATACGCTCTAGATTCTGGAGCGCGCAAGCCTAATGGGAAAGAAAAATAGATTTGGAGCTTTTTCGCGGTGTTTTATAGACTTAAATGAAGTAAAGCGAGTTTATATTAAATTTGCAGATGTTTTTTTGAACATTAGACGTCATGTGATGGCAAATATTCTTGCTATAAAAGATACGAAACTACTGCTGCTAGTGAATGAGTAGTGGTAAATTGTCGCTTCTCGGAGTGAATGAATGCACCGCAGACGAAAGTGCCGGCGGCTTTTTCCGTTTCTTCGAGCATCTGTAAGCACTTTTTTAGGCCCCGCCCATATGCGACATGTCGCAAAAGGCGACACCGGCAGAATACTACCACTGCATTGCACACAATCTGTCTAAAGGAGGTTTTACAAACCAGAGCAGTGTTTTTGAGGCAAGTGCGTGCGGAGAACACATGTGCATCCGCTTAGTAATAGGGTGTGCTTAAATTGCACCACATTATTCTCCAACGTCGTTCGCTGAAGCATGCGTATGCAGCTAACTTGTGAGCCATTTTGTAGCGCTCCCCCTTCTGAAACGGTAGGACTTTACTGGGAAAAGCGCCATCGAGAACGCGGCAAGCAATGGCTTGCCGCGTTCGCGATAAAAGAACTTCCATTCAGTTTTTTCTCTACCAGCCACAACACTGCAGATAAAGGGGGTGAGTCATGCCAACACCCTCTAGAGAATAGTCACCCTCGCTACCCTGCGGGATAAAGGGAGCCGGACAATGAAGGATTCCAAGAATACGGGTAAGGTCAAGCCCCCTCCGGGAGCGTATGCGTCACGTGGCATCCCACTGTGCACGTTCTTGTGACAAGGCGGTTCACCGGCTGCACGCAACAATCATTTCTGGCGCAAATTAAAACATCAAATATTAAGCGGGCTCACCAGGAAGAAGGCAACTCAGATTTGAACTTTTTCTGTGGATAGATGGCCACACCTGAGTACCCCAAAAAGGAGGGAAGTTCTATTGCCCCTCCAAGTGTGTAAACTACACCGCGACACGAAAGTATTCGTTCTTCCGCGTACAAAAAGTAGAGCCCATAACTTTCTGTAGGTATGCGCCAAAAGTTCCGGGGACCGAAGCACAAAAAAGTTAACCCCTCTCAAGCCATTGAGCCCAGAAGGATGTGGGGGTCATACAATGGACCACTTCCCAGGAACCCACCAATTTAGCATTTCCGGTTTGGAATGCCTAAGCTTCCTTGAGTCTTTTCTGGGAAAATTCTTTTACAATGGTAGGGTGGGGTTACTAGTTTCCCCTGAGCAGACAGGTGTGGTCGTTTAAAATGGCGGATGCGAGGCTTGGTGCATCCCCAGGAAATTACCCGGAAAAGGGTTCATTGCGTTGAACACCTATGCAGTCAGTCGCTAAATCAAAGGAAAGAAAGGAGCTCCTAGCACAATGCCTTATGACTGGTTTTCTTCCCATTCCCGCGTAGCCTTCCTTACATAGCTACAGAAGCATGTCCTCGGTTGTAGTGACAGCCTAGACTCGTACGAGCCTTCCCAGCGCCGAACACCCATCTTCCGCTTCTCGGCACCAACAAGGCACCAAGCAAATCAAAGTTGGATGAAACTTAAAAGGACGAGAAGTGTGGTTTGCAAAAGCACTGAGAGCGTCCTGTAGCTATGCATGGTGACTGAATGCAAACTTTGGCATTGTATAAGCGAGTTCTTGCTTAGCTCTGTTTACATGAACTAATAACGCCAGGTTGAGTCAGGGGTCGGGCTGAGCGAAGTCAACCCAACTCGACCAACGCGTAGTTACACGAACTCGATTTTAGCTAGTCGAGACTAGTAGCGAAAAAATAATGTGTCGCCAGGTGGAGTCACGTCTCACTAGTAACATCCGCAGGGACAGACGAAATTACAATTAAGCTGATTAATGAACTTGGCCCAAGAAGCAAGAAAGCGCTGATAAAAGCATTGGAGACAGTCATAACAAATCAGCAAATTCCGCACAGCTGGAGACGGAGTAAAATGAATTTGAGTAATAAAGGGAAAGGAGATAAGATGAACATAAAATCCTTCCGTCCGATTACGATAACATCTGTTGTGTACAGGCTGGCAAATCAGGCTGTGAAATTAAAAATACAGTCATGGGTAGAAGGTAATCGGATACTCGGAGAACTTCAGAATGAGTTCAAAAGGAGTAGGCGCTTAGATGATAGCCTGTTCGTGATTACCCAATGCATAGAAATAGCTAAGGCGGAAAACAGACCTCTGTTTTTAGCCTTTCTGGACATAAGCGGTGCATACGATAACGTGAACAGGGAACTCCTGTGAAGCATATTGAAAGATTTAGGTATCGTCATGAGGTAATTGATTTTCTACAGGAAATCTAACGAGATAATGAAGTTGAAATTACATGGGAAGGGAAAAAAAGTGCCACAACTGTGGGGGTGCACCAAGGATTAAGGCAAGGTTGTCCTCTATTCCAGAAGAGGGCAAATACGGGCTGGTTGGTACATGTTTTACGAATTGGAAAAACAGCGCAATCAAAGACGAGAGACAAGAGAAGGACAAAACACCAGCGCTGGTGTTTTGTCCTTCTCTTGTGTCTCGTCTTTGATTGCGCTGTTTTTCCAATTTGTCCTCTATCACCGCTGCTGATCATGCTCTACGTGATAAATATGAAAAGAAGGCTAGAAGAAAGTAATCTAGGTTATAATCTGTCGTACAGATTAGGCGGAAATGTAGTTGAGCAGCGACTCCCAGGTTTAATGTATGCGGACGATATTGTACTGTTTGCAGATAGCCATGAAGATTTACAAACTTAGGGTAATTGCTGTGGAGACCAAGGAGACGCTCTAGGATTCAGTTTTAGCGCAACTAAATCAGGTGTGAAGATTTTTAACTATACAACTGACCAGGTGCTTACAATACAAGGCCAAGAAATACCCAAAGTGGCCGAATACAAATAGCTCGGGATATGGGTAAACGAAGGGCAGATATACACGGAAAAGCATGAACAGGCTCTTAGGGCAAAAGAACGAAGAGACGCCGGGATAATGAAACATAGGGCATTATGGGGGTACAACAAATATGAAGTACTAAGAGGTATTTGGAAAGGAATAATGGTGCCGGGACTTACTTTCGGCAATGCGGCTCTGTGCTTAAGGGCAGAAGTTCAGTCGAGATTAGACGTAAATCAGAGACCTGCTGGAAGATTAGGACTAGGTGCCCACGGCAAAACCACAAACGAGGCAGTACAAGGAGACATGGGCTGGGCATCGTTCGAAGCACGGGAAGCTAAGAGGAAAATACTATATGAAGAACGCCTCAAAAAATTGGACGATAAAGGGTTGGCAGGTACGGTATTTAAATATATATACAGAAATAACGTTGACTCACAGTGGCGGAAAAGAACTAGAAAACTAACCCGTAAGTATGTCGGTCATGAGGATGGAGAAAGAAAGAGTATTAAACGACAGGCTAAAAACGCGGAAGTTAAAAAATGGATGAATTCATAGGAAAATAAACATAGTGTAGAACTATATCGATACTGGAAAAGGCAGATCAGGAAGGAATTTTTCTATAACTCAATAGGCAGTGCCCTACTTTTTGAAGCTAGATCAGGGTGCCTTAGAACGCGCAGCTGCAAAAAGAAATTTAACGAAGAAGATGACACATGTGCAGTGTGTGGTAGATCTGTGGAAACAATTGAACACCTCATAATCAAATGTGATGGTATCCATCCGGGTGGCGATGCCGGCACAGTCACTCTTCCCTAGGGTTTAAAGATAACAATGGTCATGTAAATGAATCTGCAGTGGAAGTTAGCAAAAACCGATTGGAGGATTGGTGGCTCAAAAACAGAGATGTGGCATAAGGTCAGAATTGTACTAAACCGTAAATAAAGATGATGGCGAATCTTAATGAGAATTGCCAACACAGTAAACAAAAAATAGTAAAGAAAAGCTGAGTATGGTGGCAATTGGCACCACCCCGTTTCAAAGGGGGCGCTCCTATCCATCCATCCAAAATTTTAGCGCGAAATTCAAATCCCCGCAGAAAAAATTGTGTGCGCACGAACACAGATAAGCAAGAAGTTGGTGGTAGTGTGTAGTAGCGACAAAATAATTTGTCGCCAGCTGGAGCCACGTCGCACTAGTAAAGTTTTAGCGCGAAATTCAAATCCCCGCAGAAAATACATACACAACTTTCAGAGCCTGTAAAACGCAAACAATAGGTTCAATATGGATAAAAATTGCGGCTTAACAATCAAGAAAGAAAAAGGGAGGAAATGTTGCGGATGAAATTTTGATATTTGACTTAGTTTTTCCCTAGATAACATGAAAGTTCGACATATCTAAAAGCACCAGCTTTCTGGAACTTTGAGTCAGTTGCAGTTGAAGAGCTGGGCCAAGTAGGTCAGTTTTTTCGCGTGGGTCCGGCCCAATCGACAAATTACGGCCAGCGCAGAGCTCTGCAATGCGCACACCTGTGCGCAGAAAAAAAAAACCTAAGAGGCCACTGCAGCAGTCGAGAGCCGCATCTTACGGTAGTTATTGCCGAGAAGCGGACAGTCGTTGTTTCAGCATTAAGCATTACAACTTTTCTGGATATGAGATCGAGAAGTGCGGGGAGCGTGGTAAGAGACTATCTATTTTCAGGACGGGCAATGCGAAATTCTGTAAAGGACCTCACAAACCTTGTAGCTGCTCATTGTATCCCCGACGTGCCTGCGCCTGTGCCAACGATGAACTACAGGAGGTCACATTCACTCACTCGCACTAATACTCATCTCCACTTATATCCCCTCACTCACACTCATGTCCACCCATGCACTGACTAACACTCACACTCAAAGACGTGAGGGTGAGTTTCAGTCAGGCAATACGAGTGCACTCATGAGTGAGTCTGCCGATCTATGCCTATTTTGCATTGCAATTCACTGATAATTACGCCGCCCACGTGTAGTCCATCAGGTGGGAAGCGGGACTTCCTTCATTCATTCCTCATTCAAATAACGAATGCATATTGATATCAATCTGAGAAATATCTGAACAAACCTCGAACGCCATCGGCAGTATGCAAGCATCTACAACATTGTGAGAACAGGAGCGCTATCGAGACTTCAACAAGTGGATATGTCAAATAGAACGATAATTTCTCGGCAGACAAGCGTGAACAGCTGGATCGACTCACCTCAGGAATTTCTGGGTTGCAGTTCGCTATACGGCAGGTTCAACCTCCACACTTTCCTCACGTCGACTGTTCAGACGTCCCCGAATACACGATTCGAATCAACTTCGGACCAACTCGGTACACAAACGGTTTGACAACTGAGGGCTCTATCCTGCGGGCTCTATTTTTAAAGGCAAGGTGACCCAGGTCACGTGTGATGAGAGAGAGAAATTAAGGGAAAGAAGTAAAGGGAAGGCGATGGGTCTGGGCGTGACGTTATTGGTTTGTGACTCATGTGAATGACGGTCAACCCCTAGCACAATAGCAACCTCTAGCACAACCACAATATTCTCAGAATATTGAAGTGAGTAGGAGGACCAACAAGACGAGATAAAGAAGGAAAGGAGAAAAAAGAAGGGGCCGGAAACACGTTCCCCATACAGTACAGTACAACACTAGAACCCAGTGGCTCTTGCCTGTCAAAGGTGCCCCTTCCAGGAATGTTAGGACTGGCATCCCTCGGAATGGCATCCCTCGATTTTCATGACCCTGCTAGTGTGACAATGCAGGGAGCGGGGCCACAATGGAGAGAGCTGTCCATCCCCCACCAGAGGGAAGGGGTTTTCCCCTTTCTTCGACCAATAGGTGCTTTGCCACACATCACGTGTTCATGCGTCACCACATTGAGAGGCGCGCTTTCGGCCCTCGTACACAGACGGCAATCTCGCATTCTTCTTCGAAAAGCAAGAGGAAAGACGTCCCCTTATCTCAATAGAGCCCAGGCACGAACGACAGGAGCGGGTCGAGACAGGTACTTGTCAAGGGAATGCATCATTGTAACCTTTGCAGCTCTTTCCTTTACACTCTACCTCGAAACCTGGCAATGTCCGGCGGGGCTTCAGGTTCACACAGATTTGGGGGCAGCCCCGCGCTCGTTTTCGAAGAAGGACACAGTGCAGGGCTGCTGACTCATCTCCTCTCGCGCTAAACCCTTCATGCAGTATTGCAGGAAGCGAAAACGTGTCTGTGAACGAGGGTTTTTGGTTGCAAAACGTCTTCCTCTAAGTCAGCCTTCCCGCAATTTTGCAAGTTGTCCATTAGCGGTGGCTCGCGAAGATCCGCGCGCTACCTCTGGCAACCGCCGCCTCTTGCCAGTTTTCGGTCGGCTTGCGCATTTCGGTGAGTGACGCGCTGTTTTGATAAATTGCAGTGCGTTCGCTACCATGACGTCGTGGCCGGCTGAAACGACAGTTTATTTTATTTATCTTCTTAAAGAGTTCTCAACTCTGTGGAATAGGCCGGTATGATTATTTGAACACACAAAAGAAGCAGGTGCAGTGGGCTCAAATACGGGACAGAATGGAGGATAATAATGGAGGATACATGGCCTGGCTACATGCCATTCACTGTTGTCACGTACGCTTTTTATTTCACTGTGTTTGCGGCATAAAACAACTGGATTCTTCGCTAATGTTTTGTGCCACTCATTTATAATCTGGTTTGTTTTTTTTTGTTTTATTAGCCGCTTCATTTTAATCACCTGCGTGCCTACCTCTCGTAGCTGGCTTCTGTGTTTACGTTGCCTGTCGTTGCTTTTCTCAAACTAGCAGCCTGTTTACTTTTTTTTTAAAAATCCTTGGCTTGACTGTTGAGGCGTGCTGCTCAATATGAAAAAGTTCAAGCGAAATACACAGTGGCACGAGGTGAAACGGGGAGTGCCTCTTATAAATGATTTATTATTTTGTTATAAGAGAGGCCTTGAAGACCCAGTTTACGAAAAAGCGCCGCACATACCGCAAAGAAAAAGAAAAAATGTCCCAGTCAAAGAGCGGGCAGGGCTCTGAAGAGAGGTACTTGCGGAGGTGGCGGTTTCTTGCGGTGCCCAGTGGCGGTGCCCTGTCCGCCCACCGCTCTTCCAATGACCCGTATGGAGTGCCACAAAAAACGGTGTGTCATTCCTCTCTTGCACAGAAGGCTGGTTGGAAGCCAACGCACGTGGTCATCGCGCTGCCCGCTGCAGGTGCCATCCGCTTCCTCGGAAATGGACTGCGTGTGAGTCATACACGCCGACGGGGCGCACGTGTGAACCAGTGGCGTGGAGAAAAAGACAGAGGGAGGAGAAGCATACATGCGAAATATGACTGTGTAAGAATATGCGAGTAAATGCATGGGCGTCTTCCTTTCATTCATATCTGAACGATCTTACATGAATGTAACCGCCGATTTCCTACTAAAAAACCAAGGTTTACATTACGACAGAAATAATGCACCATTTCTAGTAGCGCTGTCACAAACCTCCTCGTTCGCCGTCTTTGCCAGCTAGAAACCCAGATAAGTTCGCTGAACGTATATTTTAGAAAAGCGTTCGATGAAAAAAACGACAACAAAATATGGGTGCAGTGCTGGTTTCTTTTACACCCTGTTTTTCTTGGCACTGTCAGACTGCAATTACGCGGATAAAGGCAAGACTCCCTCCCCTCCCCGTCACTTTAAACGAATTATTTTTCTGAGAGGTAGCCTGGAAGTAGTAGTTCGCCGAAGGCAGCACCAGTAATGCGCAACTAGTAAAGGGGCACTGACAAGTAGCAGGGGTAATTCTATTAGAGTACGAATGCTAAATTCAACTTGAACGAAAAAAAAAAAAATTTTTCCCAAGAAAACTCGTTTACACTCTGCTGCGCAGACTACAATGGTGCCCTACCCTTTCAACCTGTCAGTACTGCATCACTCGCCGCGCTGCTTTTTTTTTTCAGTTTGGTGCTGCCAATTGACCGCGCCTGCGGAGGGGGCGGCGAGTGTTATTTTTCGCTGTGCCCCACTGGCAGCGCGAAGTAGAAACAAGCAAGCCAGCGAGAAATTTTGCAGTGAACAGAATGGAAAGGTGCAAAATTAGCTTGAAAGCAACAGTGGCATCACCGCGCACTGTTTCAACATTTAAAAACGTTTATAAGTAATTTACCTGTACGTCCCACATGATTGCAGATTGCACAACAAGAATTCCATTTTTTCTGTCTGGTTGTATAGTCATGCAAATTCTATATTCGCATTACAGCTTGCAGAGGGCACCGTCGCATCAATAGGTGGCATCTTGAATGAGGAGAGCCCTGATGTTGAAGCTGTCACTGCCGGCAAACTGCACTCCATTCGGCTTAGCGCACTTCAACAACTCTCGGCCAAAAAGTTGAAACCAAGAAAAAGAGCGGAGATGTGGGAGGAGCGAAAGAACGCGCTCGCGATGCGGCCAGCAGAGGGCAACGATGCCGCTGCGCACTTGGCAAAACTGTCGCAGCGATGCTGAGGAATTTGGATGGTGTTAAGCTTTCTCGCTGCCAGAAAGAGTTATTGGATGTACTAGAGACGCATTTCACCACGGAATAACCACACTTCGACTTCCTGATATTGTTTTATGGGGTCTGCATGGGCAGCGCGAATGGTCTGGGCAGGTAGTACATGTTGTCTATGCACAGCTGTACAATACAGTCCTATGTTTCACTTCTTTTTGCTTAGCTCTGGGCATATACACTGTGCCAACATGCGCAGACTCTCGCTGCCATGGCACAGCACCTTTGCCTTTGAAGTACGCGAATATTTTGTCACGAACAGCAGCACCATATGCAGCACCGTATGGCGGTATCCCGAAAAAAA
The DNA here is from genome assembly GCF_055824585.1 of Amblyomma mixtum. NCBI lineage: Eukaryota > Metazoa > Arthropoda > Arachnida > Ixodida > Ixodidae > Amblyomma > Amblyomma mixtum. The sequence goes on from NC_143014.1 coordinate 432,656,601, forward strand.
TGGACCCTCCCGCGCTTCGCCACCTCCTTCGGCAGCACCTTGTCCATCTTTAGACACAAAAATGTGCGTGCCACACACCGCATTAGCCATGGCAGCGACTCTCTCCGGCTTCGCGCTGATGACGGTTTGCAGACAACGAACACGATTCGCCAAGATCCCGAATGCACATCCGACAACGCGCCGGGCTCTTGACAGCCTACAAGAAAAAGGAGTGTTTATACGAAAAATTCAAATGCGTAACTAAGTGATGCATCAGTGGGCTGGACGCGTGGAACAGCACTTCTCTTGCGCACTAATTATTTTCCTCAGTTGTTTACTAGCAAAACAGACACCAACAGTACTTAATATGCTTGAAAAGCTTTTCACTTTCGGGGTATTCCTTTAATCAATCTTAAGCTGTACAAGAACTCATCGTTGTATGTGCATTTAGGAAAATAAATATGTGTGTCAGCCGAATAGGTGAAACTGCCCAAAACACACTGTCATGAAGCCGTTAACTATGAGAATACTAAGTTTACCTGTGACTAAATATCCTCTGCTCATCCGACAGGGTGGTTCCTCCGTATGGCTTCATTAGGTTTCTGCCGATAGGGCACGCGTCGTGCGCCACGAACACAGGCGGCAGAAGCAACTCTGCCGGTCCTCCCACAATAACTGCCTCTGGCAGGTTGGCTCTGTTCTCCGCCAGGGCACGCTGCAACGCTCTCGTTTGCCCGACACCTCCATCGCCCTGGGATCCTGGCGCACCGACCTCGATGCAGATAAATCGGTACTTTGAGTACACAATACCAAATAGAACAATACTGTATGATTTTTTGTAGCTAAAATAAATTGAGCCTGATTTTGTCGGTTCGGTATGCAGACAAGTTTTCCGTCCATTGCAATGGCACAATTTGCATATTGCCAATCTTCATTAAATGCCGCTATATTGTTTTGCCAATCTTTTTTTGTTGTTTCCGGCGCCCTTTGGCAATCCCCTTAAAGGGGCTGCAGAACACTGCTTGGGGGGATACCGGCTATACTTCAGGTGGATTCTTTATGTCACACAGATGCTGACTTAAAAAGAATTCCAGGAATCGATGCACAGGAACTGGAGTTATTCAGTGAAGAAATTTCAAAATACAAGCAAACAAAACGGTGCCCTCAACTCGATTTTGGCGGGGCTTCCCACTCATATTTCGCTCTCCCAATGACAGCACCTCGCGCAACCAATCAAAACAGCCTGCCAAAGCACGTCGCGGAAGTTTGAACTCCATGGTTGCCTACTCTCTCCAACTCGTTCTTGCTTAGACTGGCAGCGTCATTTCCATATGCCGGAGCCCCTGGTGGCGTATTTTTATTTGACTTGCTTTGTAGGGCATTTATCTAGGACAAACAAGTTGTTTTTGTTCATCTAATATAAAACGCAGACAGGTGACAAAATGTTCACAAAATTTGCAGTATATTTACTGTTTGTACAATCATCCAGCTCGCGCCAGATGATGCCATATCCGCTGCTGACACCCGCCACTCTGTGGGGACACCATCAGAGCCATGGACTTCTTTTTGAGAGGACATTAAAATATTAAAAACGGAACATACGCTGTTTTAGCGACGCTAATAGCACCATCGTAACTCACTGTATGCGATCAACAGGCAAAACAGTCAACTAAGATTGTGTTTCTGGGCCCCTTTAAAGCTTTCATATATCGCGGTGCAGGTGTCTGCTATGATGCGATCCACTGTTCAGTGGCCAAGTCTGAACTGCCGTCTCCCTCTCTCACTGTGATGACTTTCCTTTGAGCTTAGCGGTGTTTTGCTGGCATGCTGTTTGCGCGTGTTGGAGTTCATGAGCGAAAAGGGCTTCTTTGCCTGATGAATTGATGGTTTATTTCATTCCCCTTGTTAACGAGTTTGCTATTCGGTAGGATACCAGTCGCGATGACTATTCAAAAGCAGGTGATATGGCTGCAGATACGTGGCCAGACGGAGGATACTTGGCCTGCCTACGGGCCTTACACTCTGCACTCTAAACACGATTTCGCTTATACGGGGGTAAAGAGGGAGTAGGCTGTCCTTTAGCGCACTCCCTTTTCATAAAAGGGAGTGCGCTGGAGGACATCTTGCTCCATCCTTTCTGTTTAGACTGTGGGTACATGCACTGCTTTTTTTTTTACTGTATTCGTTCCATATTCCCAGTTTGAATGCGAAATACTCATTAAATTTGTGCTACAGTGCACCGGCTTTTAGAGTTTGTTTTGTTTGGTTTTTCTTAGCCGCTTGCTCGATCCGTGGCCACCTCTATTTTCCCGTTGTCTGTCGTTGCTTTTCTCAAAGTAGCTCCGTGTTCTATTCGCGCTTTTCACGGCCTATAGAGGGCGCCACCGTTCGGTCAACATGGCCGACAGCATGATGATCGCTGCATAGCACAGCCAGCGTAGCTGCGATGTTTTGCGGCTGACAACGTGTTCACTCGCTGCAAACACGGCCAAGCTCACGTGTGTCTTGACGGTGTGGCACCTCCGGAAATTCTTTCCATAGCGTCTGTGTTTTCTTACGTCCGGGATCGCAAGCGCTGTCTAAACAATGGCGAAGCAGTCCTGGACGCCGGGCACCCTATGTGCTGCGGCCGCCGCCGATATTCAGACCAAGATGTGCAAATAGTCAGTTTGTGTCTGGACACGAATAACGTGAAAGGACCACCGCATGAAATTGAAGTGGAACTGGACATAAAGGTGAATAAAGCATAAACCATCTGATATATCTCAAGCAGTCAGAAGGAACCACAGCAGAAGCAATGCTGAGTTGCGCAGTTTCGTTTTACAGGACAGGTGCCCTTGTAAAGCTAGACTGTTCGCTTATTGCAAGCATGTGATAGCGACGCAACTGCATGTAAATGGGTAAGTCTCCAATTAATCAAAATAAATAACAAGCGGCATCAAGTACGGCGTATTTCGTTTCACCGCTTTCTTCTTAGCCTTGGTAATTAAGCTGAGATCTTTAATCATTTTGCACTGCATTTGGTTCATTCAGTCATATCTTGTTGCGCATAGAGTCGGGCGCTAATCGATAGTTTTGTCGAAAAAAATTATAGTGAAAAAATTGTGGCCTGTCCACAAAGCATTCAGTATCTGCGCCCTCGCTTTAACCTTCCCCGCCGCTCACCCATAGCTAGCGCAACCTTGCGCGACAAAAACGTGTCTGCTCGCAGCGGAGCCTGATGTCCGATTTGCGAGATGGCTTTGTTAATTGACAGCGTTAATTTGTGTCTCGTTAAGCGGGAAACCCGGATTCTAGCGAAACTCCGAGTGGCGTCATGCGTCAATGTCTGCAATGAAATTGATAGAAAGAGGACCTTAATTTGAATTAAAGGACGGCGCATGTCTCAACTGACTTAACTTTGTAAAGTGAGTAAAGAAAATATTTCATAAATCTTATTCGAACCCGTGACCCTTGGGTAGCGAACCAGTCCATGTCCCCACTGGCCACGTTGACTAAGTGGAGTGGATGTATGTGTTGTAATGTGCTATCCAGTCGAATGGATTAGGTGAGATCATAATTAGAGTAATTAAGTGTACAAGTGAGAAGTTTCTGTCCGCGAACGTAGTTTAGTGATGGGCTAATGAGGGGAGTGGAAGTAGAGGTGTGCTAATTAATGATATAGTAATTATACTATATATTTATACATTAATATATTACATTTATATATTAATTATACATTTATACAGGCATCATGTGACTTGGAATATGTGCCCGCAGCGTATAACCAATTGAGATTACTAGTTCTGATGTCATATGGCCCATGTGTTGTATGCTAATAAGTCCCCCGACCATTAAGCAATCACGCCATACCCTTAAAGGCGGATCTTAAGTGTCCTCCAAATTTTTTTCCTTCTTGCAGGCTTGGCCACAAAAACTTCCAAGTTTTTGCTCTCACTAATGCCCGCAAGGCCACGAGGGTATTTAAATAAATAAAAATAAATAAATCAGAGCTTCAGCAACAGTAGGGCCGGCGCTCGTCGAAAAACCTCTACGATCCAAAGGAGACAGAAAAATTCTGCCACGTGAAAAACATTAGAAACAGTGAAGCTGGACGAGTCTACTCAAAAAAAATCCTGCAGAACTTCTCGCAGGCGGATCCAACGTCGCCCTGCATGTAGGCGGCCGACATAGCGGGAATGTTGTTCAAGATGAGATCATTGAAAGGAAGGCTATAGCCATTCACTGGTGCAATTTATAACATCAGACACTAGTTTGGATGAGCTTGCAGCGCTCCACTAATTTGTTGTTAAAGACTTGCCGTTGCTGCGAAAAGGCTTCTTAGCCACACGCATTCTTGAAAGATCACTAGGCGAAACAAGCGCACAACACAAGAAACGGTTCACTGACGTCATATGCAACTACCGCAGACGCCTCTGATTCCCCACCGCCGCTGTTCATCACGGAGACTGGGACGTCTTTCGCCCCACCGCGGCGCGTCAGTGTGTGAAACGCGCCAATAACGTTGTCTGTTGCACTGAGCCACGTTGCACAAGTTCAAAAAGGTACAGTAAATGCACGGCATTTGAAACGGAGGTGACGCTACGTGCTATGAGGTGCCTATAAGTTGTGGCAGTTTTTGCAGGTTTACCTTGTATCATGCGAGTCTGCGAAATTTATTAGTGATTACCTATTCTCTTACTACTACAGAGGTCTTGAAGGCTTCTGATGATGATGATCACCGAAAAGGGGATAATCTCCGACTGCAAGAGCGGACAAGGCTCGAAGGAATAGTATGGAAGAATGTGGCGCTTCTTACGTGCGACGAGATTTTTTAATGCTGAGCCCACGCCAACTCACCGCTCCGTCAGCGACGTGTACGGGCGGGAACACGAAGCGGTATTTATGTCATTCGTCTCCTGCACAGAAAACTGGATTTCATCTAGATTATCCTAAACTCTTGTTCCCTAAACCACACCTGACGTTCGGCCCGATACGCCTGCGTCAGCTCGCTGAAGGTATGCATGTTCTCTCTCGAGTCGTCCAGGTTCGAGTCCGCCGCCGCCCGGTTTATTAGTCCTCGGGCGTGGGCATTGGCGGCCTCGTTGCCAGGGTTTCCCGAGTGCGCAGGCAACCAGATCAGCTCCACTTGGCGGGGCAGTGTAGCAGGAAGGAACTGCAAGGCGGAGTAGGCGGTCTCGTGGATCCTGCCTCTAGCAAAATTTAGTAATGCGCTTTTAGAGCGAGAGCGAATGTACCGGGCTTCAGTGTGGGCAATGGCAGCGGCCATTGCAGCATCCTCTGCTGACTCGGGGGGGATGCGTGGGCACTCCGTGTATGTTCGGTGCCCGTAGTATTTATGGAGGGCACGTGTGCACATCGCTCTGCGTGCGGTGTGATACTCCGGGTGTGTGTTAAGTGGGAGGGGCTTATGTTGTGTTGGGTTTAATGGCACATAGGCATCTCAGGCCACCATGCGCCAAACACAACTTGGAGGGGCTTAATTAGGAGGTTGGAGTGTATGTGTGAAGGGAGGGGCAGAAGCTGTGGATGGTTTGCGGGGATTCAGATATGGAAAATGTCTACGTATATATGTCTGCCTGTAGAGGTTTTAGTGAGCCGCAATTATAGCCGACGCCAACCGTGTGGACCTTTAAGCCTGCTCGGCGGAGGCAACACATCACTTTGGCCCCAGCTTCCTGTAGACGGCACCTCCGTTATGATCCGACCGGAGGAAATCGGCAGTCCCCGTTTCCTGTCCTCCCCTTCATCTTTCCCTTTCCTATCTTCGTTCTGACCACTCTCCTCTTCTCGGTTTTTCTTTTTCTCCTGGCGGCTAGTGTTTACCTTGTATGGAGTAGTTACACTGTGTTGCTCCATATTGGGTTATAGTTGGGTATTGAGCTGATGTGGGCAGGACTTCCGAATTCCTGTCCCGTCCCTCGTTGGGCTCCGTGTTGGGCGCCTGGCACCATGACCGAACAATATACTTATTTCATGGCTCCCTCTTCCCAACAAAATGATCGCCCTAATAAAACAGCGCCGACCGGTGCAACACCTCAGCTCCTAACGGTAAAAGAAAAATTTTCAACACACCATGTTATTCATGGTGAAATAATGGAGCAACCAGCCACAAAGATATCCCCGTTCAAAGTTGCTAACAGTCTGACAGATACGTTGGGCCGCGGCTACAGGGTAACAAACTAGCAAGGGGTGTTCTACTGCTCGAAATCTAAGATAATACGCAACATGAAAAACTCCCAAAAGTTGTCTTTTTGAGAGACGGCAGTCTCTATCACCGCGCACCGATCCTTGAGTACTGTCAGTGGTGTAATTTCTGAACATGATTTTCTTCTGCTCACCAAAAAAGAGATGTTGGATGGACGGACTGACCAAAGTGTCGTAAATGTCAACCGAATAAAAATAAGAAAAGGTGACAAGGAAATAGCAAACAAACACTTAGTACTCACTTTTGCCAGCAGCACACTCCATGAATCTATTGAAGTTTTCTATGGCTAATCTGCGTCCGCGGCTATATTCCAAACCACCGTCGGTATTTTAATTGCCAGAGGTTTACCCATGGCTCCCAGAGTTGCCGCGGCCACCAAACATGCGCAAAATGGGCCTCAAGGGAACATAAATCCGAGAGCTGTGAAGCATCACCGCACTGCGCAAACTACGAAGGCGAACACCCAGCGTATTCCAAGTCTTGTCCATCATAGAAGATGGAAAAGGATATAATAACATTGAAAACCAAGGCAATCATTTCATTCAAGGAGGTACGTAGACGATTTTCACTATCTAATCCAGTCGCCTTCACAACCAAGACAAACTTCGCGGATGTGGTGCGCAGCGGCGACGCATCATGCCGCAATCCGGCGCCTGTCCAAGTCCCGTTTACCTGGACACAGGTTAGGACCATCCACGTCCCAGGCGGGGGCAGCGAAATTTGCCCAGCGACCTCCCAAAAAGGTCCGCACACTCCTCGAGCCCGCGGACAACCAGTGTACTCACCACAGTGGGAGGCCTGAAACCCCTACACGCGCGGTTTCCTCGAGGGGCTTTCAGCACCTCCTCCGAGGCGATGGATGTAACCCCTAGCATCTCCGTCCTGCTCGGGCGGCACAGCTGACTCGAGCGTGGAAGCAAAGGAAGGGCCAGAATAACGCGACCCGAAAAGCCAGAAACAGGTTTCTGCTTGGCCTTTCAAACAAAACAATAAAAACGTTGAAAATGGCATTTTTAATCCAATGGAATGCTGCATCTAACGCAACACGTCGTCCAGCAACAGGTAGCCTCTGATAGCAGCCCAGCAGTCGTCGTTAAGGGCGACCAGCTGGGTGCGGTGGTCGTTGGTCGGGAGGCACTCGACCTGCTTCTTCACTACCCCGGCAAGCCTCATGAAATCGTGCATCGACTCGGCCTGGCGCAGCGCTCTCCGTACCATGGTCGCTGTCTCTCTCTGGCTGGCGGCGAGCATCCTTTCCAGCTCCTCAGTAAGTGTAGGGAACTGGATCACTATTTCTAGTGCCCGGATCCCTTCCCTGTGGAGAAAAAAAAAGTTGGATGAGAGCCAAGGCTTACGTGTGCCAAGGCCGAAGCCCGCCCGCTCACTTTGTGAACGCAGTCGCCGCACGCAGCGGCGTGACGAAACCGTAAGTAGCCGCCGCCACGGCTTGATCTTTCCGCAATTAACATTCATAGAGCCCTGCGAGTCCTCATACCACTCATGGCTGCCCTGGGATGGACGGTGCTGCCACCGGTCGAACCATCTTGACACACATATACACGCACGCACACACACAAACACGCAAACGCGCGCGTGCGCACACACACTGGGACAAGTAAGGCTTGCGCCTTAAAAGGGTATCCGCACTTAAACCGTTGTTCGCCTACGAATATATTACATTCAGTTCTGCACTTGCATCCGAACTATACAGGACCGAAATTGAGGGTCGCGTTCACCTTATTCATTAAAATTTTGTGCGATCGATGTTTACCTGCGTGGCAATCTACCAGTACTCGTGGAGTGGTAAAAGGACTGCTGTTGGCAACCACTGCGCTTTCTACTCTTGGGAGGTTGCTCTGTCCAGCACCGACCCACAAGACCCGCCACGGCTGACCTAGCGGGCACGCAGATTAGCCACAACAAACGGACTCCTGGACTATGCGCACCGCCCGAAGAGGATGGCCACCACCTGCTAAATAAAAGGCTCTCTGCATCTTCCTCTGAGAGCAAAGCTTCAATACGGAAGAAAATAGCGCTTGTTATCGTTTGATTCTTGTTGATGCAGGAGCGTCCAAGCTGTGTTCCATCAGCACCAATCTAAAGCAAGAACAGGCAAACGCTACCATCAAAACGGGAACACGTAAATGTTAGCTGCTGGAGAGGATGTCGTGCCTACTAACCCTTCATCGCTGTGGTCTCCGCGCCATCAAAGTTAAAATGAAAGTCCCCATTAATCAGTCTCCCTCGAATAAAATCTTTTTGTAGCGTGAGCTACATTGGCCACAGTCTCGCTGTTTCGCGTGCCCCCTCCGTCGACCATACCGCGCATGCGCGAGGAGCGAGTGATGTCTCTGCGCATAGTTGGCGCGCTCGCCGCTGGCGCAGAGCCACGTGACGTCACTGCTACGTATATCCTGGCATAGCTGAGCTAAGCCACTCCTCCTCCCGTTTCAACTGTCATCTTCGCAGTTCATTTGATCCTAAGAGTACTTTAATTACGGCGTAATTTGTGAACAGAAATCTACATGGGCGCTTTTACCTTCTAAGCGTACCTTAAAGGGGCTGCAAAACACTGCCTGGGGGAATACCGGCTATACTTCAGGTGGGTTCTTTATATCACACAGATGCTGACTTAAAAAGAATTACAGGAATCGATGCACAGGAACGGGAATTATTCAGTGAAGAAATTTCAAAATACAAGCAAACAAAACGCTGCCCTCAACTCGATTTTGGCGGGGCTTCCCACTCCTATTTCGCTCTCCCAATGACGGCACCTGGCGCAACCAATCAAAACAGCCAGCCAGAGCACGTCGCGGAAGTTTGTACTCCATGGTTGCCTGCTCTCTGTAACTCGTTCTTGCTGAGACTGGCAGCGTTGTTTCCATGCCAGAGCGCCCCTGGTGGTGTATTTTTATTTTACTTGCTTTGCAGGGCTTTTATCTAAGACAAGCAAGTTTTTCTTGTTGATCTAATATAAAACGCAGACAGGTGACATAATGTGTCTCTATTTATTCACACAATTTGCAGGATATTTACTGTTTGTCCAGTCATCAAGCTCGCGCCAGGTGATGTCATATCCGCTCCTAAAAAACCGCCACTGTGTGGCGACACCATCAGAGCCATGAAGTTGTTTTTGGGAGGACATTAAAATATTAAAAAACGGAATGTACGCGGTATTACCGACGCTAATAGCACCATTATAACTAACTGTATGCAATCAGCAGGCAAAACAGTTAACTAAGATTGTGTTTCTGGGCCCCTTTAAGGGCTTGCTGTTCTTTCCAAGGATTCTGTATAAATATTTGAGGCCTAAGTTATGTTAATTTCCGTCCTAGTAACTCCTTTTTTAAATCTATAGTGTATTGTCTAACGCGTGTTCAGGTTGTCGCTATGGCGTAAACAGGACTATAGATTTCGGTAAGTTTACTATGTGATGGCTGTGAGTGATTAAAGCACTACACCTGCGGTGCAACTAATCTTTTCCATAGTCCAAGGCCGGCCAATGAGCGTAGTGCGGAGAGCAACAGATAACACCTGCTTCCAGCAAAAATATTGAGACCACAAGAAAACGTACCTGTCTTTGCGCAAGCCCATCGCACACCAAGCGGCCTGGCACATAGTGGCCGCGTTCCTACAGACTTGCTCTGTGACGTCGATCCACTGGTCAGGTGTCTCGCCTTCGAGGTCGCCCCGAAGGGTGGCCTGTAGTAGCGTCCGGTTGTCCGCGATGTGCGCAGACAGGCCCCGGACGAAGGCGTTTCCTTGCACAGGCCCTTCCGTCTTGAAATCTGCGAAGTGCACGTTTCGGCTGCGGCCGACAGCAGCACCCAGAGACTCAGCGTCTCGCTCGGGTAAGTGTGTCGCTTCAATGCGCAGCTTCCTGATGGTGGAGTTCTTGTGTAGCGATTCGACTATCAGGCTCCAGCAGTCATTTGGAAACGGCCATATGCAGGGATTCCAAGATTCAAGAGTGAAGTCCTTGAGAGAAGTCGTGGTTTGGATAAATTGGGCAATGACTGACGCCATTTGTTCGTCAATGTGGACGGGCTTAATGTCCAAATAGACATTGGTCAACTGGCGTAGCTCTGGCAAACGGTGCAAAACTAAAACCAGTCCTGTGTAGTTATCTGATGACCTGGCGACTAGTTCCGTCACCGAACTGCCGGCCAGCATTTGGGCTTCACCGGGCTTGCCCCAGACGCGGTAGCACATGGACAGAGCCGTGTTAGCAGCCGGCTCCATGGTTGCAGTCGCAAAGGTCACCAGCCAGCAGATCCTCGGGTATCAGCTGTGGATGAATGTGGGAAGAAGAAATCGGGTTAGAGTTAACAATATGAAATAAGATGTCTACAACATCAATTTTTATGAACTGTGAGTAGTAATCTATTGGGTAGTGATATATCATCCAAGAGGTATAAAACCTTAAAAACGCGTGAATTGAGACCTATCCACGATGAAAATATGCACTCTCGACCATTACACCTCTCCGAACTTTAATAATAATGTACGAACAGCCCCTTGAACAAGCTTTTCATAAAGTGTTTGATATAGCTTGTGATGTGTAAGAAGTTGAATGTAAAAAGATTAAAGGTGCAAGAATTCAGCTTGATATGCTCTTCACATTCTTTACGTTTAGCAGCACGAATAAGCGTAATATACAAGGTGTTTCACGTAAGACTGTTAGCAATTTTTTTAAATATAGCGCCTGTGCCAGTTAGGAGACCGCACTCTCCGGCATACCATAGTCAGTGATGTTACACATCTCAATACAACTAAGACTTGTTAACTAGTAGGCTGCTTGACTATTACTGAAATATTGACTTTTTAGCAACTACCCTCGAGCTTATCATTAAGAGATTTAAAGCCTACTTTATTATCCAGATGCCATTCTCGCAGCCGCTGCCACGCAATGCACTTTGGGAACGCACAAGGGCGAAACCAAAAGAGCGTGGCTAGAGGAAGTTATCCGCGCCCACGAGCGCGCCTCACACAGCAACACGGTTGTCACAGCCGCACCCACGTGGGAGTGCTGGGCGAGCAGAGAGCACGTGACGGACGCAATAACTAGGCAACCGACCAGTGCAAAACATGGGGCCTCCTTGACCTTTTATCCCAAAACGAAAGAAGGAAAAAAATTGGCTAAGCAAGGCATCGGCCCAGTATGCGACGACATGGAGAAGCAAATGAGTTTTCCCAAGACGTGGAGCATCTTCCGCCACCTATTATGCCCCAAGCAATATAAAACCCGCCGGGCGTAAACCAATGGAAGATAAAGCACTCTTTCTAATGCTCAGAACCATTAACAAACTCAAAGATAATTATGTTGGAAGCATCATCATTCAAGCACCTCCAACATACTCGGGACTTAGACAACCCATAGTTGAACTAGCCCATAACGGAAGCTCAAGTACGAGCAGTGATTACCAGCCTCACAAGGAATTCTGCACCCTGGCCGGACGACATAACTAACAGAATAATTAGAAACCTAGACGACGACTTCATCGCCAACCTCACATGCAACAAGTATTGGAGAAATGAGAACTCCGCAAGCAGTGGAGATCATCGGATGTCATCCTTATGAACCCCAAACCCGTAAAACCGGAGAAACTAGAAAACCTTACCCCTATTTCCCTCACCTCGTGTCTAGGGAAAATGGCGGACAAGGTAATTAAAACAAGACTCGCCAACTACATGGAAATCGAGAGACTCTGGCCTCGTGAAAGGGTTGGCTTAAGAAGACTCATCTGCACACAGGACGTCAGACTAAAACACGAAATCGTAGACAAAAGAAGGACTAGGAACACAAATCCCATACTAGGCTTGGACCTCACAAAGGCATTTGACAACGTAAGACTTTATGTAATCCTCAAGCACCTTCAGAGAATGAATGTCGCCGAAAAAAACATTCGCCTACATACCTCTCAGAGAGAAGTTGAAACTCCTAGAGGCTGAATCTCCAGTCATCAAGACAACAGACAGAGGCACAATACAAGGATCTCTACTCTCCCTCTTGCTTTTCTACATAGCAATGATCAACCTCCCGCCTTTGCTCAAAGTAGACATCAAGTTCAGCCTCTACGCCGATGACATTAGCGTCTGGGTAAACAAAGGCTCGGACGCGGAAAGATAAGAGAAACTACACCGCACGGCTGAAAAACAGTTACGTAGTACGCAGCCAAAATAGGACGCAAGTGCTCGCCGCATAAATTAGAACTACTAGTATAGACGAGTAAGAAGGACAAACTAAGTTTAAACATCATAATAGACAGCCAAAAAACACCCCTGGTGAGCCAGATCAGAATCCTCGGCCTCATTATTCAAGCCGACGGCAAGTCCACAAACTGTAAGGATATACCGCACAAGTGACTCGCCTTATCAGAAGAGTGTCTGTGAAAAGCAGCGGGCTCAAAGAAAAGAATTTATTAACGCTAGTTCAGACATACATAATCATCAGGGTTTGCTATGCAACACCCTACCTGAACTTGCAACATCAAGAGGAAGAGAACAAATTGATGTCGTGATAAGAAAAAGCGTCAAAAGCGCACTCAGCCTCCCCAACAGTACATCCACAGTAAAATAATGGGAATTGGAGCACATAACACGTGGGCGGAAGCCCCGCGAGTCGCCCAAGTAGAAAGGCTCAGCCAATCCGAAACAAGGCAAAAAATCCTATAATGGGTCGGGCTCCAGCACGACAGAGGGCCACACCCCAAAACCAGCCTAAGCCAAGGTTGCAAAGCCAACTTGCTCATCCCACCCATGGCAAGAAATAAGAGTCCCACCCACAGCGCAGACAGAAAAGCCGGGGCTAAGGCCACCGAAAGGGACATTAAAGAACTAGAGCTAAACAGTGTAGCACACACAGTCGCGGCTACTGGCAAATCGGGACCTGCAGTCGCAGCAGTGCTAAACGGGGCTGGAACCCCTTTGATCTCGGCTTCGGTGAACATAAGAGACGCAGACGTTGCTGAGGAGGTGGCGGTCGCACTAGCCTGCGTCGCCACGAAGGCAAACATTATAATCAGCGAGAACAAAACGGCTATATTAAACCTAGCGAAAGGAAGAACCTCGATCGATGCGAAGTAAATACTCACACCAAGAGAGATCAAGCGCAAGATCCAAGTCAAATGGCCCCCAGACCACGAATCGGTGTCTGGAAACGAAACCGTTCACGCGCTCCCCCGAGATATCTACTACCGGACGAACGCAAAAAGGCCCGACAACCCAGAACCCGGGAAGACGATAAACATATACAACATCGGCGAATATTACAGGCCCAGCAGGAAAATAATCCGAACACCACACAAACAACTAAACAACGGAGAGACGATAAGCCTTCGAAGGCTACAGGCTGGAAACTACCCAAATTTCGTATGGGTACACCACTTCAAAATAGATGACAGAGAACACGATAAAAGCAAACAATGTGGACAGAGAGGCACACTAGACCACATCATATGGCAATACCCCTTCTTGCCTAGGACTATGGCGAACATCCTAGACTTAGAAGCTTGGGAGTCCCTCCTGCGTAACTGAGTAGGGGAGCCTCCTATATTGCTCGAATGAAAAAAAGTGTCAATCAATCATTCCTACGCCCTCGCTTCAACACAGCCCTCTTCGCGAGCTTCGTCCGAGGCGTCAGTCTGGAGGTTTTCGCGTCATCGATGGCGCGGCTCTCAATACTGCAAGATCTTCGCCGGCCGCCCTTCATCGCCGCTGAACAGCTTCTCGCTGGGCGACTAGCACAGCTGCGGGGATGCGAGCCTGTCTGTGCACGGCCGGTCTCGACGCGCGCGCTCTCACTCTAGAGAGAGCGAGCGTGCGCGTCGAGACCGGCCGTGGTCTGTCCTGACTCGTCCGTGTCTTTCTGCGCGCTTTATGTCAAAAGCGGTTTTACACTAGGCCAAAACCATACCTTAATGAGAGATTTACTGCCGCGGCTGACTGCCCTCGTGGCTCCCCTACCATAGCCTGAGTCGCAAAGATGCGGTGGTGAGCCACCCAGGCTCTGGCGGGATAGTTGGAAAATTTTCAGTTTCGATGCTCGAAGAAAGTGGTCACTCATAACGCATATTCCATGCACCGAATGCTACTCACGTGTGCTCCCGCGCTTACTGCTGAGACGACGAGTGCCTGTTCAGCGCCAGCTAAGACGTTTAGACAAGTTTCTGAACGGTGTCCGTAGGCATGCGCAGAGTTCTCCATGAGAGTGAGCCAAGTTTCAGCGCAGTGCCCCCTCCCACCAACCTCCTCTCACCTATGCCGCTTTGGCCAAAACGGATCGCAAAGAATGATTATAAAACATTTTATGATGGAATTGCAAAATCCACAAGATATTCACCAGTAGTTTTTATTTTAATCTGCAACATCGGCAGAGGAATATGTGGTATAGAGAAGATAAGGGGCTGGTTTTTTAACACTGAAAATGTGAGCAAGGGAGGAGAAGGCGTCAGGTTGCTTGCCAGCGTTTCCACAAGAGGTCTTGTCTTCACCCAGACGAAGGCTGTTCTCTTATTGAAATGTTCGCAAGCACCCTGAAGCTTTCCCGTCCCTTGTTCACCACGTCAGTGCCGGCAGAGGAAGGCACTCACTGCATCGCTGTAGCATCAGTGTAATTTCGCGCTTCCGGAGTAATTTTCATCCTCTCTAGACCCCAGAAAATATGACAATTTCTTATTTGGTTACTGTCACTGCAAAAAAGAACCTGAAAATATTGCCTCAAAATGACCCGTCAAGAGTAAACAGTGCTTGAAACACCGCATCATGGAGCGTCGGCCGTTAACATTCCTGCGTGACCATAGCATTGCACTGTAAACAATGACGGAACAAATCGGCAGAGTAAATGTATAGGGCAGACTTCGTGATTAGGGGGCTGAGACGATTAGGGGGAGGGAGCGAACCCCCCTTCCCTTGTGCGCGCGCCTATGAAGGTGTCTAAGTAACAATAATGAGTTTGCTTTGACAATAGCCTTGGATGGTGTCTAATTACCCATATAGAGAGTTTGCACGAACGCTGGCGACGCTATGCATTCTGGGTACTACGCCATCTTGTCTTCCTAGCAGCAGTCGACGCAGCCACCGCACTTGCAACGCAGCCAAGTTTATACGGTTGTGTAGTGCGTGCAAACGGTGCTGGCATGATGGTGTACTGCTATGCCATGAGCTTTAATAGCCGAACCCAAATCAAAGCGCAGAAACTAAAAAAGGACGGGCAGACTCCGATATGTCTGCACGAGTGCGAAAAGGCAAACCAGCTCTCAAGGCGACGCCTACGCGAATGGCTCGCGCGGATTAACAGACGCGAGATCGACGCCAGCCTGGACAAGTGTAAAGTCTGTTCATGCCACTTCGTGTAATGTGCGTAAACAATTTGCGACATATGGAGAGTTTGATAGTCGATTTGTTTACAGCAGCTCCTGCGTTCTACGCTTCACAAGGCAGGTACCTGGCGAGGCGTCTAATTGCTGCCCACACCGAAGATCTTTGGTTGCACGCATGCATTTCCTACATCAACCGTCGAAACTTTTCGACGATTACCCCATCGCTGCACCTGCGCTATGACTCGAAATCCCCAAATCAGACGCGCTATCATTGTTCCAAAGCACGATCCCATGGCTGGCCAGCAGCCAGTGTTAATGCCGTCCATGAACGACTGTTTTTGACGTGCGTGCAAGCCGTACCCTACATAAAACAGCAAGGTAGCAACATGCAAGCATGCTTCGCCGTTGCCATCCATGCAGATACAGTGTGCAGATCAAATGTCGCCGTCGCTTTTGCTCCAGTGGTTCACCTGGGTTTAAATCACAAAGGCAACAAAAGGAATTTGTAACTCAGTCAATAGTATCCTTGCCTGTGTTTTGAGGATCACGGCCTCGGCTGCGACCGTTTTCATGCATGGCTTGCACACGCATCAACTGGTAAGAATGCTATGGCGTTCCAAAGTTTCCTTGTCCTTAAGTTCCTGCTTAGTGACAAAACTAGTTCTCCGAACTAGAAATTCATGACTGCGGACGACGTCGACGGGCGGCCACGTGTCCAAATGCATAGTGATCCATACTGCACTCGTCGGCGCGTATTGTGAACGAGTCCACACTGCATTGCTTTGCCTTTTCCTCGTAGCGCACCCGATCTTTTCGGCACAGCTGCACACAACAATCCGGAACAGAAACTGCTGACATCGTCCATGCGCGTCGGGGTGGCACACGAGCAACCCTGTGTTTGTGTGGTTGACTGTCGAAGACGACGCGGCTCTCGGGTCAGTTCACTGCAGCCTGCCCGTGCGGCGTCGACTGCTGTTTAGGACGGCAAGATGGCGGATTACCCAGAATGCATAGTGCCGCCGGCGTGCGTCAAGCTCCCTGTTTTGTCTTCCTTGACAATGAAATGTCCGTGACTCTGCGTGAATATATTTTAGACAAGTGACGGCTATGAGTACCTTTCGCGGCACGGAAAATAGAGCGTGTTTTTACACGATCGAGTTATTTCCTCAAGTAAAGGGGAATGGGTGGAATAGGCCGCAGGTCGAGGATTTCCCCGCGTAATCACCATGCTAAGGGGAGTTGTTATTATCAATCCATTTACAAAACCTCCTAAGCTTACTACGAATGACTGATATGCAGACATTTCTGCAGTGCAGTATGTTTTCTGCATTGCAGACAATCTGTCTAAAGGAGGTTTTACAAACCAGAGCAGTGTTTTTGAGGCAAGTGCGTGCGGAGAACACATGTGCATCCGCTTAGTAATAGGGTGTGCTTAAATTGCACCACATTATTCTCCAACGTCGTTCGCTGAAGCATGCGTATGCAGCTAACTTGTGAGCCATTTTGTAGCGCTCCCCCTTCTGAAACGGTAGGACTTTACTGGGAAAAGCGCCATCGAGAACGCGGCAAGCAATGGCTTGCCGCGTTCGCGATAAAAGAACTTCCATTCAGTTTTTTCTCTACCAGCCACAACACTGCAGAGAAAGGGGGTGAGTCATGCCAACACCCTCTAGAGAAAAGTCACCCTCGCTACCCTGCGGGATAAAGGGAGCCGGACAATGAAGGATTCCAAGAATACGGGTAAGGTCAAGCCCCCTCCGGGAGCGTATGCGTCACGTGGCATCCCACTGTGCACGTTCTTGTGACAAGGCGGTTCACCGGCTGCACGCAACAATCATTTCTGGCGCAAATTAAAACATCAAATATTAATCGGGCTCACCAGGAAGAAGGCAACTCAGATTTGAACTTTTTCTGTGGATAGATGGCCACACCTGAGTACCCCAAAAAGGAGGGAAGTTCTATTGCCCCTCCAAGTGTGTAAAATACACCGCGACACGAAAGTATTCGTTCTTCCGCGTACAAAAAGTAGAGCCCATAACTTTCTGTAGGTATGCGGCAAAAGTTCCGGGGACCGAAGCACAAAAAAGTTAACCCCTCACAAGCCATTGAGCCCAGAAGGATGTGGGGGTCATACAATGGACCACTTCCCAGGAACCCACCAATTTAGCATTTCCGGTTTGGATTGCCTAAGCTTCCTTGAGTCTTTTCTGGGAAAATTCTTTTACAATGGTAGGGTGGGGTTACTGGTTTCCCATGAGCAGACAGGTGTGGTCGTTTAAAATGGCGGATGCGAGGCTTGGTGCATCCCCAGGAAATTACCCGGAAAAGGGTTCATTGCGTTGAACACCTATGCAGTCAGTCGCTAAATCAAAGGAAAGAAAGGAGCTCCTAGCACAATGCCTTATGACTGGTTTTCTTCCCATTCCCGCGTAGCCTTCCTTACATAGCTACAGAAGCATGTCCTCGGTTGTAGTGACAGCCTAGTCTCGTACGAGCCTTCCCAGCGCCGAAAACCCATCTTCCGCTTCTCGGCACCAACAAGGCACCAAGCAAATCAAAGTTGGATGAAACTTAAAAGGACGAGAAGTGTGGTTTGCAAAAGCACTGAGAGCGTCCTGTAGCTATGCATGGTGACTGAATGCAAACTTTGGCATTGTATAAGCGAGTTCTTGCTTAGCTCTGTTTACATGAACCAATAACGCCAGGTTGAGTCAGGGGTCGGGCTGAGCGAAGTCAACCCAACTCGACCAACGCGTAGTTACACGAACTCGATTTTAGCTAGTCGAGACTAGTAGCGAAAAAATAATGTGTCGCCAGGTGGAGTCACGTCTCACTAGTAACATCCGCAGGGACAGACGAAATTACAATTAAGCTGATTAATGAACTTGGCCCAAGAAGCAAGAAAGCGCTGATAAAAGCATTGGAGACAGTCATAACAAATCAGCAAATTCCGCACAGCTGGAGACGGAGTAAAATGAATTTGAGTTATAAAGGGAAAGGAGATAAGATGAACATAAAATCCTTCCGTCCGATTACGATAACATCTGTTGTGTACAGGCTGGCAAATCAGGCTGTGAAATTAAAAATACAGTCATGGGTAGAAGGTAATCGGATACTCGGAGAACTTCAGAATGAGTTCAAAAGGAGTAGGCGCTTAGATGATAGCCTGTTCGTGATTACCCAATGCATAGAAATAGCTAAGGCGGAAAACAGACCTCTGTTTTTAGCCTTTCTGGACATAAGCGGTGCATACGATAACGTGAACAGGGAACTCCTGTGGAGCATATTGAAAGATTTAGGTATCGTCATGAGGTAATTGATTTTCTACAGGAAATCTAACGAGATAATGAAGTTGAAATTACATGGGAAGGGAAAAAAAGTGCCACAACTGTGGGGGTGCACCAAGGATTAAGGCAAGGTTGTCCTCTATCACCGCTGCTGTTCATGCTCTATGTGATAAATATGGAAAGAAGGCTAGAAGAAAGTAATCTAGGTTATAATCTGTCGTACAGATTAGGCGGAAATGTAGTTGAGCAGCGACTCCCAGGTTTAATGTATGCGGACGATATTGTACTGTTTGCAGATAGCCATGAAGATTTACAAACTTAGGGTAATTGGTGTGGAGACCAAGGAGACGCTCTAGGATTCAGTTTTAGCGCAACTAAATCAGGTGTGATGATTTTTAACGATACAACTGACCAGGTGCTTACAATACAAGGCCAAGAAATACCCAAAGTGGCCGAATACAAATAGCTCGGGATATGGCTAAACGAAGGGCAGATATACACGGAAAAGGATGAACAGGCTCTTAGGGCAAAAGGACGAAGAGACGCCGGGATAATGAAACATAGGGCATTATGGGGGTACAACAAATATGAAGTACTAAGAGGTATTTGGAAAGGAATAATGGTGCCGGGACTTACTTTCGGCAATGCGGCTCTGTGCTTAAGGGCAGAAGTTCAGTCGAGATTAGACGTAAATCAGAGACCTGCTGGAAGATTAGGACTAGGTGCCCACGGCAAAACCACAAACGAGGCAGTACAAGGGGACATGGGCTGGGCATCGTTCGAAGCACGGGAAGCTAAGAGGAAAATACTCAGGAAATTGGACGATAAAGGGTTGGCAGGTAAGGTATTTAAATATATATACAGAAATAACGTTGACTCACAGTGGCGGAAAAGAACTAGAAAACTAACCCGTAAGTATGCCGGTCATGAGGATGGAGAAAGAAAGAGTATTAAACGACAGGCTAAAAACGCGGAAGTTAAAGAATGGATGAATTCAATGGAAAACAAACATAGTGTAGAACTATATCGATACTGGAAAAGGCAGATCAGGAAGGAATATTTCTATAACTCAAGAGGCAGTGCCCTACTTTTTGAAGCTAGATCAGGGTGCCTTAGAACGCGCAGCTGCAAAAAGAAATTTAACGAAGAAGATGACACATGTGCAGTGTGTGGTAGATCTGTGGAAACAATTGAACACCTCATAATCAAATGTGATGGTATCCATCCGGGTGTCGATGCAGGCACAGTCACTCTTCCCTAGGGTTTAAAGATAACAATGGCCATGTAAATAAATCTGCAGTGGAAGTTAGCAAAAACCGATTGGAGGATTGGTGGCTCAAAAACAGAGATGTGGCATAAGGTGAGAATTGTACTAAACCGTAAATAAAGATGATGGCGAATCTTAATGAGAATTGCCAACGCAGTAAACAAAAAATAGTAAAGAAAAGCTGAGTATGGTGGTAATTGGCACCACCCCGTTTCAAAGGGGGCGCTCCTATCCATCCATCCAAAATTTTAGCGCGAAATTCAAATCCCCGCAGAAAAAATTGTGTGCGCACGAACACAGACAAGCAAGAAGTTGGTGGTAGTGTGTAGTAGCGACAAAATAATTTGTCGCCAGGTGGAGCCACGTCGCACTAGTAAAGTTTTAGCGCGAAATTCAAATCCCCGCAGAAAATACATACACAACTTTCAGAGCCTGTAAAACTCAAACAATAGGTTCGATATGGATAAAAATTGCGGCTTAACAATCAAGAAAGAAAAAGGGAGGAAATGTTGCGGATGAAATTTTGATATTCGACTTAGTTTTTTCCCTAGATGACATGAAAGTTCGACATATCTAAAAGCACCAGCTTTCTGGAACTTTGAGTCAGTTGCAGTTGAAGAGCTGGGCCAAGTAGGTCAGTTTTTTCGCGTGGGTCCGGCCCAATCGACAAATTACGGCCAGCGCAGAGCTCTGCAATGCGCACACCTGTGCACAGAAAAAAAAAACCTAAGAGGCCACTGCAGCAGTCGAGAGCCGCATCTTACGGTAGTTATTGCCGAGAAGCGGACAGTCGTGTTTTCAGCATTAAGCATTACAACTTTTCTGGATATGAGATCGAGAAGTGCGGGGAGCGTGGTAAGAGACTATCTATTTTCAGGACGGGCAATGCGAAATTCTGTAAAGGACCTCACAAACCTTGCAGCTGCTCATTGTATCCCCGACGTGCCTGCGCCTGTGCCAACGATGAACTACAGGAGCTCACATTCACTCACTCGCACTAACACTCATCTCCACTTATATCCACTCACTCACACTCATGTCCACCCATGCA
Source organism: Amblyomma mixtum (assembly GCF_055824585.1). Classification (NCBI taxonomy): domain Eukaryota; kingdom Metazoa; phylum Arthropoda; class Arachnida; order Ixodida; family Ixodidae; genus Amblyomma; species Amblyomma mixtum. Next base: position 432,677,713 of record NC_143014.1, read on the forward strand.
CTGACTAACACTCACACTCAAAGACGTGAGGGTGAGTTTCAGTCAGGCAATACGAGTGCACTCATGAGTGAGTCTGCCGATCGATGCCTATTTTGCATTGCAATTCACTGATAATTACGCCCTCCACGTGTAGTCCATCAGGTGGGAAGCGGGATTTCCATCATTCATTCCTCATTCAAATAACGAATGCATATTGATATCAATCTGAGAAATATCTGAACAGACCTCGAACGCCATCGGCAGTATGCAAGCATCTACAACATTGTGAGAACAGGAGCGCTATCGAGACTTCAACAAGTGGATATGTCAAATAGAACGATAATTTCTCGGCAGACAAGCGTGAACAGCTGGATCGACTCACCTCAGGAATTTCTGGGTTGCAGTTCGCTATACGGCAGGTTCAACCTCCACACTTTCCTCACGTCGACTGTTCAGACGTCCCCGAATACACGATTCGAATCAACTTCGGACCAACTCGGTACACAAACGGTTTGACAACTGAGGGCTCTATCCTGCGGGCTCTATTTTTAAAGGCAAAGTGACCCAGGTCACGTGTGATGAGAGAGAGAAATTAAGGGAAAGAAGTAAAGGGAAGGCGATGGGTCTGGGCGTGACGTTATTGGTTTGTGACTCATGTGAATGACGGTCAACCCCTAGCACAATAGCAACCTCTAGCACAACCACAATATTCTCAGAATATTGAAGTGAGTAGGAGGACCAACAAGACGAGATAAAGAAGGAAAGGAGAAAAAAGAAGGGGCCGGAAACACCTTCCCCATACAGTACAGTACAACACTAGAACCCAGTGGCTCTTGCCTGTCAAAGGTGCCCCTTCCAGGAATGTTAGGACTAGCATCCCTCGGAATGGCATCCCTCGATTTTCATGACCCTGCTAGTGTGACAATGCAGGGAGCGGGGCCACAATGGAGAGAGCTGTCCATCCCCCACCAGAGGGAAGGGGTTTTCCCCTTTCTTCGACCAATAGGTGCTTTGCCACACATCACGTGTTCATGCGTCACCACATTGAGAGGCGCGCTTTCGGCCCTCGTACACAGACGGCAATCTCGCATTCTTCTTCGAAAAGGAAGAGGAAAGACGTCCCCTTATCTCAATAGAGCCCAGGCGCGAACGACAGGAGCGGGTCGAGACAGGTACTTGTCAAGGGAATGCATCATTGTAACCTTTGCAGCTCTTTCCTTTACACTCTACCTCGAAACCTGGCAATATCCGGCGGGGCTTCAGGTTCACGCTGATTTGGGGGCAGCCCTGCACACCTTTTCGAAGAAGGACACAGTGCAGGGCTGCTGACTCATCTCCTCTCGCGCTAAACCCTTCATGCAGTATTGCAGGAAGCGAAAACGTGTCTGTGAACGAGGGTTTTTGGTTGCAAAACGTCTTCCTCTAAGTCAGCCTTCCAGCAATTTTGCAAGTTGTCCATTAGCGGTGGCTCGCGAAGATCCGCGCGCTACCTCTGGCAACCGCCGCCTCTTGCCAGTTTTCGGTCGGCTTGCGCATTTCGCTGAGTGACGCGCTGTTTTGATAAGTTGCAGTGCGTTCGCTACCATGACGTCGTGGCCGGCTGAAACGACAGTTTATTTTATTTATCTTCTTAAAGAGTTCTCAACTCTGTGGAATAGGCCGGTATGATTATTTGAACACACAAAAGAAGCAGGTGCAGTGGGCTCAAATACGGGACAGAATGGAGGATAATAATGGAGGATACATGGCCTGGCTACAACATGCCAGTCACTGTTGTCACGTACGCTTTTTATTTCACTGTGTTTGCGGCATAAAACAGCTGGATTCTTCGTTAATGTTTTGTGCCCCTCATTTATAATCTGATTTGTTTTTTTTTTTGTTTTATTAGCCGCTTCATTTTAATCACCTGCGTGCCTACCTCTCGTAGCTGGCTTCTGTGTTTACGTTGCGTGTCGTTGCTTTTCTCAAACCAGCACCCTGTTTACGTTTTTTAAAAAAATCCTTGGCTTGACTGTTGAGGCGTGCTGCTCAATATGAAAAAGTTCAAGCGAAATACACAGTGGCACGAGGTGAAACGGGGAGTGCCTCTTATAAATGATTTATTCTTTTGTTATCACAGAGGCCTTGAAGACCCAGTTTACGAACAAGCGCCGCACATACCGCTAAGAAAAAGAAAAATGTCCCAGTCAAAGAGCGGGCAGGGCTCTGAAGACAGGTACTTGCGGAGGTGGCGGTTTTTTGCTGTGCCCAGTGGCGGTGGCCTGTCCGCCCACCGCTCTTCCAATGACCCGTATGGAGTGCCACAAAAAACGGTGTGTCATTCCTCTCTTGCACAGAAGGCTGGTTGGAAGCCAACGCACGTGGTCATCGCGCTGCCTGCTGCAGGTGCCATCCGCTTCCTCGGAAATGGACTGCGTGTGAGTCATACACGCCGACGGGCCGCAGGGGTGAACCAGTGGCGTGGAGAAAAAGACAGGGGAGGAGAAGCATACATGCCAAATATGACTGTGTAAGAATATGCGAGTAAATGCATGGGCGTCTTCCTTTCATTCATATTTGAACGATCTTACATGAATGTAACCGCCGATTTCCTACTAAAAAAGCAAGGTTTACATTACGACAGAAATAATGCACCATTTCTAGTAGCGCTGTCACAAACCTCCTCGTTCGCCGTCTTTGCCAGCTAGAAACCCAGATAAGTTCGCTGAACGTATATTTTAGAAAAGCGTTCGATGAAGAAAACGACAACAAAATATGGGTGCAGTGGTGGTTTCTTTTACACCCTGTTTTTCTTGGCACTGTCAGACTGCAATTACGCGGATAAAGGCAAGACTCCCTCCCCTCCCCGTCACTTTAAACGAATTATTTTTCTGAGAGGTAGCCTGGAAGTAGTAGTTCGCCGAAGGCAGCACCAGTAATGCGCAACTAGTAAAGGGGCACTGACAAGTAGCAGGGGTAATTCTATTAGAGTACGAATGCTAAATTCAACTTGAACGAAAAAAAACAAATTTTTTCCCAAGAAAACTCGTTTACACTCTGCTGCGCAGACTACAATGGTGCCCTACCCTTTCAACCTGTCAGTACTGCATCACTCGCCGCGCTGCTTTTTTTTTTTCATTTTGGTGCTGCCAATGGGTGAGGTGCGTTTCCCAAGTGAATGCAAGCAACCATGAAAAAATCGTCTGCCAGCTACTTCCGGTTCCAAATTTCTTCCACGCAATGCCTTCTGCATTGCAATTGCCGTGCATTCGGGCATTGTTTATTCGCTAATCTGTTTGTGCTGCGACATTGCGTATTGCACAGCATCACCGTAAGATCAGCGCGTGCTGCTTATGAACACGTCCTGAGTGCAGAAATTAACAATAATGAAAGGTAAGAGTGTTTTCTCGTGGATTCTAATATTGCCAGCATAGGCTGGCTGTTCGGCGTAGGCACGGCAGTCGACTGTGTGCGCGGTTGAACTATTTTAACGCGTTGCTCATTATATATTAGTTTGTTGTTGTTTTTTTTTGCTGCACCACGAACACAACGAAGGTTGAGCTTGCACAGTTTAGCAAACGATAGATGTATTTGCCTCAAAGGGTGTAAAAGCTGTCAGTGGGCTAGCAGACTATCCACACATGCAACCGCGCGCACAGCGCGTCTCAACACATCGCACTGCATACGCATAGAAAACCTCCTACCGTTTGCACTATTTTGGTTGTACTTCATGCGAAGAAACGCTACGAAGCAGGACAGAGCTGACGTCTAGTTGGTCTTGCGACGATGCAATACAATCAGCGGTGTTGCAGTGAAAATAAATTAGTGTAAGAAGCGAAATAACACAGCGACTGCTGTGAAGCAAGCGGGTAGGGGGAGAAATTTGGAACCGGAAGTAGCGGTAGCAGACGACTTACCCATGAGCCTCTGCGCTGAATCTGGAAACGCACCTCACCTATTGACCGCGCCTGCGGAGGAGGCGGCGAGTGTTATTTTTCGCTGTGCCCCACTGGCAGCGCGAAGTAGAAACAAGCAAGCCAGCGAGAAATTTTGCAGTGAACAGAATGGAAAGCTGCAAAATTAGCTTGAAAGCAACAGTGGCATCACCGCGCACTGTTTCAACATTTAAAAGCGTTTATAAGTAATTTACCTGTACGTCCCACATGATTGCAGATTGCACAACAAGAATTCCATTTTTTCTGTCTGGTTGTATAGTCATGCAAATTCTACATTCGCATTACAGCTTGCAGAGGGCACCGTCGCATCAGAAGGTGGCACCTTGAATGAGGAGAGCCCTGATGTTGAAGCTGTCACTGCCGGCAAACTGCACTCCATTCGGCTTAGCGTACTTCAACAACTCTCGGCCAAAAAGTTGAAACCAAGAAAAAGAGCGGAGATGTGGGAGGAGCGAAAGAACGCGCTCGCGACCATTGCGGGCGCGATGCGGCCAGCAGAGGGCAACGATGCCGCTGCGCACTTGGCAAAACTGTCGCAGCGATGCTGAGGAATTTGGATGGTGTTAAGCTTTCTCGCTGCCAGAAAGAGTTATTGGATGTACTAGAGATGCATTTCACCACGGAATAACCACACTTCGACTTCCTGATATTGTTTTATGGGGTCTGCATGGGCAGCGCGAATGGTCTGGGCAGGTAGTACATGTTGTCTACGCACAGCTGTACAATACAGTCCTATATTTCACTTCTTTTTGCTTAACTCTGGGCATATCTACTGTGCCAACATGCGCAGACTCTCGCTGCCATGGCACAGCACTTTTGCCTTTGAAGTACGCGAATATTTTGTCACGAACAGCAGCACCATATGCAGCACCGTATGGCGGTATCCCGAAAAAAATGGACCCTCCCGCGCTTCGCCACCTCCTTCGGCAGCACCTTGTCCATCTTTAGACACAAAAATGTGCGTCCCACACACCGCATTAGCCATGGCAGCGACTCTCTCCGGCTTCGCGTTGATGACGGTTTGCAGACAACGAACACGATTCGCCAAGATCCCGAATGCACATCCGACAACGCGCCGGGCTCTTGACAGCCTACAAGAATAAGGACTGTTTATACGAAAAATTCAAATGCGTAACTAAGTGATGCATCAGTGGGCTGGACGCGTGGAACAGCACTTCTCTTGCGCACTAATTATTTTCCTCAGTTGTTTACTAGCAAAACGGACACCAACAGTACTTAATATGCTTGATAAGCTTTTCACTTTCGGGGTATTCCTTTAATCAATCTTAAGCTGTACAAGAACTCATCGTTGTATGTGCATTTAGGAAAATAAATATGTGTGTCAGCCGAATAGGTGAAACTGCCCAAAACACACTGTCATGAAGCGGTTAACTACGAGAATACTAAGTTTACCTGTGACTAAATATCCTCTGCTCATCCGACAGGGTGGTTCCTCCGTATGGCTTCATTAGGTTTCTGCCGATAGGGCACGCGTCGTGCGCCACGAACACAGGCGGCAGAAGCAACTCTGCCGGTCCTCCCACAATAACTGCCTCTGGCAGGTTGGCTCTGTTCTCCGTCAGGGCACGCTGCAACGCTCTCGTTTGCCCGACACCTCCATCGCCCTGGGATCCTGGCGCACCGACCTCGATGCAGATAAATCGGTACTTTGAGTACACAATACCAAATAGAACAATACTGTATGATTTTTTGTAGCTAAAATAAATTGAGCCTGATTTTGTCGGTTCGGTATGCAGACAAGTTTTCCGTCCATTGCAATGGCACAATTTGCATATTGCCAATCTTCATTAAATGCCGCTATATTGTTTTGCCAATCTTTTTTTGTTGTTTCCGGCGCCCTTTGGCAATCCCCTTAAAGGGGCTGCAGAACACTGCTTGGGGGGATACCGGCTATACTTCAGGTGGATTCTTTATGTCACACAGATGCTGACTTAAAAAGAATTCCAGGAATCGATGCACAGGAACGGGAGTTATTCAGTGAAGAAATTTCAAAATACAAGCAAACAAAACGGTGCCCTCAACTCGATTTTGGCGGGGCTTCCCACTCATATTTCGCTCTCCCAATGACAGCACCTGGCGCAACCAATCAAAACAGCCTGCCAAAGCACGTCGCGGAAGTTTGAACTCCATGGTTGCCTACTCTCTCCAACTCGTTCTTGCTGAGACTGGCAGCGTCATTTCCATATGCCAGAGCCCCTGGTGGCGTATTTTTATTTGACTTGCTTTGTAGGGCATTTATCTAGGACAAACAAGTTGTTTTTGTTCATCTAATATAAAACGCAGACAGGTGACAAAATGTTCACACAATTTGCAGTATATTTACTGTTTGTACAATCATCCAGCTCGCGCCAGATGATGCCATATCTGCTGCTGACACCCGCCACTCTGTAGGGACACCATCAGAGCCATGGACTTCTTTTTGAGAGGACATTAAAATATTAAAAACGGAGCATACGCTGTTTTAGCGACGCTAATAGCACCATCGTAACTCACTGTATGCGATCAACAGGCAAAACAGTCAACTAAGATTGTGTTTCTGGGCCCCTTTAAAGCTTTCATATATCGCGGTGCAGGTGTCTGCTATGATGCGATCCACTGTTCAGTGGCCAAGTCTGAACTGCCGTCTCCCTCTCTCACTGTGATGACTTTCCTTTGAGCTTAGCGGTGTTTTGCTGGCATGCTGTTTGCGCGTGTTGGAGTTCATGAGCGAAAAGGGCTTCTTTGCCTGATGAATTGATGGTTTATTTCATTCCCCTTGTTAACGAGTTTGCTATTCGGTAGGATACCAGTCGCGATGACTATTCAAAAGCAGGTGATATGGCTGCAGATACGTGGCCAGACGGAGGATACTTGGCCTGCCTACGGGCCTTACACTCTGCACTCTAAACACGATTTCGCTTATACGGGGGTAAAGAGGGAGTAGGCTGTCCTTTAGCGCACTCCCTTTTCATAAAAGGAAGTGCGCTGGAGGACATCTGGACTCCTTTCTGTTTAGACTGTGGGTACATGCACTGCTTTTTTTTTTACTGTATTCGTTCCATATTCCCAGTTTGAATGCGAAATACTCATTAAATTTGTGCTACAGTGCACCGGCTTTTAGAGTTTGTTTTGTTTGGTTTTTCTTAGCCGCTTGCTCGATCCGTGGCCACCTCTATTTTCCCGTTGTCTGTCGTTGCTTTTCTCAAAGTAGCTCCGTGTTCTATTCGCGCTTTTCACGGCCTATAGAGGGCGCCACCGTTCGGTCAACATGGCCGACAGCATGATGATCGCTGCATAGCACAGCCAGCGTAGCTGCGATGTTTTGCGGCTGACAACGTGTTCACTCGCTGCAAACACGGCCAAGCTCACGTGTGTCTTGACGGTGTGGCACCTCCGGAAATTCTTTCCATAGCGTCTGTGTTTTCTTACGTCCGGGATCGCAAGCGCTGTCTAAACAATGGCGAAGCAGTCCTGGACGCCGGGCACCCTATGTGCTGCGGCCGCCGCCGATATTCAGACCAAGATGTGCAAGTAGTCAGTTTGTGTCTGGACACGAATAACGTGAAAGGGCCACCGCATGAAATTGAAGTGGAACTGGACATAAAGGTGAATAAAGCATAAACCATCTGATATATCTCTAGCAGTCAGAAGGAACCACAGCAGAAGCAATGCTGAGTTGCGCAGTTTCGTTTTACAGGACAGGTGCCCTTGTAAAGCTAGACTGTTCGCTTATTGCAAGCATGTGATAGCGACGCAACTGCATGTAAATGGGTAAGTCTCCAATTAATCAAAATAAATAACAAGCGGCATCAAGTACGGCGTATTTCGTTTCACCGCTTTCTTCTTAGCCTTGGTA